>NC_042531.1:15692879-15997039 GCF_900963305.1 Echeneis naucrates | reverse complement strand
TGCCTTCTTATCGTTGGGCTTGATGCACCTATGTGTAAGAAAAGAGTGTTGTTAATACCAGCACTTGACTTGTGGAGCTGATATCACTCTTAGAAAAACAAGATATGTGTTGTCCATTATTTTGCTTTGAGATGAGTAACGGGGTCACTTAGACTGAGATATTTGGAGGTTTGTTTTTTTCTTAAAAAGGCAACTATCAGTGAATGTCTTCCAGTTTCAAGACTTCTACTAGGCCACAGTATGGCAATGATAATGTAACTGACAATGAAGGTGATAGCCTCTGTTAATGACGGGACTTGCCGGATGTAGTTTGGGTTTTTGGTCTGCAGGTTCTTCATCAGTGTCCCGACTGATGCTTTGAACTGGAATCCAGCAGTTGGTGGCCTCTTCAGGTTTACTTTGGAAGGGTTGCCCTCAGGGAAAAGCTGTTTGATGAGGCTGTGGTTGGCCTTGTACATTGCCTGTGACAGGTCTCGATATAACAGGTCGTTGTTCTTGTCTACAAATCCCTCAACGCGGTACAGCACCTAGATAAATGGAATAAAACACCATGAAGCATCTCAAGTGTTTTGCATAAAACTCATAGTATTTCAACATACATTCAGCTTTCTGCAGACTTCTGTATACACATAATTCATAGTACCTTGCCAGCATAGTGCTGGATGCGGAAGCAATTGTGTGGCAGGCTGTGGTCGTTGAGAAACTTTGAATTCTTGCTGAGGCGGCTCTCAAAGTGTTGGTGCTCAGCACAGATAGTGTTTAGTTTGTCCAGGAAGGTCTCATCTGTAACTGTCCCAGGCCTCAAGCACTCCTCATCCAACATGGCCAAGATGCCGTTTTGGTTCTGGCCATTATAAGAAAGTGTTATCTTATAAAAGCTTAGATACAGAAATACATTGGACAACAAATGTAAATTCATGCTGAATAGAATGGGTGGTGTCAGAGGACTGGAAGATTGGCTTACATTCTCAATGAGGTCGCAGATAATAGCGTTGTTGAAATACTCAATATTGGTCCACTCGATGCCCTGTGACAAAAAACATGATTGTTGAGGATATAATGGTGTTGCAGTCTTTAAAAAGGACTAAGAAAATAGTTTTTGTGTGGTTGATGAAATAAGTATAACTAGAGCATATGTAGATATCATTGTTGTCTTTAGATACTTGTCAAGCCTCCACAGTAAATGGGACCGACAGTGCAGGCAGCGCTGCTATGTATTGGATATAGCACAATACAGAATACAAGGGAGCATAATCATACTTCTCTGGTAGTCAATACATTTTATAATGCTAAGTAGCCTTGATGATATCATCTATATATGCACGGTAGCTAAAGTGAAAAGACTAAATGCAAGAAGGCATCATGGTGCCCCCCCCCCCAACAAAAAAAAATAAATAAAGAAATAAATTAAAAAAAAAATTATCCTGGATGAAGCAATCATGCCACAAAGCCACCTACAGTCAGAGTCTTTAGCAAGGCTCTATGGTACAGATATAGAAAGGGATATTATTTTGCCTGGAGAACTAAAGAGACAAAGGAAGTATATTATTCATCTGTTGTGTGTCTCGGTAAAACCTTGTAATTTTCATAAAATGAAGTTGTAGTGCAACTCAACACATACTTTAACACTTAAGTCCTAAAGGGAACACATTTTTAGAGGTTACAGAACATGGCTCCAGTTGATGATTTGTTGGGGGTGGGGGGTGGGGGGTGGGGGTGGGAGGGTAAAGAAGGTGTGGCTTAAACTGATGGGCAACTACCCAAAATCCTGATTGGTGGACCTCCCTCCATTTTCCAGGACTGTGGTATTTTCCCATGCAGTATATTGGACAGTGGCCAGGAGTGAAATATCATTGGTGGTGGTGTAAGTGGAGGGAAGGGGTGTGGGGGTCAGCGCTGCAGCACTCACACACATAGCTTTGAAAACAAACAAGATCTTAAAGATCTTAAAGGCCCACAACTAAGAGTGTTTGCTCTCATTGGAGTGAAGGATCACTCGTCCCAGAGAATCCACAGAGGGGGGACAGGGAGAGAATAAACTCAGGGCATGATGGACGACAGGTAGTATACAAGACACAAACGTGGTCGAAATGCATTTGGGACAAGGGCAAGAATGAAGATTTAGTTAGGGTAGCACAAGCAGTGCAACAGATGAGTGACATGACCAGGTTGCGCTCTTGCTGCGAGGTCTGCCATGATGAACTGTCAGCACAGCAAATTGACTGCTGACATGTTGAATGATGTAGAAATACAGCTGCAGGTGAGAGAGTGCTACCAGGCCCACAGGCTAGGCTCAATGAGTAATTTATCCAAGCATCCAATGTGTGTGCGACGGGAGGCATGACCAAACTTACCTCTCTGATATATTCTTCCTGCTCCTCGTGTAGGGTCAGCTCGATAAAGATCTGCTGGAGCTTCTCATTGCAGTAGTTTATGATAAACTGTTCAAAGCTGTTGTCCTGTGGAGGCAGTAAGTAAAAAAAATAATCAGCTTCAGAGTATAACATGGTAATTAATCCATGTTATACTCTGAAGCTTTTTGAACTCATTGTTATTCTGCGTATAAGTAAAAAAAAATTTTTGTTTGCACCCATTAAAATAAGGAAGTGCATCAGACTGTCGGATGCATTAAGTCATACTTATCTTCTGTGACTATGCTTTTTTTTAAATAAATATTTTTAAAACATACATACAGTCTAGAAGTTTGCAGGGCTAAGATTTTTTGAAGAAAGTCTCTTTACTATGAAACCTAGTTCCCATCTGCCTGCATACTCTAGGCTCTTTAATTTGGGGCAACTTTACATTTTAAAAAGAGGTATACATCTAATTATCCACTTTTGGCATTGCTTTGATTGTCTTCGATTTGCTGACTCATCACTTTGACAGCCATAAAGTCTTTAATCAGCCTGGGCAGTAAACAACTGATAACCGCTCAATATGTACTTAGGATGACAAACCTTATCAGAAAACGTTCCAGTAAATTGTTACAGATTTCATTAAACATTGATGGAGCGTTACCCATTTCAAAGCTTCAACCCGTTTTTAATTCTTGCATTTCTCTCTAATTATTGTTGTGAATTTTGACCACTGAGTGGTGAGTCACGTTGCTTGGCAGTCATATTGTGAGTGGGGTTAGGTAAAAACTGATTTCTAAGTACACAGCGGAGGTTAGAGGAGCAAGTTTAGTTATGTAGCTCAGAGTGAAGGACGCAGCAAGGTTTCTCTGTTACCAGGAAATGGGACACATGGCCACAAGGAGATGAGTTATTAATGCTAAGAATTCATTTCCTTTCACTGAGAAACCATGTTCATCTTCACCCAACGCGCAGTTAAAAAAAAAAAAAAAAAAAAAACACACACACACACAATAGCAAATTTACACCCTAGTGGCAGCAGACTGCAGGCTGAAATATGACAGACTCGTTGTGTAACTCAAAAATACATTATTGCAGGGGGAGGAAACAAAATGTCTTCAAACTTGTGTTTAAACACCCGTCCTAAGGTACTGTAACGCAAAATCTGTCTATTTAATATTATCTGAAAAAGAGAATACTGGCCAGATTTAATTGAATCTCATCAGCATTTCAAGAAATTCAAAATAATGAAATTGTGATATACCTGTAACCTCATTTATAGTATAATTAGGCTTTTAAATCCGCTCTGGAAGAGCAGAACTAAGCATCATTGTAATCTGTACCTGATAAAGGTAATAGTTGTTAATAGTGACTAAGTTCTACAAATCAAATTGCAAAAATGACATGCAGTTTTAGGGGTGTTACAGTCTGTGTCCACTTCCTCATCTTCCAGTTATTTAACAGTCAGCACTTACTGGTATTTATGAAACAAAAAGTAAAGCTGCATCACAGACTGCATCCTTCAAAATGAGCAGCAGATTGAAACAACACTTTTTCAAAAAGCTGGTAATTAGACAGAGGGTTCATCGTAGAGAGGCTGTATTAGAATGACAGAGTCTTAGCTAGGTATACTGAATAAACTGGTGACTGAATGTACGGGCTGATTCCCATGCTCTTGTGATTCGAGGCCTCTTGAGCGTGCTTTCAGCCATGTAGCTATGCTGCACACCATGAGCCCTGAATTATCTTTGATGAGGAACTGAATTAAATCGACGAGTCTAGATCGCAGCATGCACACTGGCACAGCAAACAAGCTGCTGCAGGTGTTACTTACTCTGTCCTGGTGACCCACACACAAAACAACAGTCAGAGGAGAGGAAGGACTTGAGAGTGAGTGGGGTGAACAAGCATGATTATGAAAAACACATGAACATTTAGAAATGGAGGGGGTCTGAAGGGATCAGGCAACAGGACAAAGAATATTTTAAGCCATCACGTGGGTGCAAGCACATACTTGCTGACATGCACGCTGTTTATAATAAAAAATTTTGACTGTTTGATACCCATTTATATCATGAATTGAGGAAGTGCATTTTCACATTTTGAGGAGTGCATGAAGGCCACTTCCCTCTGTCAAATGCTGATTTTAGCTTTGCGATCATCTTGTCACAAAAATGGTTTCACCCCTGAGGGGGTAATAAACCTGAACTAATCTGAAAGATGTTTTAACAACCCTCACTTACTGTTGATAAGTTACTCACAAATACCAAAGCACGTAGACAAACAACCTCAGGACAAAATCCTTTTAAATGCAATAAAACTGCTTGTGTGGTCTGATTTTGTCCTTGTAGCTTATCAGAGCAAGAGGCATGGCTTTTATCTGTCTTACCTCAAATATCTCAAAGCCATAGATGTCCAGTACACCCATGACCTTGTGCCGAGTTTTAGCTTGTGCCTGCAGGGAAACAGTATTGATATTTGCAATAACAGAAATATAGACCCACTTAGCACATCAAAATTAAAGCAAAATAATTGATTAAATCCTTTGAAATAAATTAAATTAAAATATATTGCTGACATCACTCACTTTAATGCTTTCGTTGATCCTGGTAACTAGCCAGCTAAACAGACGGCTGTAGAGATTTTTGGCAAGAGCATCCCTGGCATAGTAAGCCTGTTAACAAATAACACACCATTGGTGATGAGGTGACAATGATGACACCAGAATTCATATTAGGTTCAGCAGACTCAACATAAGAGAGATTTTGAAGGAAGCCCAGAGCTAGTACTTGTGGTGTGATCTTTCTGGGGTCAGCTTAATTCTCTGAACTGCTTCCTCTTTTTCGTGTATTTGGGCGCCCATGTTTGGGGCATCCATGTTATATGAAGTGAACTCACTAACCTATAAAATATGACCTAGATTTGTATTTCCAGCAGGAATATTTCTCATCTTTAATGGAGAAGTTTTCATGTAGCTTGAAGAGTCGGCAGTCAGTGGAGCAAGTGATGGGGGAGAAATGGCCCTTTATCTTTTTATGAGCATGTGTGTGTGAATGTGTATAAATGTGCATTAATGTCAATACAAGTGGGGCAGAAACACATTGGTATAGCAGCTGGCGCTAGGCAGATTTATAACTTTCCCCTCTGACCTGGGCCACATTCAGTGTGGTGGAGACTTTCTCCATCTTGGCCTCTACTGTACGGTAGCTGAATGCCCTCTCCAGCACAGACTGTTCAATCCCCAACAACTCACACATCTCTTTCAAATCTGCAAAGATGACAGAGAAAACAGAGTCAGCATCAATAAAAATTGCCTCAGGGGATCAGAAGGGGAAAGTTATTTTGACCTTATGATTGTTTGTTGCATGAAACTATTAAACAAATAGGTGGCAATATTAATTTCATCTAGTCATTACTCCAGCAATCTCAAATTGTGTTGTTTTGTCTTAGTTAAGTAAAGCAGACACTGAACAATTTCAAGCACTTATGAGAGAACATTTACCCTGATACAGATTTAAAATATATGGCTCTAATGGCAGCAATCACACTAGTGGGATTGAGGTATAGCAAAAGGTAATGTTGAATAAATAAAAAAAGAAAAATGAACAATCTTGAATAATCTTGCTGTTGAGATACATTTTATATTTTCTTGACAGTAACATGGATCATGCCGCTGTCATGCAGTGGAAATATGTAAATGGAAGATTTGCCTAAAGAGAACACCTGCAGGGGTGATACACTAACACACGCGCACACATACAGACACACTCCTCTTCTTAGGCAAATCATAAAACACAAGAATTTGATGAGACTACAGAAATGTGGCTGCCAATAGGGGGCACTGGTTCGTCATCAGGCCAATTGGGTACATTAATCAAAATAATTTGTATAAATTCAAAAATGTATCAGTTTAAAAACGCAATGAAATCATGAACACAATTACTCAGCTCGTCTGATATTGATCTAATTGAAACTAAGCATCTGGTTCAGCTCAGTACTTCGGCCAAATGAATCGTCAAATGAAGGTCAGCTGTAAAAGGATCAGAGGATTTCATGACTGTACCTCCTCGTCTGTTGGCTCACCGTTTTTGTCTTTGATGCGACTCTCGTCTGTCCCATTACAGCGTGACTCTGGCTTGAACTCGATGTTGCCGAGCTTCAACACAGCAGCCACCAACTCCAGCACTGACTGCACCTCATCCTCCATGAAGCCCACAATCTGCATGGCATTCTGGAAGAGGAAAATAAACAATAAGGTGTAAATAATGCGAAATTTGGAAAGACCATTTAATGTAGTGTAATTTGATGCTGTCCGTGACTGGGCCAATACCAGTTAATTAAGAGTGTATTATTATTATTATTATTATTATTTAGAAATCACCCCCAAAAGCAAAATATTAGTGCACACTGGAATGGAGAAGACTGAATGAGAGCTGCTGCCTGTTTCAACCTTGAAATTTCATAATAGCAATTTTAAGAGATTGAACTCCTCCTAAAAATGCAGTCCAGACCAAACTAAGCAGGCATTAAATTTACAAAACTGAGCATTAACAAATAACAATAACAAATTCTAGTCTATCACACAAGGATGACAGGACAACTTTTTGTTTTTTTCTTCATTGTTCTTAAGTAAAATATTTCAACTGGAAGCGTGAAGGCCATGTGGAGGAACTCATTGTTTAGTGGGAATGTGTGATTTTGCTTCCGGTGGTGAAACACAGCTGTATGGGAAATATTCTGAACACTCAGTGTCACTGATGTGAAGCAGGATGTGAAACAAGTACAGTAGAATGTGACAGGACAGACTGATAAGGCTCGAGTGCAGCATGCTGCAACATGACTGTTAACAATAGAAACAGTCTCTTACAGACACAACAACCTATATGTCACTATTGCTGTGGATGGGAAGTGGTGGCACTGCGCATGCAGTCAAAATCCTGCATGCATATAGTCTTAAAGGAAGCAGCTGGCTTTTCTTATGGATACATAAGAAAAGGAACCACAACCTACAACTGTAGGTTGTGGTTCCTTTT
The DNA here is from genome assembly GCF_900963305.1 of Echeneis naucrates. Taxonomy (NCBI): domain Eukaryota; kingdom Metazoa; phylum Chordata; class Actinopteri; order Carangiformes; family Echeneidae; genus Echeneis; species Echeneis naucrates. The sequence continues at coordinate 15,989,652 of NC_042531.1, read as the reverse complement.
CAAGTTCAGTTCAAAGTTCACCTGGTTTTGCAACAGGTGGGAGGGGATCTGGCATGGATTGTTTTTTTAATTTATGAGAGCTGTCTTTCATAACCCTATTTACAGCCGGTTAGTTTGTGATCTAAAGGTGATAAGGAAGACTCAGAGTCTCAAACCTCTGTAAAGGATTTTGATTAGCTTGGCAAGAGGCCACAAAGCAATAGCAGTGCAGAAAGCAAGCAAAGAGTACAGCACTGCATGTGATGAGTATGTGTTATTGCTCATCTCCTTATGTGAGCATGTTTGTGGATAAGAAAAGTTAAAGAAGTGTTTAACTTGAGTTTAAGTGTTTTTTAAGTTCACTCTTTATATGTAGTATGCGTACTCACCCTGACTGTCCTGAAGTTGGCTGCATCATCCAGCCCATTGACTATGGCTGAGTCCAAGCTCAGGTAGTTGTACTTGCTGAAGTCCCGGTGCAGCTTAAGCTTCTCTGTGACACACAAATGATGTGGCTGTTATTGAAATTACTTATTTTTAAAAGCAGGTTGGCTCAAGATCAATCAAAGCCTTATTTACATATAATTTAAGTTCACACATCACCACACTTGGCTATTGTCACTCAAAACAGCTCCTACTCAGTGCATGTACACAGAGTTACTGCTGGGAACATAATTCTGAAAGCTCAAATAGCCCTCTTAAAAGACCTATCTAGTAGCAAAGAAATCTATACCTCTTGTGGGTGCATGTGTCAGATTTTATTACTCCTTGCATTAACTACAGCTAAATCAAGCCCCTCTGATGTGTGTACTCTGGAGTCAATGACCATTACATTGTTCAGTCATGTTCAGGACATAAAACAATACCCTCTGCCCACAGAAAAACAAATAGAGGGAACAGGTTTCACAGCCTGTCTTTGTTCTCTGCGGTGTTTGTTAGGCAGGAAGACTAAGTCATTAATACAATGGCAATGTGTTCATGCAGCTGCAACCCTGCTAAAAAACGCTTTGAATAGGATACTGATATAGTCAATGTGGTGATGGTCATTCCAGAGGACAATTAAGAAGCAAACAAAAGTGTGATATTCAAAAACAACACAAACACCAAGTCCGGTGTATGATGATTACATCCGAAAGATAAAGCAGAATAATGGTGAGTAGAAGTTTGATCTGTTACTTCCTGTAAGCAGATACCTCTATACTCAGAGGCCAGAAAGTATTCCAGGAAAATAGGCTAAATATATTGCAACCCCTATTTGAGGTTTGGCTGATAAGAGGGGTGAATTTCAGTTATATTATTTCAAACAGCCATGTCTCTCAGATCAATGGGCCCTTTAATCTCCAAGTCCATCCCCATGCACACAATCTAAAAATACACTGATGCTCCCATTCAGCTCCTAGTTCCAGCATTTTTAAGACTTACTGAGTGTGTCATCAGAGGCTCCAGACAGGAGCTGATAAAAGACATGGAAGTTCCTCTCTCCTCTTGGCTGTTTCACCACACGTGACTTCTCTAGCAGATCTAAAAGAGTAAAAGGACAACAAAAGGAAACAATGACACAGAATGGCAGAATCCAATTCCTAATTCCTTTTCTTAACCATAGGTTTCTGCAGTGGTTCACAGACGTAGCCTAAATTAGTAAATCTAAAGCAGATCACAAGGATGGTCAGCCTGCATCTATATGGAGCTCAAATGGGTTTTCAGTTCAATGAAGTGTTCAACTTGCCAACATGACCAAGCCAATGTTTTGTGTATAAACACTACAGGAAGTACACTGAGAAGAAACCACACAAGTATATCTGACGTCAGCCCTTTCTCCTGGGCTCCTGACCAAGTGCAACAGTACCTGATTAAAAGGAAACCCATCATCCACTCACCGCATTAGACTGAGTTTGATTTAATTAAAGACCAACTACAGAGCCCAGCAGCATCTGAGGCTGCCTGATATCCTCTTTACTGCCAGCCTGGCAGATAATGGCATTCATTTTGTCTGGTAAGAACATATCTTATTTTAGTAGATTTTACAGTTTGCATTAGACTTAAAAATATACACATACAAACGTATACATTAACATAGCTGTGATTCATTTCCAGCCAGCTGTCAATCTTCACAAACTCTGACTCACTAGTTGGTGGGTGCTGAGAGGACAGAAGTGCTGCTGCAAGTACCTAACTAGAGAGCGCTACACAGAGACCTGGGGCTGTCAACAGTGAGCGGTGGATCAGGCTTAATGTGAATCTGTGACACCCACCAACCATGAATCACATAAGTGGCTCTATAAGAGCAAGCACATCAATAATACAACATCCATGACTGAGTGGCTGGCAGCAGCAATACAGAGCCTGTGATCAAAGACACAGAGGGCAGAAGGAAAAATAAAACCACCTCCTTAATCCCATTTTTTAACCTTTATGTGGACAGTTTTTGACACCGTTCTGTCAGAAACAAGCCGATGAAGAGTCTCAGATTATTCTCACCTTCTGAGAACTGAAGTTAACCTTATACCTTGCTTCCAGCCAAGTCATTTAGTCATCCTGCATTTGCTTTTAAAGGCCACAGCTACCCATTTTCATCTAGAACAGCATTTATTGCCTACTCAGTTCTTTCTGCTTTAGATAAACAAACACAATAAAATGTCAATATGGGTATATTATCCTGTTATTTTCTGCTTCGGGCTCACCAATAATGTCACACCACTCTAGAACTGCAAAGAATTGGCTTAATATCTATCTAGAAAGTTCTGTTGTAGGGAGGTCTAAGGGCTCCAAAGATGTACAGAGGAGAGAATAATGAGCTTCCAGGAACATCCTCATCCAGCTGTCTCGCCAGCCATCCAGTTCCGTCTGAAGCAGTCACATGTCAAAGATGCTTCTTTACAGAAAGTCCCTTGTGTTGGACTGACTCAGGCCATCAGACAGAGGTTCATTTGTGTCTTGGCCATCAGCCTCTCTCTTTGTTTCTGTGACCTCTGGCTGGGAAACCAGCACAGACAAAACAATGTGAATAGAGGAGAGATCAAATCCAAACAGGAGAAAAGAGCAAAGGAGAAAATTGGTATGTGCAGAGGTAGTTTTTGTTGAGTCTGAGAATGGTACCTATCAATCAAGCAAAAATCCCTTGTTTAATAAGTCACAATATATTTTCAATGACTAACCCACACAGTTTACTATATAATACAGAATGTAGTGAGTGTGCTTTTGAAATCCACTTAAGTTTGACAAGTCATCCTGAAATTGGGATACCTTCACACTGATATTTTATTGATTTAACTGTTGCTGTGACACTGGGAGATTAGACGTGTCAAAACTTAGAGCATTATTTTAATATTATGTTAAAGAATGAACATTTATAGTACGTGGCATAAACATGCATAAATGAATATTTTTAATGGGCATTTTCATTTCAATATTACTCACAGTTACTGATGACTCCACCCAGAGGATCCCCTTTGAAGTCAAACTCTATGTCCATGTACTTTCCCTGTGGAACAGAGCATTCACATTACAGCTGAACTGCACATACTTCTGTTATATGTTTTGAAAATTCTTTTTGAGCCAGATTCCTGCTATCTGTGCCTATGAAAACCAATACAAATCAACAGGGCTTCAAATCCAGCTCATGATTTCAGTTAACATCACTGACAATGTCTGCACACACCCATTCCAGTTATTGCCCCAGACGCCAATCATAAACAGGGCTGCTATGAAATAACTGGCCTCTGTGAAGGGAAAGCCCCCATACTGCCAGTTCCTTTCTACTAGAGGCCTAAAATAAACCATCTCAGTCCCCCCTTTTCCTTCTGTCTGAAACATGGAAGTTAAAACAGAGAGTCCTGTGTGTTTGATTTTTTTTTTTTTTCTTCTCTGATGTATTAATAGCATACAGGTTCTCAGAAGGGCCAAGCTCAACTGGTGAGTGGGCTCCAGCCAAACTCAATAAGCTTGCTACTAAATGAAGTGACAGTTTAATACATAGTTTTCTGATAAATTTATAACACTCTGATGAACTGGTATCAAGGGAGGAGGCCTTGCGTCCTTGTGTAGAAGTTTATACCAAGGTTGCCTAAATATAAACAGATCAAGGAAATAATCTTTTACTCCCTGTTACAACTGCAAGTCCAAACACTGACATGCATTTGTATGTACCGGCGTAGTTAGAAGATTTAATATATTGGGAAATCTAAAGTTGGGACAGGAAAAGTACATTGGCTGTTAGCCAATGCTTGCTGCTACTAGCTGGAATCACCAGTTTCCATTATAGTGTAGGAGGGGGAAAAAAATAAAAATAAATAAATAAATATCTTCAGTCTTGTGGCATTACATCATGGGTATTCTGATACATTGGAGAGTTTTCAGAGCAACTGACTCAGTTTATGAAGGATTCACAAAAACAATAATTCCTGTTACAAAACCAAACATGAACACAAGCGGTGGTGTGAAAGGAGTGATCTGATGTAATATCATGTAATAAGAGCAGAAACTGAAGCCGACTGCTGTGGTTTGGGGCCTCCCTCTGGCTTTGTGTCCAATCTATAAAAATTGGGATGTGGACACTTAATAATTCTTGTGATGATATCTCTGTCTTCCACAGAGAGCAGCATTAGAGTCCTTAAACTGCCTCTTTCCCAAACCATTGCAGGTCATCAGAGCAATCTGTCACATTACATACATATGCAATATTTTACACTGAAAAATTAGCTGGAAATATAAACAATGTGTCACTATGTGAAAGGCACAAACTGGCAGTCTTCAGTTGGATTAATCACACAGTCATATTGTTGAACAGGAGTGTAGGTCAAAGGCTTTGTAATGTCTGCTGAATTTCATTGATATTTCCAAAACACTACATCTGGGTCCAAGGCCTGTTGCAGCAGCCAAGCCAGTGAGATGGCTTGTATACTGTGCAGATCCATTCACTTAAATACATGATTTATCAAGGACATGTATCTACAGGACACATCATTCTCTGCTACTTGTGAGCTTCAAACAAGATTGTATGTATAAACGGACTATTGTTCAAACCATGATATTGGTACAAGGACTGCTGTGATTTAGAAATAGTCAGGACCTGCAAAGTGAAATTTGGGGGAAGAAGAAGAAGGGGAAAAGAAGAAAAAAAAAAAAAAAAACACACAGCCAAGGACAAATGGTAAACATTAATCAGATAAATTAATCATCTAACCTAAGTTCAGCATGTGTTAGTTGTGGAGGGAATACTTACAAATCTGGATGAGTTATCATTCCTCACTGTTTTTGCATTTCCAAAGGCTGAAAAAGAAGGAAAATAATGATGACAACCTACTCAATGCACTATTATACTAATCCATTTAGTGTAAAATTAGATAAAGAAAGACCAAAGCCAGCATAAAAATATTCCAAACCTTATTGGTGATTCTTAAAATTCTCCAGCTAGCTGTCAATCATATGAGGCCTAGATGTCACAGCCATTTGTACTGATGAAGCCCCATAATTCTGTATGGCTTAAGCAAAGCACCAGGGCTTTCCAGGCTTAGAAAGGACTAAACCTTGTTGTCACGCTACATTCAAAACAAAGTGCTTCAATATGTGCTCATGCTGATAGATAAACAATAAACAGTGTTCAAACACAGTGTTGTGGGGAACGAAGTTTTGTCCGTGACTAACGTAAATGACTCACAAGCACATGTGCATATGCACAGTAGGGCTTGTGTTAGCTACATAACAGACCCTTTTAGAACAGCATTATCCAATCCTCTGTACTTTTCATTTGCTTCTAACTACTTTTCTACATTAAAGGGCTATTAATGTGTCATGCATCAAAGCGCTATTAGCCTGACTGCTTAATTGCTGATAACAGCTGATTAATGTACGGTTAAGTCGATGGTTAATGTGAATGTGTGGGCTGTTGGTCTGGCACAATGGGAGCTGGAGGGCAAGAAGACAGAATAAGGGAGAAAGAGAAAGATAAAATGCACAAGCAAAAGAGGAATAGTATGAAAAGACATGGAGAGTGACAAAGAATGAAACCAATAAAGCTTCTGAAAGAAAGTAAAGTGGAGAGTCAGAGAGTAGGCATGACAAAAAATGTGTGTAGCAGGATAATGGTGATCCCTTCTCCCTCTTTTTTCAGCATTAGGGCAATTAGATCGGCAGCAGTTAAACTGTTGCAGATGTGCTGGGGTTTCTACAGCAACTCGACCTGGGCATACAGCTTCATCACTCATGGGCATTTCCTGTTCACTGCCCCCAATTAAAATACAGCTGTCCATGTCCCAGCCATGAGATGTCGAAACGAGACGGGGTGAGCGTTGGAGTGTGTGAACACAGTATAAAGGGACTTGGCTAAAGGAAATAGCTTTTTCTATAGCATTTAGGAATCCTAAAGTTGTTTTTGCGCTCTGTGACAGTGAATTTGAACTGTAGTTTCATTTTGAAGTGTTTTGGATTATTAGATCAGTTTTTCTGTGATTAAATGCATTTTGCTGGTAAGAAAGCAATTTGAAATATCACAAAATGTAAAAAAAAAGAAAAGATGCAATTCTCAGCTGCTCATTGAGCAGCCTATGAACTGCAACAGTCCTGTTAAAACTTCTTAACAGACTCAAGAACTTCAGATGATATAGTACCTGAATGGCAGTGCAGCTTGAGTGTACATGGTGCATCACTCACCCTCCAGGACAGGATTGGACTGCAGCAGCTGTTCCTTGACCTTATTCACCTCCTGGCCCTTCCCACAAACTGCTGCCACATATGACATCACCAGCTTACTGGCCTCTGACAGACACACATGCACACAAATATATAATAGGTCAAAGCTTTTGCAGGATAATGGAGGAGCAAGTGTTACATGCCCACCCTATTTCACCATACCCCAGAAAATCCCCCCTTACATCATCCCCCTTGACACCCATCAGGACAGACTGTGATCATTCATTAGTCTGAGGTGCAGAGCAGAGGAGAACGATTCGTTATTGTGAACACTTCTGTTTAACACAATTATGATCATTCTTGCATCAGCTTGACATAATTCAAATGACTTGGATCTCCAGAAATTATCTCCATTTATCCACTTCTCATGTCAAAAGCTGAACCAAGGCATCCTGAAAAAGAGTGTGCGCTATAAGTGAAATGCCTTTCCAAAAATCATTTTCTGCATGGGGAACGTGACACAGGCATCAAAAGCTTGTACTGTCTGGAACAAGCGACATCCTTGTAGAATGGCTGCTGGCATCACAATCATCTCTCCTGTCCAGTGAAATGACAGTGACCCAGAACTGATGATGTGTGCTGTATGCCAAGCAGGGATAGAAAAGAGCTCAAGAGTAGTCGGTGAAGCAGCCTGCTGATGAGCCAGGCGCGCACACACACACGCACACACACACTTTTATAAAGTGAGGAGGGTGGGCAAGAGAGACACTGCATCATCACATTTTTATCTCACAGCATGGATAAATAAACCTCTGTCATTTCTCACAGTAGAATTATGTTATGTGTCCTGTATGCTGACAATGTTTTGTCACAGTTCCTCGATCTTGCGGATGCCACAGCTAAACAGAGGCAAGAAGAAAAACCCCACAATCAGACGTGAGTGTCAATAACCCATATCGATGGAGAAGGCACGTTTTTGATGGCCTCATTCCACTACAAAGCTTCGGGCAGCTGAGATTACTGAAATCCTGATTTATCTCCTCCACTTGGCTGAACAGTTTCTTGTGAGTGGGATAAAGTACACTCAAATAAATGCCAGCCCGCCATGCAAAATATGATCTGTCACACTGTGTTGCACTTTTCATTGTTTTCTTCCTAGGTTTGTTTCTCTGTTATTGTAAATAACTGACACTGCATTTGTTAAAAATATTGTGAGGCTTCCAGGCTCTGGTGTTTTGCAGCCAAACTGAATTGCAACCAGAGTTCAAAGCGCCAAAGGTTACATTATCAGATGCTGTGACTCAGTCATACTGATCGGTGATGCTTTTATAAAAAAAAAAACAAAAAAAAAAACTGAAGTTGAGGGTGAAAGCTAAATGCTAAACATGCACTCTGAAGAAATGCTTTTATTTATGAATAAACATCTTCCTGGCTGTGTTAAAAATGATGTTGCACTGCCTTTGAACACATTTCCTCCCTTGATACAGACCTCCCTTTCACCATTTGAAGCAAAGCAGTTAATTTCTTCAACATCCACCAACATTACAGGGCAGTGACACTCCAACATGCCCTGCAGTACTGATGTCTGATACACAAGGCTTCACTAATAATAAAACTAAGTGTACCAATTTTAACATTTAAGTTGTTTTTTTTTTTTTTTTTTTAGAAATTATATGATGTTGAATGAGTAAAACTACACAAGCACATGTTTCTGTAAATATTCCAATGCAGAGGTAATGATATGACATTAACTAGTGATATAATTATTTTTCCATATTGCTTCCTCTCTCATTAAAGCCACATGGAGAGTTTTAATTTTAGCCAAACGAAGACTTATCACAAATCATACCCACACAGATTACTGAGAACTTCCTAAATTTGTTTAGTCTTGAGTGTAGTTAGGGAAAAATTAAGAAATGAGAACTTTTTTTCCCCCCCAAAGATTTCCATGTCTAAGTATGAATTCATATCGTGTCTCATCTGTACAGAAATATTTTATGAGTAGAGGGGGGCAACTTTCTACTATTTTAACTCTGCCAATTTAAGACTTTTACCTGTGATACAGCACTGCCATCGAAAACCAGGAAATTCCATTCCTCTTGGATTTCCGTATGGTATGTGAAACTGCTCCAGATTTTGGCTAAACTATTATAAACACCAATAGAAAAAAAAAGCAGGCCCATGGGTGTAAACACAGCTGCCTGAAACATAGGCTTCATTTAGTGTTTCTATTCCAATCCTTGTATTGAAATTGTGAAGCTTCTATTTTCCACTTTACCTGTACTCCATGCACAGGTTGTCACAGTTTGTCACGTTTCAGACTACCATGATGAAAACGATGAGAGGAAAAAAAAAAACCCCCCCCCCAAAAAAACTGCTTTCTCAAAATGGGAGATCTGATATAAATCTGCACTTTGGCAATATGGCTTTATACATAACAACCCTTATCTTACTGTGGCCTTTGGAAATGTGTTTTGACTACACTTTAAACAAAACACAACAGATCTGGGGACCTGAGCTGACAAAGCTGTTCATTTCCAACCATCCTCCACTCTGCTGAGTGACTTCTTCATCAGACATTGTTGCTGATTATAAGAATGTGCTTCTCTCCTTGGGCTTTTCATGCTTGGAACAGATGTGTTTACTGATATAAATAGTCTTACATCATTTGTGCCAAGACCATCCAACATGCAACTGTTGATAGTTGCATATGTGGAGCACTGCGATGATAACTTGGCTGTAGCTCAAATTTACTCTGGAATGAAAAGATTCTGAATCAAAAAAAAAAAAAAAAAAAAAAAAAAGGCATTTGTCCTCCTACCGGTTTTCCCAGCCCCACTCTCCCCTGTGATAAGGATGCACTGGTCCTTGTCTTGGTCCCTGAGTGAACGGTAGGCCTCATCTGCCAAAGCATAGCTGGAAAACAAGGAGCACAGACATGAGCTCTCACATCACAATCCTTCAAATTACATAATACAATTCAAGCAGTTTCATGGATATTCGGAGGACACATAAAGGTAATGGGGCAAAATGGATCCAGGGATATGGCGTACCTTTTGTGTCAGGTTATGTGGCGTCTACATTAATAAACAGCATGTGGCTCCATTGGAAATTAGGCTGCATATGTCCAACAGCCACAGGATTGGACTGATTTAGTAACACTTACTGTTTGGTGTTTGGAATTTGGCTTCCATAGTTTGGACGATTTCTGCTCCTGCTACCTCAATACAACTACTGTACTAATGTACCAAAAAAAACACAAAAAACAAAAAAACAAACCCCAAAACCCAAACTGTTACATGCTAAGATGCCAATGGTTGTGCATGAAAACCAATTATTTTATCCTATAATTAACTTCCCTAACCCCTTTTCTGTTAGTAGAAAAAACAAAACATGTCATCTGAATTAAATCTGGAGTAATCATATACTGGCAGCTGTGTGAATAATTCAATCAGACAATGAAAATGTAAAGAGGAGGGGAAAAAAAAAAAAAAAAAAAAAAAAAAAAACCCTTGGTGGTTTAGGGAAAGATAAAAGAAGTGCCTATTATAAAACGAAGCCCATTGTCACACATTCCACGACGGAGCTACAATGAGAAAGTGGAACCGATTATTGCATTTTCACTCCCACCAAATTCTAGGACAATGTTATTTGCTCTCATTACGCAGACAATGCCTTATGATCATTCGAAAGTAGGGTGTGGATAGTTCGAGGTTCATATCACAATAACTTTATCTTGTCTGGCACAGTTGTCTGTAATTGTGATGTGATACAAAAAAAAAAAAAAAAAAGAAAGAAACACCAAAGGGTGAGGCTGCAGCAAGTTTCTTTTTCATAGTTTCAGTCATGTATGGTGCTGCAGGAATGGGTTCCAACTTTCTCCTCCTCCAGGACACTAGACTGCAAATTAGCTTGCTAGGTCTCCCGCCCCACCGTACTTTGGCTTTCATTACTCAGGAATTCTTTCCAAAGCCACGTCTGGTAATAGCTGTGATTGTAGGGGGAAATGTTGCATGTAGTGGCTCCCTTTTTGCCTTAGGACACAGTTGAAATGTCGTTGCTGCTGAGAGGTTCGGTGAGTTGGCTTGAGGCAAGGTACAGTAGACGTGAAAGAGTTTAGTCTAAGACTTCCAAGAAGAGTTCTTTGAGTTTAGATATGTTAACCGGTCAAAACATGGAGTTGAGTTCTCATCAAAATGCCGAGCAAGATGGTGAATCCGAGCAGCCCTACAGGTTTGTTGGGCCTTAATTCAACGTAGTGCTGTTAGCTTTGAGTACATCAAGCACTTCATGCCCTGCTTAATTATCAAGCTAAGATCAACATCTTTAAATATTATTGTTTCACATTGAGGAGAGGCAAAGACAGCTTGAGGTAACTTTAGAGGAATGTATCTTAATAGTCTCTCCCCAGTGCTCCATTTGGTCAAAGACTCCCAGATCTGAGTCACATCATTAATCAAGTATTTATATTCACAATGTGCAGTGGACATGAATGAAGAAATCAATGTACACTGATGCTGGTAAGGATTTTCTGATAGCTCTACCATGGAATATCTAGCTTAGCGTGGACATAGCATATCCAACTCTGTGCCTTTTCAAATAAAGAAAACCTCAGTGTTCAGTCACTGTAAGATTGAAGAACAACAAACTAACACACAGAGTTAATGTTCAGACTGCATATCCATGTGCAAGTGTTAGGCAGGATCATTTTATTACACTATTATCACTGACTGCAACTTCCAAAAAGACACAAAACATTAAAAAAAAAAAAAAAATTTTTTACAAAGAAAAGGATTCAATGTGTAAAAATACGCAAAACTTACTTTTGGCATATGCACAAATGAATTAATGGCATCAGTGAAGCAAGGACCAAAAGTGGGAGCATATAATTGCATGCTGAACCAAGACTGGCCTCCAATTTGAAAAGAAACTGATTCCTTATAAGAAGTCATGAGAAAGAGAGGGCAGAGATGGACAGCCAGATGAACGCATTCCAGCCCGCAACACAAAGTTTCAGTTCAGACAGGCAAATGGAGCTCAGGGTCCAGCACCATGTACTCATGGTGCTGGACCAGAGCCTGCATATACATGCATGTGTGTGCGCTTTGTTTATATGTTTGTAAGGAAAGAAATACATGCTCATTGGGTCTTGGGGAACACACATTGAGCTCTGTTGAGTACTTTTTAAAATAGTGGAGCCTTTGGTTGAATCAAACTATTCTTTTCCTTCTGTGTCGCTAAAGGCTTCTCATTCTCCACCTCCCAAGTCTCTGATCACTGCACTGCTCTCACCCTCTCCATACACTACTCTTGTATGGATGGGACTTGCCACAGGACATTACGTCAGTGTTGAAAAGGGCAGCATGGCGCAGCAGATGTCTGCTTTGTGAAAACCCTCCTGTTGCCTGACCTGATCCTGACAATGAGCAAACCATCACATAATTGTCTCACTCCAGGAGGAGGGAGACATGGGGATTGTACCAGGAGAAGGAAAGGGGTGGAAAATAGGAGTGGGAGATCCTTTGCCAGGATCTTTCCCCAATGAGACGCGCACACACAGAGCTGATCATATGAATATGAATAGGCATTGCATAATCACTATATGAATGGAGGTCAACGGAAACAAAAGGCCACACCCCAAACTGTGCAAGCGCAAATGACATACATATGTTTAAATCCTTTAGAACCAAGCCACATATACATCTGTATTTGTGTGGATACACTGAAGCAAGAAAAACAAGGCAGAATTAGAAATACCCCGCAGCACTGTGGCTACAACATTATGTTATTATTGGGACCATGAAAGCAGTGTGAACAGAAACTAATGAAGAAGCACCAAGGTCACCATCAAAGGAAAAGGAAGCAGTGAATGAGGCACCAAAATCCTAAGGGCCTCCATGATCAGTGTGTGGCGCTGGGTGTGTGGGGTTAGGTTGGGATACGGCCTTGGATCATAAGTGCTGCTTGGCAGCTCCCCTCACATCTGCCTGCAGGCTGTAATTTGGACGTGCACGTGGCAGCGGTGAACACAAAGCCACACTGACATGAGGTAAGCAGTAGAAAATAGTCTAGTCAGTTCTTTTTACTACCAACCCTTGGTAACTGGAGCACAGGAGGGGATGATGGGCTGGCAGTGTGTGAGCTGAATCTTAAAATTGGTGTACTTTGAGGGCAGAGCCATCACACTCTAAAGTTGTGATTTGTATACAGTAATGAAGCTGTAATGTATGGGTTGGAGCAAAGCCCACCCAGCTACTAGCAGATGATAGGCCTTTTGTAAATAAAATGGATAACCCCTGCTCACTATGATAATGCCACATTTGCTAGTTTTCTGTTGTGTGTGTATGCACTGGGGGCAGTACAGTAGCCTGTGATCTCAGCATGATGAGGCTCCTCCAAAGGCCTCAGGAAATCCGCCTTCCTCTGATGAAGCAGCCAAGGAAGCAACTACTTCCTGATGCTCACAGACAGACACAGACAGACAGACGCGCGCACACTCTTCCAGAGATTGATCGCACCGGCCACCACTGCTGTGGGTGGGCAGGGAGCGGATATGCACATGGCAGATGTATCCCATCTGTGGGCACATTATGACACTGTGCTGCAGTAAAGACAGGTGGTAACCACCTAGCGAATAAGACACGATCACGGTGCCAGTGTTATTTTCAAAAAACGGGATTCGCAATGTTCAACTTATGAGTTGCAGTAAAGAACAGCTCTGAAGTTCTAAATTAAAAGCTCAGAGTGAAGAACTGCTGCCACACATCTCTAATTTCTTCAGCACTCACCAGAGGTTGTCTGGGATCTCTGCTTAATTACCCATTGATACTCCTCAACTCGTACATCAAACTTTGGGGGGGGTCCAGGGCTTTAATTTACTTTACTGCACAGCAATTTGGTGTTCCCACAGCAGGGGAAAACACAGCTCTAAGTTGTTTGTCTGATCCTTGGAAAAGCAGGAAATAAGCATTCTGAGCAAGGTAGCAAAAACATCCTCAGAGCCCTTCTGAGAGATGGGCTCTCCAGAAGCTCTTTCCGCAGGTTTGTTAAACTTTCTGCAACTTTTTTTTTTTTTGGGTAAAACTTTTACACAGTATTAAGCAGTTGACCAAGTTATCTAAGTAAAGAAATTTGATTGATAAAGGGATCAACATTTTGCTTTTGGAGACAGGACATGGGGGGGGGGGGGGGGGGGAGACACGTGCACGCAAAGCTGCATGGGCACAGCCACAGACAGGCTGATAGAAACAGAAGAGTAAGATGTCTATTTATAGCTCCAAAAGCTATACAGTAGGTCTGTCAGGTCGGAGGACTTCCTCTCCTCATCCTGCTGTCCATGTCTGAGCCCTCCACTGTAGTCACATTTATTGTCACGTCAAGCTCAGAGAGGCCTACCATCCTCACAAGAGTAAAACCATTGGGCTGATTCGTATTCGTAGGCATTGGAGGCTCCTTTATGTTTGATGGGGATCAAAAATATTTAAAAAGACAAATTGGGTGACAAAAAAGTTGATTTTATCTTATCTACTACATAAATTTTGCTGTCTATTTTATTCCTTGTATTTAAAAAAAAAAAAAAAAAAAAAAAGGAAGTTTAATCTTTGAGAGACTTATGACATTGCAGTGTCCTCGTACACAGCAGCACGTTGTGTCTACTTCATACAAAGATGTCTACAATGCCCCCAGCGTCACCACGTGTGACCCACTGAGCCCTTTCAGACAACACACAGAGTCATTGTGGGTCTGACTGATTGTGTAATGTCACTCCCGCATCAACACCACACTGGTAGGAGACACCTTCTGTTCCATACTGGCAAAAAAAAAAAAAAAAAAAAAAGAGGAAGCAAGACAGTTTTAGAGGAGGGACTTAAATTGTCACCAGGTTCATTTCCCTGAGCCAAATCAAACAATTCACAATCAAATATTAAAAGTAAAAGCTAAGGGTGAAATGGCATTGCTTCATTAGCTGCTTAGTAAGAGAATTATATAAAATGCATGTAGCTTGGCTACAAGAAAGGTCAAAGCTACTGACCTTTTGAGCTGAACTGATGCAACAGCAAATCAAAAGAAAAACACAAAATTTTGGTCCAGAGGAAAAATAGAGACCAGCTGCAACAAAACATTTCTATGCTTACTATAATGGAAAATAATCATTTTGATAGTTTTGCAGAAATGTAGCATCCTTTTCATCACAATCCTTAATGATCCAAACGTCCAATGACTTGCAAGTAAGATTTCCAGCCTGTACGGTCTCTCTCCTGCAAGAATGAATGCTTAGGGCACCTAGTCTGGCTCGTTGTGGGAGGGGGTCTGGCAGAGATAATTCTATCTACCTGTGGCCAAATTTCTGCAGCAAACTCAATGAATGAAATCCTCAATTCACACAAATCACTTTCAAATATGTTTGACTTCATTTGACTGATCACATGCTGTCTCTCCTTGACTGTACTTCATGCATAGTGAAAGCATCTATGCTCCACTTCTAAAAAGGATGATTTTGACTACAGTCCTACTGTGCTAAAAAAAAAACCCATAAAACCCAAACAAACAAGGGTGTGGGTTTAAGAGAATTGATTTCTTATAGCGAAAATAAAGGTTCATGAGGAATAGTAAATAACTAATGATGGGACAAACGTTTGTACAGTAGATATGACAGTTACCTATTTTTTTTTTTTTTTTTTAAAAAGGTACATGTGCAAGTTGTGGACACAAAAAACTCCCATTGTTCTTACTATGAATAGAACGTTTACTATGGTTATTGGAAAGTCAGCAACAAAAACTCTACAAGTATAAAATCTTGTGCCAACAAAAGCAAGGAATGACTGTTGTCTGAAGTCTAATCAATCAGGTAGATACATAATCTCTGAAACCAAGGAATGCATAGCTGTTATCAATACCTGATTGCTGTTGGGTTGTACAGTATGAGAAATGTAATATCAATAAATAATTGAAACGTTGAAATAGAGTATAAATAATAAAAGAAAGAGCTTGTCAGTAGTGTCAGCCATTCTAAACTTGTATCATATTATACATACTGCAGGATTGCTGTCATTTTATTAGGGACAGGTAAAGGAAGGCTCTCTGAAAATTACAAACTACAAGGAAACTTAACTAGGTAAGTCAATGACTTTGAATTATCCATTATCCAATAAATTAGCATTTTATTTGTGTGGAAAGAAGTGCGTGTGAAAAAGCTACCCACACACGCTCTCATGCCTGTAAAGTCTGAGGTTGACCACGCTCAGTGTTCCGCCGACACAAATGCTGGAGGACTCATTCTACCCACCTGAGTCAAAATGCCATTTCAACAAGTGCCCACTGAAGCCTACCTACATAGAGGTTCTGTGATGCAACTTAGGCCTCCTTCAAAGCAGTAAGTATTATATAATATTAAAAACAGTGATCACATGGCAAGTTTGATGCCAAACAAATGCAGCTGTCAAAAATGGAATAAAATATTAGGACTGTATTGATTGAAAAGGTGATGTTTTCATGCACAGATCATCTTAAGATGTTTTTTCGTGGATCTTATATTCTACCCAATAGTGGGAAACAGTGGGACAACCCCCAAACAACCCCCCCCCCCCCCCAAACATTCATTTATTAAAGGGTTTGCTGTAAAGACTGACATTTTTAGGACTATCAAACAAAACTGTATTTGGACAGTTAATTTTAGCCGGGGTAAGTCATTTAATCAATAGTAGTGGGTGAAATATATAGACTATATAAAACAGCAAAATAATGCAGTATTTTGAATGCAAGACCAATACATGACACAGGAACAAATGTGTATGGGTGCATTGCCAATATAATCTAATATTATATACAAATGTGCAGTGTCCTCTTGCCATCTTTCAATCAATACTTTGGGTTCAAAACACTAGAAAAACTAGTTTAAGCCAACATCCTGCCTTATGAAGCAGCATCCTTTCCTATGTTTGAAGATCACATTCAACACAAGCCATACAGGTAGTTGGGAATTTTGTAATGCATCATGTACAGTAGGTTCAAATTAGGTTTGGAAGCAATTTGATGTTGCAATGAATGCCAGGAATATAAACAGGTTACAAATTCAAATTCAATGTTGCTTAGTCAAACATGCTGTCTAAGCTATATAAAAGTTTTGTAACAACAAAAATGCTCAGTTAGCGACAATCTGATATCATACTGACACATTGGAGATGTACATACATAGTCCATACATGGAATGTCTCCAGCATGGTACTTGCCAGGTAGGCACTCAGAGCCATGTGAGCCATTTTCGCATCTTGTGTTTTTTATGGGTAAGGCAAAGCCAGATGGTTAAGCCACATTCATAGCAAACTTATCTACTGTAGTTTCTGTGACTGCACAACCACAAAGGGAAAAACGCACTAAAATATGTAAAGGATGGAAGGACCACTCACAGCTGCAAGTCCACACAGCTGTCTACAGAAAAAAAAAAAAAAAAAAAAAAGTGTAAGGAAGAAGGTTTTTCCAAATGTCTGTAACAAAGTAAATTTCTCAGTCAAGCTGTCATAACCATGTCCATGACAGCTGGAAGCCCAAACATACGCCTTGCATGGGGACTCTTTGTTTCATTAGCCAGCCGTGGTGCCCCCCTGCAACCAATGCTCCAATGGGTATTGAGCGCTGAGGGTCTCAATACCTCATTAAACATTGGAGAACATATTCTTACCCTGGAGACATGGAGCTGGCTGGCTGCCCAACCCCCTGCAAAAAAAACAAAAACAAAAACAACCCCACCCAACCCACCCACACAAAAATCAGTGTTTGACTTGGGCACCTAGGAGCATACAAAAGACAACATCAGGCCATCTGCACTGCTGTTGTGCCACTGTGCACTGAGGCCTCTGATTAGTTCAGTACTACACGTGGAAGGCATGAAAACACCTGCCAGTTAATGATAAGGTGCCTCATCTGGTTAAAGAGCATTATTTAAATTGGGTGACAGAAAGATCAACAAGTAACTGAAAATGTCAGGACTGTGGTAATGGGATTAAGCTCTCCAGGTGGGTCTACATACATTGTTACCTCAAAATGTCTCAAAAAAATGTAACAATTTTTTGAACTGGCCTGATTAATGGAAAAAGCTGGTTTGATAAAAAAAAAAAAAAAAAAAACCTTGTACAAAACAGTCATCTCACACAAATGTGCTGTCTATGTTTATAACTGAAATCGCTGCCACAGTGCTGGTTAGTTATTAATCAGTGGAAATGTACCTGAATCACGTATCATGTCATGATTCAAGTCTTGGGAAAATCCACTTAAAGAAACATCTGCTGTCCAACTTTTCCACTTTTATGAACGTGTTGCATTATATCAGTCTCTGACCTGAGACTGGACCACCAATTGACTACAACAGCACTAATTAAAATGGAGTTTTACAGGGAATTAATCAAACAGCAACTTTACAGACAGCTGAAGCTCTCCTGCCTGCTGAAATGACTTGGCTGAACACAAACACACACACAAAGATAGAAAAGTGAAAGCGCAGGTGTGAAATACAGGAGAACCTGAATTCACTGTTACTAAAAACACTGCAGAGCACGTACAAGGCATTTAAGAGATGCTCGGACACAGCAACATTAACCAAAAGTAAAACGTTTTGCAAAAAAAAAAAAAAAGCTTTCATATCTGATATTAAAATATCTAAAACCACAAAGCTCTCTTTTACATCTTAAAAAAAAAACAAAAAAAAACCCACCAGTATCCACATCAAGAATTAACCATTAACCTACTTTGTCCACAAACAATTGTGTGTGTTCTGTGGACAGTGGGCCAGTGACTGTTTATGGCAGAGCATCAGTTGACATTTTGTCACCGTTTGTGTGGCTTGACAGTGAGTCTGACTAACAGAGTGCATTGTTGACAGAAAGTCATAGAAAATAAATTTGAGACAGTGTTGCATGGTACCGTGAGGTCCAAGGTTGTGTACAAAGCATTAAACCTTAAATAGTTGCTGTGGATTGACACTGCAGTGTCATTTCCAGTGTGTGTGCAAGTGTATACACAGAAGTGTAAAAGGGAGTTCATGGGGTTAGTAGTCATCCATTTCTTGTTATTTGTACTCAGAAGTGTTTCTGCAGTGGCAGTAAGGTGAAAAATCAGCTTTAGGGCAATTTTGTCAACCCGGTTCTCTGCCCCACTCACTTCCAACAGTATCTGAGAACATTGCTGTATCTTTTCAGTGTTTATTGGTGAAAATTTTTTATTAAGCTTATTAATTCAGCATCACAATTCTGGTTTCTGTTGTTCAAACATTTAAGAGCTGACCAATAGATCCTTACCTTCTCCAGAATCTTCAGGCTTCCACAACACTGAGGTACTCTGACCCTGTCTGCTGCAACATTTTTTGAGTTGCTGATTTTATAATGTTAAAGCATCTAATGAGGCTCAGTCACAAGGAGTGAATGATTCCTGGGACCTCCTGTTGTTAGCTTAATTAAAGCCAGCCAACACTTATCCCCTCCAGCACTGGCCAGTCACTGTGGCAATAATGCTCCGAGCCACATGAGACTTGGTCAAGCAAAAAACCGGATCACTATAGGAACTTTTTATAGTTTGGGATCATTATGGGTAACAGGGAGTCATCTCATCAAGATTCTGCATCATCTCTAACAAAAACTGATGAAGTGATAAATGAGAACTAACACAAAGATCAAAGAAAAAAAAAAAAAAAAAAGTTTTGTTTTCAAAAAGGCGTGACAAACTGTGCATTTCAATCACATGCAGTGATGAAGACTCGCTTGTCTACTTTGATTAGCAGTCAAATGTATTCAAATTACAATATCCAAATGCTTTTCCAAACCACAAACCATCCAGCTGCTTTTTTTTTTTTTTTTTTTTTTTTATGTAATGCATGTTCTCATCCATTTACACTAAGACATATTTTTCATTAAACTATATATAGAAACTACTTACACATTTTGAATTGTATTTGAAAAGTATTTAGTAGAGAAAACACAGCTAACAATACAAATATATTGTTTCTTACCTTTGATATAAAATACAGATGTTGACATCCTAAAAGGTTTTGATTCTATAGTTAATTTATCAGCTTACTATTAAAAAAATTGGTAAATAACCATATAACATGATTGTGTCTTTTGAGTGATGCCAAGATATCACAGGGCCTGCACCAAACAGAAATAAAATCACTGATGTACTACTCATTCTTTGGTACAAAAACAGAGGCAGTGATATGTATTGGGGGGGGGGGGGGGGGGTCTAATGCAAGCCTTCCCCAACATAAAATAAATGGAAAATAATGTGGCCGAAGCATTTGACCAGACTTGGGTTTACCATTACTTCAGAACGATCAATTCAAAGCCACAAAGCTTGGCCCAGATGGTCAGACTGGGGGATTAAGATGAAATTTATGTAGAATGTTGAAACAATCTGCCTTTGACTGGCATTTTAAGTCCTCTATAAGAGCTTACCCTATTAAACAGGATTTAATCTCCTTTACTTAAAAGACCAATGATAAGGTGATGTTTAACACCAGAGAGACATTTCACTCTGCAGATTAAATTTCTTTTTTCCATCATCACTAGAAATGCCGAGACTGACATGATTTTAAGGAGAGCTTGAAGAGTGGCAGATACTGCACTACTTATTTACCTGTTTGGCAATGCTCCTATCTGGACAGAAATCAAGTTTATAAGGACCATAGCAACATTTTTGCATCATCTATCTCCTGCAAACCCTTTGTGCTTTATATAAATTACTGGCAGGTAACCAGGCAGGTATTGGTTTCAGCTCATGTGAGAACTGTATGAAAATTATCTTGCAGAGACAAATGGTTGCCCAACTGCCTTAATTATCATTATGGTAATACAGTTAAGAGTAGGGACCGTTCGTGAAAAGGCCTATTGCCTATTATGCTTAAATGACTTTAAATATCCTTTGATCAGTCTTCTATGACTGCACATATATTGTCTGATTTTAATAGGGAGGCCTGTATAGGTGGTGAGCCCAATCTGATAATCCATGTAGATGTGGGCCTGATACAACCACTCAAAACAGGACAGCCCAGAAATGAATAATTATTTGGTAACAGGAAAACAATGACAGTTGGTATTCTTTACACACTTCTGTTTCAGTGCATGAGAAAAACTCATGGCTTGCACCAAAAGTCCCTACTAGTTAACTGAAGATAGAAGAGGAAGACACCAAAACACAAAAAGGATGCAAAACAGTGTGAAACTGTGTCATGTCAGTTGTGTATAGCTGGCTGTAGAGCCAAGAGCTTGCTTTTGTCTGTAGGGAGTGTGTCTGTTCTGGAAGAAGGGCACTCTCTCTCAGCCTGCGTCTCTGAGGGGTTTTGCTGCAGCCTAGAGACACAGCAGGCTAATTGACGAGTGGTTGGCTTTGTTTTATCTTGGCAGCCTTGCAGAAATGCTGCCTTAATGTTGCCAGTGGACAGATGGCATGCCATGGTGCAGAATGGCCAGCAGAAGCTGCATACAGACTCTCCACACCAGAGCTAGTGTCTCTCTGATCTCAGTCTTCCAGTAGCCATCTACATTAGCCATTGGATCCACAATGACAATGCTTACAAAAGGTTTGCAGTACATTGCTCTCTCAGCAGATTCGACACATGACAGCTCCTGCTAAATGTATTTAACCAGTGTCTTGAAAAACCCTCTTGCCAATTATCATCCTCATTGGCTTTTTAAAGCAACAACAACAACAAAATACATTTTACATCACAAACTATAAAACCACATTATTGAGGCTTGAGCAGAGCATAAAAATACCAGCTTAAGGCTCAAGGTGGTTCTGGAGAGGACGTAGGAGCTGACTCACATGTGAGGACTAAGTTCATAGAAGTTTCTGTTGCGATACTCCTCCACTTTTTCAGGTGTGAAGATGGGCAGGGACCTGTAGGGATTCATGGAGATCACCACACTGCCAATGTATGTCTGGGAGGAGAGAAGGAAAAAAAAAACAAAAGAGGGAACAGTGATAGTAAATCTACATGACATTATCTCAGTTTTGCAAAGACAGACTACAGCAACTTTTCTCCCCTCAGTCCATCTTTGTGTTAATTGCTGAGTCATGTTGGGAGGAACTCTGCTGCTGTCAGTTTCTCACAGCTGGGTATTCCTAATGCATTGTTGAGACAGAATTCCTGAAGTGAAGCTGAAGACATGCAAAAGGCCAGCTACTCAAAGAGACAGTGATTATTTAATTTTTAAGCTATTTACTACTAAATTTCATGTTAAAAGTCTTACAAAAAAGAAAACTAACAAAAAAAGATTTATGCAAAACATAAACATGTAGGATATCTAACTTGTCAGTTAATTTAAAAAGAAAACTGGTAAACACTTCATTTCACTTGAGATCACCTTTATGTAACAATCACACAGGTCCCATTTCGCAGATAACACTTGTCAGATATTTTTGAAAAGCGAATGTAACCAGCAATCATATTTATCCTCCTCCTACATTCAAAACAGAGCCTAGATAGCACTTTCAAACATCAACCTGTAACATTTTCCTTACTTTCCATGGTAATGGCTGTTGCATAACCCACTCTGAGTCTAAGTGGAGTATGGCCTTCCCCTGTGGCAATACCACAAACTCCCACAGCCTCTCGTTCGATAACGTACTGGAGGCAGAATGAGACCTTTTCAAGAGCAGAGGACGAGTACAAAGGGAAAGAGTGTGTACAATGTAGACAAAGTATCTTGTGTTAATGGAGAATTCTTGTCAGAATTCTAAGGATTTTAAAAGCCCAATCTAAACCAAAAAGTATATTACTAAATACATTTAATTAAAAAGGAAAAAAAAAATACTTTGATGAATTTTAACCTTTTGCTTCCAAATGTGGACCAATTTTCTTTTAGATTTGAAGAGAGAGAAAAAAAAAAAAAAAAAAACCTCTGTGCTGCTGTGGTCTCATGGGGTCAAAACCCTCCAGACCTTTATAGTTTTTTCTGCCAACTGTCTGTTAGTAGTATTGCCTTGCTCTCCTTTCTTATGAAGGTCTCTCAAAAATGTTTTGACCTTATCCAACGCAGTAAAAAGGTTCAGGTTTCACTGTAGCTAAAGTTAAAAGTTAAACTTGTGAGTGGAGTCATGGCTCATCAGCCCAGACCAATACAGCCACCATGCACGCTGTTCCACCGTTTTCTTTGTTTTGCGTCTCTACACCACCAACTCCATCTGTTACATCAGTGTCACAGCTGCTTGGATGGCACACCACATACCCAGAAGCAACATAAATTCATCCATGTGTTTTTTTTCCCCTCCACTTTGTTAATTAGCTTTTAAGACATTAAACACACAATGAGCTCAAGACACGTGAAAACTTGGGGGTTAAATGTGACAAGTCATTTAGAGTCATAAATACATGATGAATTGGAAATGGCAGGGCTTGACAGATCAGCATGTTTAGGGAAGAAGGGGGAGAGAAAAAATTAGCAACATCAGGAAGTCTTGATTTTAATGAAAAGGTGTGGGGGGGGGGGGGGGGGGGACTCAAAACATCTCTTAATCGCAACTCTGAGAGAACATCTTTAAGTCAATGCCAATTAGTGAGATGACACTGAATATCCTTATACAGTTAAGGTGTGAAAACAAGTTGTAATATACCTGACCCTGCAAATCAATGGGGAGGGGTTTAATAAACTATGGGAAATGCTGAGGTTCTCAGTAATTCTTTTTGCTCAGTGGGACATACTATGCATTTTGTAGGGCGATTTTCATTCCCTTTGATTTTCCACTTAAGTTATTGGATACACGATGTGCTGTCCTGCTGGAAAACAAAGCCATGTTTCTTCTGCTGTGAGCTGTCATATGATAGTTTGGGGTGGGGGCTGGGGCCATTTGTAAGGAATGATGCCTCAGAGGGAAAAATCCATTCACATGCAAGGATTGTAGGCCACAGATTTATTGGATAAGTATAGGATTCAGAGCTTTTCTTGATCATCAATCTTGATACAGTTTATGCCACCAAAAAAAAAGCTTCCATAATGAATCCAGAGACACACAATATAACTTTCCACAAAAATTGTAATTTCTTTTACTTTCACTTTATATGCAGTCAGTACTCGTCTTCAAGTAAAAGTATACCAGTATAACTTAGGTTTAGTCCCATGTTGTGCAGGAGTTTATATTACATAAATTACATTAAAAGGCAGAACTGTGCATGTTAAAATATTCAACATTTACGTCAGGAAATACACACAGGGGAAATATAAAGCTCTGAGGGCATCTGAAGAGTGAAAACACCATTCCAAATCCTAAGCAGGATCAGGGATGTAATCATCTCAGTTGGCATCTACAGCAGCCGACCTGCAGAGGAGAAGAATCGTGGACTGCCACAGCACTGAGCCCAGAAGCAGTTGTCTGATGTAGGGATGATAGTTTATCAACACCCCAACACCCCCCCCCCCTTTTTTTCTTTAGATATACAACCAGGCCAGGCAGCCAGGCTCTCCTTGTCCCTGAGCTCTGGATTTCATGCTTCATTTAAAGACATCATCTACATTCACTGATGATGTGATTTACTGATTGGCTGGTTACTGTGGTATTTTTGTAGCCAAAAGTATAATGAGTGAGGAAATGGAAGAACAATAGAATTGTGAAAAAAATGTATCTGTGGGTTTCCTTGGTGAATCCTTCAATAACAGCAACAGGACAAGTATCGCTTCTTAAAGCAAATACATTTATGTTACACTGCCACTCAAATCACATTAAACAATTTCAATTTTCATGATAAGATGCTGGACTTACGTAGATCTCATTGTGGTCAAAGCGTTTCTTCAGGTTTTCAAGGAATGAATCTTCAGAAAGGGGCTCTAGGAGGACCATGTCACCCACCCCGATCATGTTGTCTAGAAGTGACGTCTTCACCTCCATTTTGGCTGCAGGTGTCCCCCCCTGCAGAGGAAAACATCAGAAGGAAGATATACATCACACATATTGCAAATTAAAAGTGTATCCTGTGGAGAATTTGGCCCACAGCACTACTAAAAAACATGTGTATCAGTCCTAGTTTGTTTTTAATCATGTCACAGTGAGCCAGAACAGTCAGTAACAAAGAAAAATGCCAACAAGGAAAATTAGATGAATGAATGCATAATTTAAAAATTGGTTGAAGAAAATCAACTTATTACACTTAAAACATCTGTTGTTACATTTAAAAATGTTTTTTTATTTTTTGCTAACCATTATTTTGAGGTCTATGGCAAAGTTTTTGAAGTCTGTCTCTGATCAGAAAATAAACAGTCCTAAACTTAGCTAATACAAATAAATTTGGGGGGGGGGTATGTTTTTACAGCAGCAGCTTGACTCCAGGAAGAGGACCAGGGTCTTCTGACTGGCTATTTGGCCTTTTCCTTTGGCATGTGAGAACAACCCCCTGGCAATTGCATAACTGATGAACTTTGCTCTTGACCTCTCGGTGTCAGCTACGTTTCAACAGTTTGTAGGACATCTTAAGTTAAAGACAAACCCCTCCACCCCCCCCCAAAAAAAAAAAAGAAAAAGAAAAAACGAAAAAAAGAAACATTGCTTCATGGGTCTCTGTTGCTGGACTTGCTTGTTGTAGCAATGTAATATTTGGGGACAGGGCTAGTGTACACCATGACAAAAACAGTGCTGGGGATGGCAGTTTTCAATCTACCATTGCCTCCCACGTCCTTTAGGGTAGTAATCCCATTGCTATAGGGCTGGAGATAAAAGAGGGGCCTAGGACACATTCAGGGCCTTGACATGGGGATTTGCTGCAGTAAAAACCCAATGTCTGCTGTTGGGACAGACTATCCATGCCATCCTCTTTTGTTTGCTGCTCATGTAATACAGATTTCTTTTAAAGCCAGAAACAGACACTGCTTTGCAGCAAATGGAAATATTGCAAGGCTACATATTTGTAATGCACTTTTATAATGACAAAAAAAACACCTTCTGCATTGTTTAAGCTCACTTTTTTTTTCTTTACACAGTGAATATAGACAAAAATACAGACAGTTTATAGTCACACAGGTGGCTCAGGAGGATATACAGTATAACAATTGGACAGTTAGAAAAGAACAGCTACAACGGTTAAGAAGAAAATCTTCGCTTTTGTTCAAAGGCATATTTTTGATCAACTGTCAAACCAGCTTTTAGCAGCAAACTTCCTGAACAACAACAGCATGACATTCCTGAAAAAATAAATTCCTGCTGTAGGCTTTCATTTCACTTTTTCCCTGGCCTCTGTTCCCCTGCAGGGCACAATATTATAGGCCTATAAAGGAGCTGCCTTCATCGAAGGCAACACACAAGATCCAAAGCCACTGACTCCCACAAAGCTTTTAAAGGATGAGGAAGAATGTTGCAAAATGATTTATGGAGATTTGCAATCAAGAGATTTTAAATTACTTTAATGCTTCAAAGTTGCCAAGAGTTTGATCTTGACTCAGATGGATGTACTAAGCAGGGGGAGAAATATTTACTTACTTGTCAAGCCATAGTCTGCTGAGCTCTATTACACTGTACCCACTGACTGGTGCAGTGTGTTGGTCTGATGGCACAGTGCCAAAGCCTTTCCTGTGACAGCTCATATCTACCAGCTGCTTTGGCTGTCTGCAATGCAGTTTAAAATCCAGTTATTTCCTTTAAACTTGGTCACTGAGGTCACAAATGAACAGCAATCACCTCTGTGGCTCCATGCCATGTGTCATCTTTTCACTGGAGCTTCATTATGCTCCTGTTTTGCCCCAGCACTTTGAGGCACCGAGGGTTTTTTTTGTGTGTGTGCTGTTTCTCAATAAAGGCACTTGGATTTAACTATTATAGATCCCTATTTAACCACTGACCATGCAGAATATCAGATTATGTTTTCATTAGATGGCCGCAAACAAGTTTGGCCAGGTAATTCCTTAAAAAAATAAAGCTCACTAACCAAAAGTATTGAAATGGCCATTGGACATGCTGGCACAAATCCCGGTGGTTGGGTATGGACATTGGTGTAGATGACAGCATTCTGTGTACGGCCTGAGCTCATTAGCCAGTCACAACTAGTCCTAGCAGATGAGGTCATGGCTGAAATTCTTTCAAAGCACAACCCAGCTACTGCGAATTTACTGCTGAACAGTAAGTGCATAGACAAGCAAAGCTGACATTGCCGAGTGCTGGTATGACTAGTAAGAGTTTAAAAAGAAAACAGATGCTGAAGCCTGGGGGAGAACAGTAGTGTCTATGTCGCTCAAGCGCTTTTGCCATTCTGACTAACAACATATTGCATCTGTCTACAGCCTGTGTGCAGGATGCCCTTAGATTCTCTGCTTATAACCCACTACCCCAGATTTGAAACTGGCTTCCAGGCAGCCAATGACACTGTCCCATTAATAAGTTGCTGCCTGCTGCTAAGCGTACTGGATCTAAAGTGGGAGGTGGAGAGAAAACCTGACAGCCTTGATTAAATTTAGGGGATTATCCTCACTGCTGAGTGGTAGAGTGAATTGGCGTAATACTAGTACGTTTTGGTAATTGTATAAAAAAAAAAAAAAAAAAAAAAAAAAAAAAAAGATTCTTGTGGTTTGTCACAAAATAAGGAAAAAAAGATTTAGATTTTAAAAAGATTTTAATCAGACTACACCAAAATGACCCTTGTATGAACCCAAGGCAAATTACTCTGAAACTGGATTACAAGTGTTCCTGATTTATCAATCTCTCTGATGCATTTTGTATCCATCACAGAGATTGATTAAATCCCTGTGATGGATGTTTAGGAGTCAGGCATCACAGGCACCCACATGGTTGAACAGCTATTAATCCCAAATGTAAATCTCATGAATTAATTATGTGGGATAATTTATGGTTAAATGTGTTCAGTTAGTTGGCATTTCACCTTAACTGAGTGACTGACTTGAAGATGTGTAGCAGATAAGAGTGGTTTACAAAACATTAAAGACTGACTTTCTGTGACAAAACAAATTTCAATAATATTCTATTAAAAATGTGTCTTTCATGTGGCTGGAACTGAAAAGAGATAACTATAGTTTGACCAGCAATGTTTAGCAAGGTAAACTTAATGATACCTATCACTGAAACTTAACTAAGAACCTTACCCACCAACCTCCCACTGGGGTCGTAGTATTTGCAGCATCATGACAAAGTCAAATGGGGCACACTGAATGGGAGAAGGTCACTACTGAGCGACTACTACTTTTTGAACTACAAGGAAAAAAAAAAAAAAAAAAAAAAAAAAAAAAAAAAAGCATAAGGGAATTTTACTGGCCACAGCATGTCAAAGCAAGTCACCAACAATATAGTAATGCATGTTTTGTTTCATGCTGCTGAAACCAAATATACCTACATCATTTATGGGCCCTTCACTGAGGTCATGTGTTCCTTTCTGTCCTCGAGAAAGGAAAAAAGTTATCCAACCAAAAGGTCAACAACCATGCAAGCACTCACATGCAAAAAATGTGCAGCAGCGTTGTTTGGAAAAGAGCCAATAAACCAGCTGTTGTTTGATGGGATGGATGTTTTCGATTCAAATGGAACTGCTCAGAGTCATTAACAATTAGAAAATGGTCAGAATTTTTAAAATTGTCGGCTGCAAGCTGGCAGCCGACAATGACATGTGGTCTGCGGAAAAGCAAATGGCCATTGTATGAAATACAGAGATGATTGGTGTCTTTCCACCTAGGGAGGGGCTGTTTGAGAAGATGGAGGCAAACAACTGATGATAAAAATCTATCTTGCAGTGTAATAGACTGTAAAATTCCCGTCATATAAGACTGGCAGTGTCGCAGGGCAAAAGAGTAGCAACATCACAGGCTGTTGGCAACGATGGAGATTAAAGCCCTCTCTGATGGAGCAGCAGCAGAGCACGGGTCTGTGCCAAAGAGCAGCCCAGGACAGAGGTTTAGAGGAGCAGAGAGCTAGCAGCTGCCTGGGAAAGTGACCTGAAATCCAGAGTCCTCAACATCGCTCCAGGTGCAGATCTGTGTGAGTGAGCAGGAGTGAAGGCTGGCACATGGAGAAGAGAGGGGAAAAAAAAAAAAAAACCACAAGACTGGCAGTCGCACCACTTGCTGCCACAACAGACCAAACAACATTCTTGCAGTTAACGCCTGAGCTAATTACGTCTACCTTTTTTTAAACATTACACACTTTTGATAGCTAATAATTTAAATGTATACTATTGTAACATTAAGATCACAGAGATTGGCCTTTGTTGGCTAAACAGTGTGTGAATTCATACCACAGAATTATAGTCTGGTTAAGTATAAACCTTTAATCCAAACAAACATGGCTTGTTATTTACAATACAACTAAAAGCAAGGACACATCAAGACTAGTAGAGATCCAACACATGACCTTGAGCTAGTTGGCAAGATGAGCACATGCATTCGTCATTGAAAAGATATCAAATGACTGATGTTTCAGGTTCAGACCTTGACAACATATTCTGCCAAGCTTACATGAGCAGATTCAGTACTTCTGGATTTTTTTTTTTTTTTTTAAACCGATCTGAAGAAAACTGAGCTTAGTTGAAATAAGGTGACTGATAGGTTTGAGTGTTTTTTGTTTTTTTTGTTTTTTTTAATTAGAACATGATGATTGGCTTCTCACAGTGGGCATTTTATAATCAGGACCAGTGACACAGCATCTGTGCCAAGTGCTTAGTTCAAGAACTCGATGATGCAGCAGCTACTTATTGTGCTAGCTGCTGAAATGCTAGCAAACTAACAGCTAACACTATCCAGCTGGTTTGGCTCTGAATTGGGTCTGCTCGCCTCTGTTTTCTCTGTTAATGTGATGATGACACGTCTTGACATGTACTGTCCTCTTTACACTGTTTAGGTAAGTGAAAATTTGTAGGAATAAAGCCCCCTTAGTTAATAAACTAGCAAATGGTCAGTATGTTTGTTAGCTCAACCAGACTGCTAATGAGGCAAATGTGAAACAAAAACACTTCCTTTTATCTTTGTCTAACCTTGTGTATGAAAAATATTGCTCTCTGATGGAGTTAATATTCTGACAAACTAAGTTGAACACAAGCTGAACGTGCACAGGAACTAAAAAGCCCCAATAACCTACTCTCCGTTTCCTTAAAGGACAGCTCTGCCAATCATTCAAATTCACAGGTCAAACTTACCCCAGGCTGAGCTTCATGTGAAAAATGCTGATGTATTTAAGTCACTCCCCACAAGTGAATTCACCTATCAATCCACTTTTCCATCAACTACAGCAAATCCACTGCAGTGAACTGAATTAGCCACAAAATGGTGCAGTTTAAGTGAAACAGATGCCCTGTTAATTGTAATGGTCTGTCAGCAAGTTCGTTAGCTCAGCCAGGCTGCTAATAAGACAATAGTGACAGCGGGTCAGTGTGCATAAAACCAGGGCCATGGCTGTGGAATAGCTAAATGGAATCTGATTAGCTTGATAAGCTTTGATGGATGATTATTTAATTATACGTATTCAAAAGCATCAAGAAAACCATGAAATCAAGTTTTCAGGCACATTCATTTGGATGCATTTTTACAAAGTGAGCAGAAGATTCATCTTTGCCACTCTCTCTCTCTTCAGGAACAATGCAATTACACTGGTTATCTTGTCATGCTTTAAAAGGATTAGAGAGGTAAAAGAGCTTAAAAAAAAAAAAAAAAAAGGCATATCCAGATTTCTCCACATCATCATGAGGGTAGGATAGCTTTTTTCATGTATTTTTTTCCATTCTTCATTCATAATGTTGAATCACCAGTAAGAACAGCTCTAAAGTGACTTCATCATTTATCAGCTATTTAACAAATACCAACTGGAGAACCCTGCAAAGTTGCAAATTACTCACTATTACATGAATTCACTCAAAAATTCCAGCCTCAGCACTATCTGCACAACCAGCAGTGAAACACTTGGTCTGGCTTGGATTCACTTTAGTGAATGGAGAAAGCAGCTGTCCTGGACTGAACAAAGAAACAGTGAGCTCAGTCGAAATGTACAGCGCAATTACACCAGCTACTTGAGGACATAAAGGATAAAGTTTAGGCAGTTGAGTTGAAAATGTTCAGCGTCAGGCAACACAGGGTAAAATTTTTTGTTAAAAAAATAAAAAATAAAAAAATAAATAAATCATAAATTCGGAGACATATGAATTCTGCCCATTCAACACAAAAGAAACAAAGCTGCAGCAGAAAACTAATCAAATATATGCTTATTTAAAAAAGTAATTCATTTAGAGAACATTTGATGCTTTCTGGCTTTAGAAACTGTCTGCTGAAGGCTTGTTAAAGTCCACTTTGTGGATCTGCATATGTGCCCCCGTCTCCCTCTGTTGATGCAAGGCGAACACACGACACACGCCTCACTACACTAAGCTGCACGGGCAGACAAGTGCAAACACTATTCATCACCATGGCACTGGCTGAGGGACTTTGGTCCTCTATACACACCACATTAGACTATAGCAGCTCACCACACAGTGCTCATGAAGAGGCCTTTGGCATATTAGAAAAGAAATTGCAAATTAAAAAAAAAAACAAAAAACACACTGGCCAAAAAGCTCACACAGAGGGGAGCTACTAAAATGGTCTCAAACAGTCTGACACAGTGCTATCATCCAAGTCTGAGCTAAACGGTTGTTACTTTTTCCAGGAGTCTCACTACAATGCTGAGGGCTTACCACACTCACTTTTCAGTAGTGTCCAATCATGTTACATCACTGTTTGTTTGATCAGTGTAGGTAATAAAGTTCCCATCTGGTTTCCCAACTGAGACTATGGCCAACAGAGGCAGAACATAAAGAGAGACACAATCTTGAAAAAAAAATAAATAAATAAATATTTGATGATGTTGGGATTTCAGATTCACAGATGAGCGTTTAAAAAGCTGCAGGGTTCAAAGCAGTAATCATGGTACTGACTTGGCGTCAAAAGACTAATCAAGCCATTTTGGATATGTCATGGCTAAGTACTTTTGAAGCTTTAACTTTATATTATTATTATTTCAAGGCTCATTGTTGAGTGGGGAAAATTGTCAAGGACTGATTTATGTTTAGACTTGGTACAATCAGCAGTTTCTGGTTGATACAACTCAGACCTGAAATATATTCTGTTAGAAATGAAGTCCCACGCAAGTCATGCATTAATATTTTACATTCAGTAAAACCGATGATAAAAGCTATACACATATATATATATATATATATATATATATATATATATATATATATATATATATATATATATATATGTACATTACTTTCACCCAAAAGTAAAGTATGTATTTAAAGATTTTACTGCTTTCCACAATGACTTTATAAAATTCTCCCAAAAATGCAATGATGTGCTCTGGTCTTATCTAATGTAATAGCAGTGCATTTAATATTCAAATGTCAGCTTTTTTCCTACATGAGCCATGGCTTTCTTCTTCCCAAATGGTATTCCCCTCTTTGTTTGATTCCAGACTGGATCCCAAAGGGGGACCCAAGCAGATACAAAGCAGCTCAGCTTTGTCAAGGGGGAAATTTGGGATATTTCTCAAAGATGTGAACTATTTTATTCATTCAGTAATTTATTCCACTCAGCAGCATTAAGGGCTCGGGGGAGTGCTGGACCTTATGCGCTCACAGTTTAACCACTTCCACGGCTGACATTGATCTTTTATTGCAAGTATCCACGTCAGAGTAGACAATTCAAGGATATATACAAATTTAATTAAAAAGTGGGGATAGAGCGTGTTTTACTCTGAGTGAACCAAAAGTGGGTTTGATATCATCCCCGTCCATGGTGGGAATATTTAACGAGCCTAATATTTACAGTTATTCTTCCCGTCTTGGCTGTGCACCAGCAGCAGATACAAACGGAGAATGTGAAACAGACTGAACTTGCAACAAGTTTGAGACACGTTTCTGTCCTCAGCGTCCCAGTCTGCAGGGGTTTCACTCTTGAATGACAAAGACTCCTGCAGCCCGCAGATGTAGGCAATTAGCGATCACATTTTTTTTTTTCTTTTTTATCCACGTCGCTTAATGAGCTTTAGTCTGGGTCGACAAAGATACAAACAGCCAAACTGGACTCGAACACAATCTGTCCTGCCAGTTTTACCCTCCGGCCAAAGAAAGCTCGTTCACAAAGAAATAGAAAGATAAACAATAAATCCCAACCCCCTCCTGCTCGAGGTGAGGAGGAATGAATGAGTTGGGAAGCAGACGGTGTAACGCAAAGAGAAAAGTTTTTGAGAGAAGTTGCCGCGAGTGCAAAAGTGGATCCAAACAGAGTCGAACAGAGAGAAAGAACACGCGCTTAGAACATTTTCAGCATCAATCCAGAAAATAAGAATGAGAAGATGTCAAACTTGCCTCTTTCTAGCTGGAAGATTTGCCCCCTCTTGTCCTAAATCCACTCCCGGGACAAAAGTAGGATCCCAGAGGTGATTCTCCAAGTTTGGAGCGGCTCCTGAAGCCCTTCCCCACTGCCTTCTCTCTGACTCCTGTCGGCCGTGCTGGATGAAGCAGGACGTGGCTCTCATCCGAGTCCCAGCACTTTGAATGGAGCTCTGGGTGGACTTGAGAGTGCAGGGTCCGCCGGGCGAAGGGAGCGGCTGGAGCGGCGTCACTGGGCTGGTCCAGCGTCCTCTAATCACCTCCAGCGGGGCGGGGGGGGGGGGCTCTGATGCCTTCACGCGTGTGTGGATGATTGCGTTTCATTGTTTTTGTCCATAAGAAGCGCTCTTTATTAATTCAGTCATGATCATATATCACCCAACGAAGCATCGAACATTTCTGCTGTTTATCTAAATACTCAGACAGCACGAATTATTTTTTATTTATTTAATTTTTTTTCAACAGGGTGTGTTTCTCTTAAAAGTGAGTGAATAATGAATTGTTGTGGGTCATAGAGGTAATGAACACTAAGCACTCTGGCGCTGTGCAAATAATGAGGAATATTAATCAAAACCTTTGTCAAAAAGAAATGAATATTAAACCAAACGTGTTAAAAGTACCTCTTGGCGTTAGAGATTTACGAGGTGGAAGGTAATGCGGCATTAAGGCTTTCCCTCAGTCCCAGACAGACACACCAACCACCCGGCAGCACAACACCCCCCTCCTGTGTTTTCAGTCTAAATAGCAACGACTAGTTATTTGACGTTATCGTCCAAACTGCAGGTCCATTTTGTGTTCTCTTGGATTATTAAAAACACATTTCCAAAGGACAGGGCACTGATATTGTCTCATTATTTAAACTACTTCAAAAGAGCAAGCGGAGGTGGGCAATTATAAAAGTTAACTTTGCATCAGTCCATGCTATCACATTGTATAAAACAGTGGACCGGGTTGTAAAGGCAGCACAGTTATGTCACGGATAACATTTCCTCACTTTTGGACAGTTCGTGAACTCGCACAAGTCTGCTAACCCAGATAGAGTTGGCGTTGACACGCATGCGCTGTCGTGACTTCAACTTCCTTGATCAATCAGAACTGGACTCCGGCCGTACTACTTTTTGTTTCACCGACTGTTTTTGCCCCCAAAGAGGATTTCGGTGAGTTAGATTTTGCTTGATGTAACTGTGCGGATAGTCATATATTGAAAGTTACGCGTGGCACTGCGTCAGAATAATAAGTCAAGCCGAGGCGCTGTGAGCACTACCAGGTGTAGTCGGAAGTCAGACCTCAGGGCTGATTCACAAAAATCTCCACTCATAAATCACAGTTTTATGTCATGTGCTCGGATCTGTAATGTGTCCACCGTCGTGTTGGTGCACAGACATCCAAGCTACTGACTGCGAGCACGCCAGGTTCCTTTTCACCAGATGTGACGTCATTAATGAAGCTGTTGGTTAAAAACAGCACGCAAACATTATTATCTGCCTTCCTGCCTGCTTGATCATACGTCCATTCTGCTTTATCCACTCTCCATCCCTTGTTCAATACATACACATATATATATATAGAATAATGACACTATAGAATGGCTTATCGTTGTAATATCTTGGGTCACAAAGTCCTCACCTCTTGAGTAATGCCCTTTTCAGTCATGTGTTTATATTGCAGTTTTTCAGTCTTCCATGCAAAGATGCAGGGGAATAAAGGTGAAAATGATAAACATCTTAATGTTTTAAATATGCTCGTACTTGCATGTTCTCTTTGTTGTCCAGATTGTTTTTTTTATGAATAATCAAAGGCAGCAGAAGCCGACGCTAACAGGCCAGCGTTTTAAAACTCGTAAAAGAGGTAAGAATATTTAAAACAGCAATCACATACTTGAACCTAGTATTTTGTTTGGATCATCTTCGAATAGTCAGGTCCCAGGACCCATTCGATGACAGACCCAATATTAAAGACATTTTAACTGCCCCCATACAAAACAACTATAGACATCTAGCCCATATAGTGTGGCCCAACTATAATGTGGTAAATAAATGAGCACTGTTTCTGTATTGCCACCTAAGACTTAGCTCACACAACAATCAAACACAAGTATGTGGCCATAATCAATTTACCAAATACAAAAAAAGATTATGCATCGTTGAAACTGTGTATTTCCATGGCCAGAGTATGGCTTTGGATGTGTTGTTCAGAATTAGAAGTAAGTGGTAGGGATAAACTGATGGGGATATCACCTTCTCAACAGATGAAAAAGAGAGGTTTGACCCTTCCCAGTTTCAGGAAAGTATTGTACAAGGTCTGAATGAAACTGGAACTGACTTGGAAGCTGTTGCTAAGTTCCTTGATGCCTCAGGTGCCAAACTTAACTACAGACGCTATGCTGAGAGTCTGTTCGACATCCTGGTGGCTGGTGGAATGCTGGGTAAGTAGCAAAACCCATCTACTGTCCCATTCTTAAGAAAAAAAAATACTCCTTCATTTTCATCATATGACTGCTCCCCTTATTCACTTAAGCAAAGTTGATGCCATGAGGGCAAATCCTCAACCCGCAACCTAATTTCTTTGTTTGTAAGAGATGCCAGATAATAGTGTCTACCTTTTTTAAAGAACTTGCTTTTTATATAAAACTAAAATGGGACACTTTTCTGAGGAGGTGTTTGACTATTGAACAATGTGTACTTTGGTTGAACTGTTAGCAATAATCAATAAACAACCGCAAATTGTTCTACTGTTTCATGTTATTGATGCACACTTTCTGGAGAGTATGAGCTGAATTAAACGATATGAGAATAAAATGGAGAAAATGTGTTTGTTCTTTTAAGCCCCAGGGGGTACCTTGTCAGATGACATGACATGCACAGACGTCTGTCTCTTCAAAGCACAGGAAGACATGGAGACCATGCAGGCATATGCACAGGTAAATAATAAATGTTGCCGACTGAGCAGCATTATCAAAAGAAAGTTCAAAATCAAAGGTTTTCATCATCAAAAATAATGAAATATTTTATGGCTTTCCTTGTAGGTCTTTAACAAGCTCATTAGGCGTTACAAATACTTGGAGAAAGGATTTGAGGAGGAGATTAAAAAGGTCGGGTTTTGTTTTTTTTTTTTTTTTGCTAAAGCTTCCTTCACTACATTAAGTCTGAATTCGTGATCACTTATTCCAAAACAGTATTTATATGTCTTACCTCGAATTCTAGTCTGAAGGACTGTGTTTATGTGTTTGCTTTGTGGCAGCTGCTACTGTTTCTGAAGGGCTTCACTGAGTCTGAGCGTAACAAGCTGGCCATGCTAACAGGAATTCTGCTTGCCAACGGCAATCTCTCTGCATCCATTCTCAGCAGCCTCTTCAATGAAAACCTGGTCAAGGAAGGTACGCACTTCTCTTCCTTGTAGGTATGCCTGTTTGTGTTTTTCTGTGGTTTGCTGGAAATGCTGAAACAAGTAGCTCCAAAAAAGGGCTTGGAATCATCTTATACCTAATTTTTTGGGTTTTTTTGCTTTCCATTTTCAGTACCTGTTTATTGATTAATTGCTGTCCTCTCTTACACTCAGTTTTTTCTCCCGCTCTGCTTCCAACATTGGCATAGAAAAAAAAAAAAAAAAAAAAAAAAAATATATATATATATATATATATACATATAGTTTACTGTATTCTAAATTATTTCATCATTTCAATGATTACTACAGTTGTTTATTTTTAAATAGCAATCTTCTTTATGAGTTCATTTAGTTAATTTACATTTGTTTGTTTAGTTTTCTTTTGGGTGTTTGTTTGGCTCTTGTTTTTCATTCAATGAATACTTTCCCTCTCATTACCATATTTTTGAGTGTAGTAAACACTATTCTTTGGCATTGCAGTGACATCAGATCAGTAGTCACATTCATTCACAAACATTCAGGTAAATCTCCATAAACCCTTCTATAGTTATTCTATTGACAAACATAACAATGGTTATACAGCTCATATATACTAGATTACCCTTGGAGAACTGGTGCCAACCCAAGGGGATTTCTGAGGCCAGTACTGTTTTTTTTTTTTGTTGTTGTTGTTTTGTTTTGTTCAGGCAGTTCAGACGTAGGAATGACCACAGGTAGGAGGTCATCTCTTACAGTTTGGGTATTCCCAGCACAGTGGTGTCAATAATTTTCAAATGAAAGAAGTTAAGAGCCACCAGGACTCTTCCTCGAACTGGCAGTTAGGTCAGATTCAGTAAACAGGCATCATTCTACAGAGCTTAAGAAGTTGTTTGCAGAGATGGGAGAACCTGCCAGAGGGACAACCTTCTCAGAAGTCATCCATCAGTCAGGCCTATATTGTGGAGTGATGAGATCGAATCCACTTTGAGCAAAAGACATATGAGAGTCTGCTTGGAGTGTCCGCTTTTGGCTATATTATTTGCAAAATGATCCAAAAGTGAGAAAGTTAGAAATGATAAAATATCTTCCTTGTGTTGTCTCTCACATAGCACAGGAGTGTTTCTGTGTGGGTAAAAAAAAAAAATACTTCTGCTCAGCCAATATATCAATCAGAAAGTGAGCCATGGCTCTCATTCACAGAATGTTACTTTATTTTAGAAAGGTAATGATCTGTGTGAAAACTCTGAGTGAACCAGTGGTGTAAAATTCTCACTCAACTTTATCACTAATTCAGATAATAAGTCATGAACATTCATGTTTACTGGCTTTGCTGTTGCCTTCTAGCCCACTGAGGTCTTTCTTTGCTTTGCACATGTATTTTCAGTGAATTTTCATTTAGTTTGTAAAAGACGAAAATATATGCCATCAAAACTGGTTTTCTCAGCAACAGCCTCAGTTGGTTTATGACAATGATATTTACCTCTCAAGTTGGTGAATCAAAGCCCTTAAATAGATGTGATAGATAGAGGTCATGCCTGCATCACATTATAGGCCTGTCTCTGCTCACTAACCTCAAACTGTTTTGTTCCGTTAGAGATATATATTTAATAAACCCATGGTTCAAACTTATTTTATTGACTGCAGTGTTGTTTTTCAGGGCATTGATCCAAGTAAAACCTGTCTAATCACATCCTGTGGATCTGTGTTTACCAATGTGTTAGTCAAGCCTAGACATCATCCCGGCAGGTCTGTTACCAACAGCTGACTCACATTTTTATGCATTTGTTCAGGTGTTTCTGCATGCTTTGCTGTAAAACTCTTCAAATCCTGGCTTTCTGAAAAGGACATCAACTCTGTTGCTGCCAGTCTCCGAAAGGTTGGCATGGACAACAGGCTCATGGTGAGAATTATATCTGAAAAACAAAATCTTCTCAAGGTTAAATAGGCTCTGCATCCCAATGCAAACAGTGTGTTTTGTATTTAACAGTGTGTCTGTGTTGTCTAAATAAGACTAAAAATAAAACGAATCAGCAGAATTAATATTGTTGAATTTCATTACAATTAATGAACAAGGCTTGCCTTCGATGAAGAGTCTGTTTCAATATTTCATTGTCTGCCTTTTCAGGAGCTGTTTCCTGCAAATAAGCGCAGTTGTGAGCACTTCTCTAAGTACTTTACAGATGCTGGGCTCAAAGAGCTTTCGGACTTCGTCAGAAACCAGCAGTCCATAGGTGCTCGTAAGGAGCTGCAGAAAGAGCTTGAGGAGCAGATGTCTCGTGGGGACCCCCTCAAAGATGTAAGCCGTGTTACAGTCTTAGAGTGCTGCCTTAGATGACAACGTTGAGGATATCACTGAAGATTTCTTTCTACGTCAGCTTTGCTTTAGCTTTGGTTCGCCCACTTTGCTAATAGTATGCGTTACATCTCTGCTTTTGGGCCTTACAGATCATCGTCTACACCCAGGAGGAAATAAAAAGAAACAACATCTCAGAGCAGATGATGATTGGTCTAATTTGGTCCAGTGTAATGAGTGCTGTGGAGTGGAACAAGAAGGAGGAGCTTGTCACAGAACAAGCCATCAAACATTTAAAGGTGATACTTGTGTTATATCGCTCTGCTGTTCCACTATCTTGTAGTAGCCATGGCAACAGAAATGAAGATGTAAGGCAACAGATGTCACTCTGCCATCAGAGATACTTCAAAATCCAGCTTGCTGTAGGTTTTGAATTTAGCAGAGATATAGTTTATTCCCTCACCCAAACCCATTACATCAGTGAAGAAGCAGCAATGGAAGAAACCACAGAAGTATCTTCAACACCCCAATTCCCAATTTTTTTCTTCTTACTTTCTCAGCAATACAGCCTACTGTTGAAGGCTTTTACCTCACAGGGCCACTCTGAACTTACTCTACTGTTGAAGATCCAGGAGTACTGTTATGACAACATCCATTTCATGAAGGCCTTCCAGAAAATTGTTGTACTGCTCTACAAAGGTATATCTTATGTATGCAAGGCCCAATCCTCTCACTGGGGGAAATAGTTTGTGTTGTATTATGGGGTTTTAACGACCTTGGTTTTTCTGTGTGGTTAATGTTATGTTTAATTGGTTTTTATTTTGTATACCCTTTTAAAGCGGATGTCTTGAGTGAGGAGGTGATTCTGAAGTGGTACAATGACGCCCACCTGGCCAAAGGAAAAAGTGTTTTCCTTCAACAGATGAAAAAGTTTGTTGAGTGGCTCAAGAATGCAGAGGAAGGCAAGCACTTCATTTTCTCCTCTGTCTGTTCTGTCCTGTTTTTCTCAGCTGTAGGTTGCTGAAAACATTGCATGGTTTTTTGCTTTATCTCATTTGTGCCAAATAGCAAGCAAATTTAATTGACAAATTCACTTTTTGTCGTCTCTTCTTTTTTCAGAGTCCGAATCCGAGGAAGAGGAGGCAGACTGAGCATCACTGGCTGTAACTACCATCTTGATTTTTATTTTCATATAAACACAATACAAGTTGTGGTATAATGGTAATGTTACCGAAGTCTGTTTTTATAGCTTTTTTCCCCTTTTCTATTCTCTACCTCCTCTTTCAAATGTAATGGAAGGGCTTTAATACTGTCTGTATTTTATCAACTTTTGAGTCATATCAATACTTGCTGATGCTGATTTATATGCTTCAGGAACTGGACACACTTAGCTCAATAGATTTACCTTTCATGTATTAAAAAATTCTCTCTTTGTGAAGACAGTTCCTTTTAAAATTAGCCAGTTTTAAGGCATATTTTCAGTTGCATTTCATCATGGATCTCATACTTGCCAGAGGTCTATCAATTTAGCTATGATTTTCAATTCTGAGTTTATTTCCAATTTTTAGACACTGTCTCCATTATCGATGATGGACCTGTATTCAAACAGACGATGCCCCATAAATTGAAATGTAATTGTTCTATATATCTTATGTAACAACCATTTGAGCTTTGTGGGTTTTTTCTTTATGATACAGTTTTACGCTTTGAAATAAATAAAAAAATTATGGTTTTCATTAATGCTCTATTGTTTATTACTGGGTACATATAGCCTAAGTACTTCACAAAATACAAGGTTTCTAACGCACCAAAGACAACTAATATAAGCAATTGGGGATAAAACCACAATATGATGTAGCACACATTTGCATTCATGTCGACACAGCCAATCATATGGAAAAGTTCTAGGAATATGGGGAAATCCATTTGTTGTGTCACAGATAAACTTATGCTCCCTAAAAAGTTTTCCATTGGTTGATCTCTATCCTCACCTAATCAAGTAATCAAGAAAGGCAGTCTGGGTTGCGTGACCTGAGGTGCAAACAACAATCTCATTCTCTTCGGTCCTATCCCACTTTAAATGGTAATTATGGTTCAGTCAAGCATGCAAAAATGTGAGTGAGATGGTGATTCGAGATGTTATGAAAACGGAGGTCCATGCACATTGATTAGGCCAAGTCATTTTACAAACTGGGAAAAAAAACTTCTCATTTTAATGGAATCTAGCAAACAAAGGCTGAGTTTTTAACCCAATTTCTGTCTATTGATGTTTAAGTATCGGTCAACTTCAGTTTGGTGTCGATACTTTTTAACCCCTAGAAATCTGAACTCTAGACAGGTCCATTATCTGTCTGTGTAGGTGGGATCAATTCATGTATTCTGGAGTATTTTCTAAAGGAGAATTATTTACTTCAGCAATCATACAGTCACCTAGACCTTGAATCAGTGATGCAGTGAAGCAGTATGACTGAATGACTGAATAGAATGGATGATTCACAATGGACCAAGTCAGCATGCATATTTCAAAGGAATATACTGTACAATAGAGCACGAAAAGCATTATCGACTGGTAATCAGTTTCACTTGGTGCCAACAGATGGCAGTAAGTCCTTAAGAGATGTTTTCTCCCCTTATTAAAGCCCTCAAGGGTTTGAGTTGAGCTCAAATAGAAAATGCCATTTTGAAGAAGCCAGACTAGGAGGTATTAGACACAGGCAAAAGTACAGAGTATCTGACACAAGTGTTGT
The DNA here is from genome assembly GCF_900963305.1 of Echeneis naucrates. Classification (NCBI taxonomy): domain Eukaryota; kingdom Metazoa; phylum Chordata; class Actinopteri; order Carangiformes; family Echeneidae; genus Echeneis; species Echeneis naucrates. The sequence continues at coordinate 15,948,311 of NC_042531.1, read as the reverse complement.
TGTTTTTTTCTGCCTACCTGCCCCAGGAGGATTTGTTTGCCTTTTGATTTTATTTGGTCACTCAAAAGAACAGTTTAAGAGAAGAGTTTGACATAACGGCAAGCGGAAAAATGGCTGCTTTTGGGTTAGGTGTGTGAGCCTGTTCGCACCTTTACATGTGTTCTGTGCCCCCACCTGTTATCGTGCAAAGCACTGGCAATATCGTCTTGGTGGGACTGTTATCTGCTTGTTACCAGTGCTACCTGTCTTCCCACACCAAGGAGAGCTTCACTCTGTTTGCCACGCTGAACAGGCACTGATCAGAGTTGCACATTGAAGAATGCGCTCACGTAATGAGCTGCACACACTATGGCCTCGCACATCTGTTTGTTTTGCTTATCTGCCACTTTTTAAGAAATTGCACATGCTTCTGGGCTCCCTGGGGCTTTTCTTGTTTTTTACAGGTATGTGTCAAAACATGCCAAGGTGTTAAAAAAAATGTTCGTAAACATACTGTAGGAGATATACCTAAATCATTTAGATAAAACAAAGATGTCTGCATTGACTGTGACTTTCCGTACGTTTTGTATCTATATCTTGAAGCATTGACAATAAAATTACATTGTAATCTTTAAAAAATGTTCATAGACAAACGAAATGTCTCAGAAAAATATAGAACAGAGCATTGACTTAATTTATTTTGGAAAATTTCTGATTTTGACTTCGAGCTTGAGCTGAGCAGAGTGGCACAGTGTGCCAGGGAATGCCAGGGGAGTTGTGGAGAGCAATTATTCTGGATTTCACACTGCAGCTTTGGTCAGTAAACATGGCTCAGACTGCATTGCACAACTCATCTGAATAAAGCTGTCAGAAAACAGAGACAGGGCAATGATTCTTTTGAACATGTAAAGAGCGACTTGAAATAATTACTGTTTTCAACAAAAAAAATACTACCCCCCACTGCCAGTGCCATGAGGTGCGGAACACAAAATATGCACTGTTTTTGTTTTGGGCAAAACTAAGTGATATATGTTTACTTTGCATTTCAAACAGCATTGTGTTTCAGGCCAGTTTTTTTTTCTGCTCTGCAGCTTTTGCATTTATGGACAACCCCTCTAATGCAGGGCTTAGCACCCAGGTGAAATATGGAAATGAGGATCAACATGATGACTCACTAAATGCTGCCAATTTGTCCTTGGATCAACTTTTGCCAAACATCCCAAAGCAGTGTAGCGTTCCAACCCTGATATAGTCACAATATGGACAACTGAGCACCTCCTTGACAGGAGGTAGGAGCTAATCTCTTAAGGACTTAAGAATATTTTGGCTATAGGCTGAGCACTACTGTTGTCTGTCAGCATTCCCCAACTCAGCTCATAGAGGTATAGCTGCCATCCTCACCGGCTTTGTCTGCAGAAGGAAGACTGCACATAGCTGCTCTTTTAATGTGCACTGGAACCATTATTCTCACAGTTATTCATCATGTATAATACTCCTCTTTCAAGGCAGCTTAATTACAGATGACAGCTTGGTTTGAACCTTTTAGACCTTAGCCACTGCCTGAGTGATAGCTCTGTATATTCTTTGGGCTTGGTCTCTCTATAACTTAGTTCCTGTCTCTTATTGGTCCCAGATTAATTTTTTTTAGAAATTAAAATGTTTAAGACTGGCACCTATTGCATGAATAATTATATGTAATGCAGAAGCAGAAGAGTAGATGCTTTTTTATTATATAAAGTGTCTGTTTATCTAAAACTCACCATAGATAAAGATGCAAGGTGTTTATCGCAGCTAAGCGATGATGATACTGTGATAAGGACATATATATGAAAATGAAATTGCAGGCAATGATGTCAGAAGAGATTCTTATTAAACCTAAATAACAGACAGTGGGTGAAGGAGGTGCAGCTACTAAAATGAGAGTGTCTACAATGTCACACATTGCAAAGGTTACATCAATGAACTACTTCAGCTGAGATAGTCTTAATAATATTACTACTTTTTGTCTGCAAAAAAAGTGTTTCCATTTCCAAAAAATGTATTGCTTTTTTGTTGTTGTTGTTGTTTGTTTGTTTTTTTTAGAAAATGCCACAATTTTTCTTTGAATCGACTGATAATAGATCTGCGGCCATTGTGCTCGTTCAATAGGCTGTGCACATGCCATTGAAAATGAGGGATGAAAGCAGAGATGCAGCAGGACCCTTGCCTGTTGCAACTCTTTATATAAAAAAGAGAAAAAAAAACCTGACCGCTGAACAATCACGATGGTGACTACTACAAAATTGGGTGAAAGGAGTTCTAATGGAAAAGGTGAAAAGTGCGAAGTCTGCAGACAGGATTCAGTGATCAGGTGGTCACCACAGCCACAAATAAGAGTGTCTTCACTCCCTATAAGCTCCCCTGCCAGCTTATGGGGACCACATTGAGTGTGTGTAATGGCCTCGCTGTGAGAGTCCAGGGATTTAGCAGCTAGACTTGAGTCAACACTGAGGCTCATCACAAACATCATTACTTTCCCTCTGCTTGTCCCTTTCCCTCCTCAGTGGCTGAGGTCTGATAGCTATGTACAGAGGAGTGAGAACAAAGGGATGGATGGCCTAGTTTGATAAAGAATGATCGACTGAAGGGCCACTATTTACTAGCTACGTGCTTGTCTCTGGGTCCATTTTATCGAAGGAAAAAAAAGGGGGTTTAGTGCATGTTTGTGGAGCAGATGTCATTACCATCTCACCTGCTGCCACTCTTATTTCTTTATTCAAGATTTCCCACTGTTAACAGGCCACTGCTGGAGGTACAGTGACTGCATTCAGATGGAGTGGTGAAAGGGAAGGGGAGGGCACTTTGACAGAGCCCACATGGGAACACAACAACTACATCACAGCACTTTGGCTGTGACAAACCGCACTGATAACTTGCAAATGGAATGAAAGTCTGCATAGCAGAATGTTTTTTAACGAGTCTCCCTGAAGTGTGGCATAATTACTGTAACTCTGGTATGGAGAGAGAGAGCGAGTTGGGTCGGCATGCAACTCTCAGCTTTCTTTTGCCCATTTATGCACCAGTGGCTCTGGGGACTCAGACAGGCTGTGGAAAGACATGAAAAAGCCTTTACAAAACTGTTTGTTTTAGTAAGAAATGGCAGAGTAGGGAGGAGGAATCTGCTTAATATTAAATAACTGTTTGGGGTTTTTTTTTCAAGTAACTTAGCAATTATTCATAAAGAACAACAAAGACTATTGATTTATTTATTTTTTTTTATCAAATCAAATCAGGTTTATTAATGTAGCGCCAAATCATTATAGCATTACATCAAGGCACTTTACACACAGAGCAGTTCTTGACCAAACTGAAATGTAATTAAAAATGTAATTAACAAAATATCAGTAAAGGTTGAGTAGGTAAGCAGAATAAAAAGCTTCACACAAGTGTTTTCAAGACTCTTCTTTTGTTTAAAAAAAAAAAAATAAAAAATAATAATAATAATGAGCTTTTGTGAAAATTAGCAGCAATTGTTATTTTAATATCTATTGCTGAAAAATTTTTCCTTGGAAAAAGCTCAAAGCTCGATTTAAATATAGTATGAAAATTATAATTGCATCGGGCTTTCATGATCGCACATAAGTAAAAGACTACTTGTTCGGTCATTCGACCATTTAAATCAGATCATCATCTAGATTAACACAAGGACATGAAACTGACCTGTTTTGAATGGACTTCAAGACCAACTGTAAGAATCCAAAAACATGAGTTTACAAGTGCCTGACGTGTAGGCACATTTTTAAGAATCTAGTTCTTACACTCAACAGAAGCACAAACTGGAACAGTGAAATGCTCCTTCTAAATATGTTAAATATGAAAATATATGATGTAATAATCTGCACGTATCCTTTATTAAACCCATTTCATCTCCAACACATTAAACACCATGGTTTATATTACAATATTTCAATTGAAATATAATATATTTTGCAGCCTCTTGTACAATGATTGATCATTATAATTATTATGAACATGCGGTTGAGACTAATTTATAACTAATTCACCAAGATCAGCTCAGCAAACTTACAAATGTAAGGATAATGCTTGAGGCCAAGAAAATGTAAAATCGTTCATCAGCTGGATTAAGTGAATTATCTTGTTATCGCTGTGACATGTTTAGCTCACGGAATGGATCTTGGCCATGTGAACAAACTTAAGAAGCAGCAGAGTCCACCAAAAAATATGACACAGTTAACTTGAGAGTGAGTGTCAGCAGCATTGAGAAAACTTCAGGCTTATTACCAAAGAGTTAAAAATTCTTCACAGAAGAAGCTATAACAAGAATTCATCACAGCCTTGACAAAGGTAGAATATCCTATTATTATATAATTGTGTAAAACACCAATGTTTTATTTGAGATGCATTTCTATGATTTCCACTGTTAAAGTTTTCAAGATATTTTTTATCCAAACACCTGAACTAGCACTTAGACCAGGTGAAATGAATCTTTTTCAGGCAATTCCCTACTGTAGCAAGTTTTGTTTTCAGATGTCAGCACCTCTAAAATCCTGTATAAACCCTGTATATCACTAGCTATAATCCAATCTCTTGCTGTAGCTGGTTGAAACATTTTAGCTCGTGTGTAGTTATTTCACTTTTGAAAAATAATTTGTTTTCAATCGGTGGGCAAATATCAGATAGTAAGGCCTCAACACAACAGTTTGAATTCATTCAACTAGTCAACGCCAACATATGATAGTAGATTATTATTGTTATTTGTATTTAATTTAATAAGTTTCACGTGGTGAGCCAGACTCAGCAAAAAACACAGTTTCTGCTGAAATATCAGCAGAGAAAATTGTTTGTAAAGCTTACAAAGAGGCGATGAGCACTACCTCATAACTTAATCATAGAGTACTTGAGAACAGCTTGACTCTCTGCAAACCTGGCACATTTAAACCTGTAGCAGCTACACCCTTGTGTGAGTGTTGCTTGAGTTATGTAAAAATATGAAGAGTGAAATTCTAGGGGAACGTATGTTATTACAAAGTGATAGAAAAACAGCAGTGAAGTCCCAGTTGCCTGTGTGTACTGAGGGAGTTTTTCTCCAGCCTGACATTACCGCCTCACACCTCTGAATGTAGCACTGAGGCTTCAGCTTTATAGGAAAAGTACATGTTGACACTAATTCAAAGATTGCTGGTCATTCATATTTATTATGAAGTAGAAGAACAAACTCGGCAGCATGGCGGCATAGTGGTTAGCACTGTTGCCCCACAATAAGACGGCCGCAGGTTTGGTTCCCAGCCTGGGGCCTTTCTGTGCTGAGTTTGAATGTTCCCGCCGTGCTTGAGTGAGACCAACAACCACTCACACTCAGACCTACGGACGATTTAGAGTCACCAATTAACCCAAACCGTCTTTGGACGGTTGGAGGAAAGCCACGCAGACACAGGGAAGGTCTGTGTGAGTGTGAGTGGTTGTTGGTTGTCTCTATGTGTTGGCCCTGTGATGGACTGGTGACCTGTCCAGGGGCTCCCCTTGTGACCCGGAAACGGTAGAAGATGAATGAATTAATGTTTATTATTATTCTTATTATTATTATTATTATTAATACAGTTCTCATTTCATGTAAGTCTGAAACTTTGAACTAACACTTGTTGAATGGGGAAACTCGCGCCATGACAGCTGTGGACTTAGGACTGGAGGATAGGAGGGATAGAGCTGGTGTTTTAATTCTAGTGTGAGTTGGAAGCCAGTACTATATTAGTTATAAACAAAATCTTGCTTTGGCAATCCAGGCATTGTGAATCGGGGAAATTATGCATAAACGCAGTTGTTGTGAAATTAGTCATGGCTTCACAAATCAAAGGATGTTCAAAACACACAGAAAAAAACAATTAGCTCAGAGGTGTAAAAAAAAATAACTGATGGAAATGCTCTATGTTGTTCGCACAGTTTTCATTGTTTTGCTTAAATGCTTGATTTCACATGATGCCCCAGGTTTGGCCATTCATCAGTCGGGACTGGAAGGGCTGGAGCCAATGCCAGCTGACAATGTGCTGGTATGGGGGACACTCAGAGATATAGATACAAACAGAGACAGCCGCACTCAATGCTCAGGTCTACAGGCCGCTAAGAGACAAGTCGCCAATTTTTTGTGTTTGGACTGTGGGAGAAAGGCAGAACACCTGGAGAGAACTCACGCAGGCTCAGGGAGAACAACAACTCCACATGGAAAAGCCCCAGGCCCTCTAATCCAGCCCTCTTGCTGTGAGGCAGTGGTGCTCACGACCATACCACTGTGCTGACTGCCCCAGGATTGTGTTTGTTTGATATTTTACAGAATCTAGACAATAAGGACATTTTGTCCTTGAGATGAATGAGGATAAAACCATCCCCTTATTGCTTTCCCCTTTCAAAGAAAGAACTGAAGACAGATAAGATAGGGAAGGACATATTTTAAAAAGGCATGCCAGATTGTGTGCTGCAGTTCAACAATTGGTACGTGTCCATAATATCATATCAGATTAGAGGATTTTAGCACATGAGATTTTCTACAGCACATAAAATTAACTATGTACTTTTATTTCACTGGATCCAGAGAGCTAACATATGGTTATAATTAATGAATCAAAAATTTTAGCATTTTACCAGACTTTGATTCCTCCACCATTTCATGCTGTTATTTGGCTACCTTCAACGGGACCAAGGCATTGGCATTAGCATTACTGAACTGAAAGAAAAAGGTTTTGAGGTAATGCAGCATATTTTTACAGGCTGCCCCTATGGCACGCATGAAATACAGTTTAAACCTGTGGTCCGCTTACAGTCTCTAAAATGTCCACTAACAATAATATGACCGATTGGCCTTCAGGTTTGGGAGTGAAATTGCAATACATTCCACAGCTTTAATATTTGCTCCACGGATGAAAGATTACTTGAAAGGGTGATGCATTTCATTTGTTGTCACATCCAGGACTTTTTCTCACACAGATCTGCCAACTTGTATGCCTGTTTGTCACTCGAAAGTGCACAAAAAGCCCAGTACGACTTCACATCAAATAGAAACGAATAAAATAAGAGTGCAGCAAATCAGAGAACTGGATTCTTTTCCCCTGCTTGCATTACACAACAGATCATAGCAAATGACGATGATTAAGTGATGTGTAATGTCAATTGAAGTTCAAATGAAGACCAAAGACCAAATTACTTTGCGGAGACGGAGGATGTGGAACTTTGAGTTTGTGAATTAAGTTAACATGTTTGTTCATCACTGATTTCAGTTTTATTGCCTGTGTCACAGATGTTCATATTAATACGAATTATTGGAACCAAACCAACAATGGGTAATGAGATAACCACATCATGGCACCCCCAACTGATTATAACACTAACTGCACGTACAGTAAAAATTTGTAGAATTCCTGACCTGGAGATATGATCATCCCTCTGGAGCTTGAGACTGCTTCACTTATCCATTCTGCACAGTCTGCAATACCAATAGTGATATCAGTCCTGAAGGAAAAGCCGATAATAATTAGTATAAAAGGATATGCATTGCAAAGGACAAGTATATGTTTTTGCAAGAATATCAATTCAAAGGTGTAAAATTACAAGAAAAAAAATTATGAAGTATGTTTATTTAGTATACCCCAATACTTAAAAAACATACGGCATCCTGAAGTGTTGATGAGGGTGGAGTTTTGGATGAGCCCAAAGGCAGATGCAGACTCAGGGGGTACAGTTCAAAGTTTTATCATAGGCCAAAGGGGAAAGATGCCTGGCAATGGAGGCAGAGACATGCAGGGGCTGGCAGGAGCAGAAAGGGACAGTCAAGGGCAGACAGGGGCAGGCAGGGGTAGGCAGGGGTAGGCAGGGGTGGACAGGGGGGGGGCAGGGGTAGGCAGGGGTGGACAGGAGTGGGCAGGGGTAGGCAGGGGGGGGCAGGGGTAGGCAGGGGTGGACGGGGGGGGGCAGGGGTGGACAGGAGTGGGCAGGAGTGAGCAGGGGGGGGCAGGGGTAGGCAGGAGTGGACAGGAGTGGGCAGGGGTAGGCAGGGGTGGACAGGGGTAGGCAGGGGTGGACAGGGGTAGGCAGGAGTGGACAGGAGTGGGCAGGGGTGGGCAGGGGGGGGCAGGGGTAGGCAGGAGTGGACAGGAGTGGGCAGGGGGGGGCAGGGGTAGGCAGGGGGGGGCAGGGGTAGGCAGGAGTGGACAGGAGTGGGCAGGGGGGGGCAGGGGGGGGCAGGGGTGGGCAGGTGCAGCGAGGTCCAGTTTGAGGTGATCTTCAGCTCCATCAGCAGGCTGGTTCAGGCATGAGGAGAAGATTACCTGGTGGAACAAATGGTGCTGAGTGGATGGAGAGCTGGTGAATATAAACAGGACACAGGCACAAGGGCTCTTACATTATGTAATATAATAATGACCTTGAGGCACTCCAGCTGCCTTTTAAATTGATGACTTTGATCCTGACATGTCATTCTAGGGACACTACGGATACTCAACAGGAGAAACTTTAGCAATTTTAACTTCCAAAATGGAGACTTCGGCTGCTGGTAAGTACAATGGCATTAAGAGTGAGTTATTTCGGATCATGTGTTTGTGGGCCTTTGCTCTTTTCATGGTACAGACAGTAAGTGTGCCATTCCACTTTAACTGACTTTTGTACGGCTGCGATAGTCAAACATTTTTGCCTCAGAGCACATACGCACAAATATTCACGCAGAATGGATATGAGCATACATGCAATATTCAGACATCCAATACTAAATTATAATAATACCAGATAATAAAAATTAATTATACAAAGAGTCTGGATCAGCACTTGGGCTGCTGTTGCCGCTTGTCCCATATTTGTGTATATTTTATTATCACTGAGCAAGACTGCCAAGTTTTGCATGTTGTAAGAAAATATATGACATCATCACATGATATCCCATAGCAGTGGTTTACCTAGGGGAGGTGCATGACACCAGGGTTTATTCCTATCTTTAGTAGCTGCATGTCACCTCTCCCTCATCAACTTTCTTGTTTCTCTGTTGCTGGGGTGGTCAGAATGGAGAAAAAAGGTCCTGCATACATACAGATTTTTCCCATCTGATGCTGCAGGTGCCACCCACGTCCAAGCTGCTAAAGAGCAGACCACACAGCGTGAAATACTCAATTTCTCTAAACAGTATGGCCAGTAGTTTAACGAATTGGATATTCCCCTCTGTAGTTTTTATTATATTATTATTTCTGCACATAGGGTACTGCAGATGGTAGCTTAATCAGCACTGTGACTGAAGAGAAAATCACCATGCATTTGCAGCATTTTGAGGTGAGGATGTGCTTTATGGACACGATAAAGGTTAAGGCCATGGCTTGGATAAATGTTAGTGTGAATGTTAGGTTAATATATGTTATGGTTAAAGTTAGATTAGGTCTTCAGAAAACAGATCTAAATTGGTTTTCAGTTTTAATGTCGGAATAATCCAATCCTGATGGTTTATTAGATTAACACTATTCTGTGCTGTTTAATGGCTAATCATTAAGGGCATTGTATTAGAGATCCACTGATTAAAATTTTCTTGGTCCAAGTTTCTGTCCATGTAGGAGTGGCACACATGCATTTTGTACTTTTCTGTAATGAACAAGTCAATTGCATGGTTGAAAACACTGACTAGTAGAGGACAAGGGGAAGGTCTCTTTCTGTGGTTCTGAACACGAGCAAACAGCATCATGCTCTTTTGTGAAAGTCAGTAAACTCAGTTTTGGTTTTGTTGTCCAAACTTTATGTTCTTTTTTGTGACTTTTACACTTCTGTATCAGGCATTGCAAGCTCACTGTGAAGAATGGCACATCGGTGTGTCTGTTCAGCTACTCTGCTTTTGTGTTTTACAACTTTAATGTAACTGTCATTTGTCGTGGTTTTTGAGATTCTTTGAGTCCCTTGTTCACAAATGCAACTGAATCCACACAGAAAGGATTTACACCATTATGAATTTGATTTACAAATGATAGAGATTCCCCGCCATCCGACCCCAGATAAGCTGATGAAGATGGATGATGAGAGAGAACTTCAATGACGCAAGTTACAACACAGTTCTTTTTAAGAAAGAAATAATAATTACCCAGGAGCAGTGGGTGTTGATTGCCTAGAGCCCCCAATACTGTGTTGTTTCATTAAAACCTAAGTGCCACAACTCAAGTTGACTTTGTTTTCTTCACTTTCTCATTTTATCATGCACCAGGATTGCAGCCACTGAAGAAGAATACAGATAGCTGGCCTGGAAAGCTTCAGGTTTTATGTAAGCCAAAACAAAGGCTAGCAGACCAGGCGAATTATTTAAGCTTGAATTCAAAACTGAGGAAAAGATAATTGGCACAAACAACATCTGGAGATGTGTTATGGTTGTTTTGTGTGATGAAGCAGTAAAATATTCCTGATTATATCTTCTACAAGAAAGCGCACTGGCTGAAATGGTAATGAAGGATTTAAAATGTGGAAATATCGGGATATCTGTGAATTTCATTTCTCACTGTCTTGTTTGTGTTTCATTGTCACTCAGTAATATCACAGAGCATAAAAGTGGGATGTTTTTATCAAAATCATTTATACATGTAAGTATCTTATCAAAATAAAGTAGGCAATCCATTTTTTCATACATCATTTACACTGCAGAGTGCTGATGAAACCGAACAAAGGTGTCTAGAACTCTTTTATGGCAGTTTATCCATAGGGTGAGTCTTTTGAATTAGAGCAACTGAAAGCTGGGCAAATGTATGAGAGCATGAGCAGGCACACAAAAAGCCTCTGGGATACTGAAAAGACAGCTGGACTAAATCATGTGATTGGCGTGTATTAAGCAATGAGCCATATTTCAACAAAAAAAGGTGTAACTCTAATACAAGCAGACACGTGTAACAGAGCAGAAGGCTCATTAAGACCCGGTAAAGATAAGAACTGAACCCAGGACAGATGCAGATTACTATATATGATGGGGGATTGCACTGTGTTCAAGCATAAAATCGGACATTTTTTAAAAGCTATATCTGCCAATAAAAAAAAAAAAAAAAAAAAAAAAAAAAAAGATGCTGCCATCATGAACTGCCAATTCACTCTTATTCTTTTTAAATAAAGCATGCATACATCTCTGGCTTCTTGTCTGTCCAGCTCATGTGTTAGCTTCCCCATTGGCAGCTAAACCATGTAAAGAAGGGGTTAGCACTAAGGCCAGAGAGGGAGAGACTGACTGGGCTGTTACACTGACGACCCTTGTTTCTATTTATGCTTGCCCATCCACGCATGACTTTAAGCAGCCAAGTCATTAATTTACTGAGCTGACATGATATCAAGCATTTATCTTGAAATTCTCTTTTAAAGCATACATTTAGTTAGATTTATATTATTGCAAAATGAAACTTGCCATTTATACCTGCGCTTCACTGACAACTGAATGTAACTGGTCTTCTTTTAAGGTCTCTTTGCGTTGAATTGTGAAAACAGCACATCCAAGATTTTTTATTTTTTTTTGTTTCCACCACCTGCTAAGAAATACCTTTTAACAATTTATGCATTTAACCTTCATCACATTAAAATGTGTGAAGTTAGTTACAATATATTGAGAAGTGAACTTCTATGTAAAAAAATGTAACTATGCAAAGCAAGAGACTGGATCTTATCACTGGCTCTAAAGAAAGATAGTCTTTTTTCCTGAGATGGTGGCAGGTGAGCGATATGAACTGCAGAGAATAATATCATTTCTGAGGATGAAGAATGAGCTGGCGATATAAAAGATGCAGCGCATATCCTCATCAGCCAGCTCCTATAACTCTGTTTGAATAAGATCACAAGAACGTGTTCTTGGACCAGCATCAATTAATATATCAAGCTTGAGTGTCGGTGGAAAAAGAAATATGTTATTATTGTATCATTATTGAATATTATATTTTAAAGAGAGTCATTACAACAGTATTAATTAGAGCGCTCATTGAGGCAAGTTGTGGCTTTCACAGAAAGTGTTGTCTACTCAAATGCAATGTGACAAAAGCTGAATAATTCACATGATGGAGGATGGGCCAGTCTGTTTAATTTCATACCCAAGACCAATTTTAAAAATGATATCTCATCAAATCTCACTTCTTCTTTTTTTTTAATTACTGAGGATATACACTTTTTAAAATTATTTTTATAAGAACATTAGTTAAATGACTTTGAAAATTGGACATGTGGGAAAGGGTCATAGGGTCCATTTTTACATACAAGATAACCAAGCTCAGTAATTATTACTGATTCCACCACTAAGAGGAGTTACATGTTAAATGCATGTTTAAAAAATTGCATTGTCTTGTGTTAGTATTCAAACAAAGACATGATCGATACGGCGCTAGTGTTTATATGCTGTTACAGTTTTGTAAAAACAATAGATTATGCATTCAGACAAACACGGCAGCTCACATTGATGACAAAATTATAGGAAGCTTCATCCAGCTGCTGATCTGCCAAGCATAGCATGTAAATCCTCCAAAAAACAGAGAAATCAGTCCATTTAAGTGGATGCGTATTGGTGTTGATGGCTACATTTTACTTTACAGAAAGTAAAGATATTGCTTTAAGTTGTAATGCTTAGCTAAGATAACCACACCCTGATATCAAATCCACAATACCTTTTTTTTTTTTTTTCTTTTCATTATTTTGGTCACATCCTCCAGCTGAGAGTGTTATGCTGTAGTTTCATAATTTTTTTTTTTTAAAAAACTCTTACCAAACTGTTTGAGCGGCAGGGAATCGCTTGGCACCATCCTACAAAAAACTCTGGCTTATAAATTCTGTGGCTTGCCACAAATCTTGTTTATATTTTCAGATTATCACTCTGTCACCACTTTCAGAGCACACTCTAGCACTCCAGCCAAGATGCCGCAGCGCACTGTGCAGCCAAACATTTGATAATTTATAGCAGCTTGATGCCAGTGACATCAAACCCACAAGCTGACCAGCGTCAACTTAGCCACAGTTTTTCTATGAGGGTGGCAGTAAAACTCAAAGTATTAAAGAATAAAAATAGATGAGGAGAAAATACCCCTGCGCTGGATGACCAAAGGTTTTTCAGTTCTGTGTTAAATTTGAACTAGGAAGCTTTACTTTAATAGCCCCAATGCAGAACATCTGAGGAATTTTATCACCAACTCAATTTTAGTATTTGGTAGGAGTTCAAGTGGTAAAACAGTACTACTATCTTAATCTTTACTTGGCTATTTCAGCACTGTGATGTTTTTTCAGTCATGTTTACTGCGAAACCACGGTTCCTCTCTTTTTAGCATGCAATAACAGATAGAGAGACCGAGAGAGTACACTCAGGTCTGCTCTACTGGAATCAAAGCTTAGCCTCAGTCTACTGTAATCCCTCTGTCTTGAGCCATAGCAGGCTTGTGAGGCCTCCTGTGCTTGTGAGCCTGCTGTTTTGATGCCAACAGATGAGAACCGTCTGCCATGTAAAGTCATTTAATACTGTTAATGCATATCTGTAACAACGATGATGTTTGGAAAAGGGTTTGCTCACTCAGCACCTACCTCAGGCTACAATGTGCATTGTAGGCCCAAACCACAAAATTCCTCTCCAGTTTCTATACACCTTGGTCATAACAATACTCAATTACACAAAATGGAGATCACTACTAAGTCAGTTTGTGTGTACATGTGCAAAGCGAATGTCCTTTGTCTGGGCTCCTGCCAAATCTGACACTGGCTGTCATGGCAGTGTCCTGCAAATGACACTGGTTTTATGGATAATTGGCTGACTCTCTGGGGAAGACCTGTTCTGATTAGCAGAGACAGCATACATCCCACGTTGGATGGAGCAGCCCCAACATCAAAGCATCAACATGACAACACAGAGTGCAGACCAGGAGGCGGATCTGCGGCCTTCCATTAGAGCTTTCACCCATTTATAATCCCACAGAGACTGTATATAAGCGCCACCACCACTTAAATTAATTAGGTCAAAAGCAAACAGCAGTTAACCTAATTTACCTACCACCTACAATAACGAAAACACAGACACCACCATATAAGAGCTTGATTATCTAATGTTGCATTAGTAAACTATCTAATGTCAGATCATCATAATAATTTATCTCCTCTCGACGAAACCTGGATGAGTCATTGATTCAATGAAGCAACTGCCCCCACTCTTATAAATACTCACATTCCTTCATGCACCTGCCAAAGAGATGGAATTGCAGCCATTTTCTACCCAAACCTATTAATCAACCCTAAACCTAACCTCAATCATAACTCTTTCAAAGGCCTGATTCCCCATCTTTCACGCATAACCCGGAAAACACCACAGCCAATTCTCTTTGTGATAGTGTACAGTAGTGTGCTCCTGGCTCCCAGTTATTCAGTAAAAATAATTTAAAAAGTAGCCTAATGATAGTAATCAATTTTTATCTAACTAAAGATAATTCATATGTTGGCTAATAATCTGCTTAAAATACTAAGATACTTAGCACTTACAATGCTAGAGTTGCAAAATCCTCTATTGTATAATTCCTGCAGTGAATGCAAACATCATAAAAACTTAATAGGAATGGGTTAGGGTTAGGGTTGTTTCATGTTTCGAGAGTGTTTGCTCAGTCCAAGCAGATGGTCTTAATACATGTGGTATAGCCCTCTGTTCCTTATCATTAAAAGAGATAAAAAAAAACAACAACTGGAGATCTATTTTCAGCATTTTGGCCAGGTTAACAAAGATTCAAAGCTTTGCTGATCCATGTTTTTCCCACAGTGGCCTGTTATGTTGATTGTCTTCACTGAAACACTCATCACTCAACAGTAACAGATTTAGCTCCAAATATAGGCACTTTAGAAACTATTGAACAACCCGATATATATTCTTCTTAGAACAAACTCAAACCAGACTGCTTCAGGATGTTTTTACCTTACTTAGCACTTCCTTTATTAAGAGGCTATGTGCAAGTTCTTTAAAGTAGCTAAAAAAAACCCTCTTCTTAAAAAGCTTATTCTTGATCAAAGTAGTTCAGCCAGCTATGCTATACTTTATATCTAGCTTACCCCTTTCTCTCCAAGATCCCTCGAGAAAGCAGCCGCCAATAAGTTATGTGACTTTCTACATTTTGATAGTTTAGAGGAGGATTTTCAGTGAGGATCACAGCAATGGCACCAGTGACAGTTACAAACAGCATTATAACTGTCTTTCTTCTTGTCTTGTTAGATTTCCATGCTGCATACTAAGCTGATTTAAGTTCGCTTCGGCTTTCTTTTTATTTTTGTCAGTAGCTGGAAGAAAGGCAGACAGGAATGAGGGAGAGGGGAATGACCTGCGGCACAGGACTCTGGCCAGTTTGGAACAAGGGACACAGCAATTACATGGCACACGCTCTAAACCACTTGACCACCAGAGCACCACAGCTAAATTAAGTTCTAGTAATTGTCTTTCACTTGCTACATGTTAAAGATATATCTTCCATGCACATAAAAGTTGGACACAGAGCCCCATAAGGTTCTATACTTGTACCAGCTTTATTCCCAGCTCACAATCCAAAAGACAATTTGTGAGATAATAACCAATTATATTATCAATTAACTGAGATGAAACCACTCAGTGAGCTGGACTTCAAGGACATAAGGACCTGGATGATCTGCAATTTTCAGCTATTAAGCTCAGGCGAAACAGAATATATTGTACTTGGGCCCCAAACGCTACAGATGCTAATGATATAATTACTTTATGTGCCATTAGCCTGTACTCTATTTCCAGTAGGTAATCTTAGCATTTGGTCTTTGATCAGATAAGATCAACATGTCAATGCTAATCCCAAATTTGATGATTTGACAACAATCCTTAATGTTAGTAACAGTTAATTTGTTCTAATGAGATGAACTACAGCGTTCTTGAGGGAGCAAGATGAGCTATTGTTGGTTAAAGTAGTTAGGCATTAATTAGCTTTTTTCCATCAGTCTGTGAGCAACGATGATCTGATTTTATGCAGCACGCAGCACGAGACAGCAAACAGCAGGGTGTGGGTTACCTTGCTGAGAAGTTGGAGATATTCCATTACTTGCTGCAATATTTCAAAATAGTCTGTCAAGAGGTGGCAAAACCAACCGTTCTCTTGTTCTGAGCAAACACGCTTGCCGACAGTTCTTTACATAATAAAAGTCAATTCATATTGTGACACTTAACTTCTAATGTAAAGCTGCTGCAGTAGGAAATGCTCCATTTACATTTGCAGCAATTCAATGCCGTATTTTTCCTCGGACTGTTGCCACAGACACCCAGTTGATCAAATGAATATATTAATTTAATGAGTGAGCCATGTCCTGCCTAATTCAAAGGTGCATAATGATTTAACAGACATTTATAAAAATGAATATCTTGGATATTGCTACATTAATTCTATCTGACATCAATACACACATAACAACAACAAACACATATATTTGTCTAAAACAACTAGTCCATGCTTTTGTCACTTTTAGGCTGGACCATCCCACCTCCTTATGGTTATGCTGTCTAAGTACGCTTCAGGTGATCCAGATCTCTGCTTCACATGCAAGAACTAGGAAAAGATGAGAAAAAATATGCTCCCACATTCTTTCCTATACTTTACTCTGTGAAATCCAGAATAGAACTCCTCATCCCACTTTCAAAGCCCTCGATGGTCAGACACCATCAAAGACTCAAAAAGTTCATAGCCATCTATTCACCCACTAGTACACTGCATGATTGTAGAGCCAGTTTTTATCCGAGAGACAGATTTAATAACTGTCTCAAAACTTTCCTAACTGATAAGGAATTTCCTTACTAGGCTGCCAGTGGAGTGAATTCCTATCTTCTCCTCTCCCTCTGTCTGTATGCGGTGATATCTCATCATCCACTACGCTCATATGTACAATAATAATAATAATTATTATTATTTTTTCATGTGGCTCCAGCTCCCTGCGACCATGGCGGCTAGGCAGTGTATATATTATGGATGGAATGGATATGATGGATGGATTATTACGTATCTAAACAGAGTTTTTATTGTGATAGGTTGCTGTTTTTGTTCATTTCCAAATATATTTTCTTTTAAACTTCAGTGGACCCAGCTGGATGTCCAGCTGCCTCCAGCATCTACAAATAAATAAAGACAATCTGACTGATTTGCCGCATGCTAGTTTACTAAAGGAAAATTACAATGATCTGATATGGATTTTAATGTTGGAGGCAGTGGAATAATTTAAGACATGGTTCTCAAAAATTTATAGTATAATAATGTAGAATTGTAAAATATTGTTCAGAGAGTAAGATATAAGAGTATGGGAGAGGAAAACATAAAGAGGAGTTGATATACTGTGGCCAGTGTGTGAGCATAAAACAGCTCAAAGGCACTTTGGAATTAGGCTCTAACCTGAAAATTCTTCCTGGAAGTCGATAGGAAATCGTGCCGCGCATCGGTCTTATGGAGCGTGACAGCAGGGTCTTGATCCTACACTTACAATCTTGATTTAGATGGAATGAAGCAACCCAAGGTAAAAACCCAGCAAACAGGAATTTCAAGGAATATCATATTGGCTGTGAACATCAGTGACGGCAGAGGTGATGTCTTTTTTCTTGAATACATTTATATAGAATGGCAATTAAAGTTTTTCATTTGAATGCTATGAATAATGTGATTTAACCATGTTGCTTTCTAGACATTTTAAACTGAGCACATTCCTCAGAAGGATTAATTTTCAAGTCTGAATGATAACCTTTGTCTGTTGCAGGCAAGAATGTTCAACAATATTGGATTTGTTCCATTAAAATAAGCTGAATTATGCAATGAACACTATCAATATTAATTTATTCTTTATCGGGCTGCTCATTAGGTTTGTGGGTTCAAAACAATTCAGTCACAATGGAAGCTTTAAAATCTTCTCCCAAGTCTCTTATTGATTTTTCATACAGTACACTACAGACTGAAGAAAGAAAAGACTACAGGGAGTTTCAGAGTTAGTGAACCTTTAAATGTTAAACAGTGGGAGATTCTTTGGACTCAGATGGCACCCGGAGATATCTCCCACCAAACCGCTCTCTTAAAATCAAGCGTCTGGCAGATTTCACATGATAGGTGACTTGGAACACTGTCAGATATATTCTGAAAAAGATGTTGTGAAATGGCACCGAGTAATGATTGTGCTTCATTCTTCTTTAGGCTTGCTAGTAAAGTCTGACTAGTTGTGAATAATCACCTGGATTTGGAAAATGCTCACTTTTGCCTTCCACACAGATCTGCTGCCGCGTGCCTCTAGGGTCCAACAGCTTGAAAGAATCACAGGAGTTTCTGCTGAGCCAAGTTCAAAGGTTTTACTTTACATCATCTCTCACAAGACTTTCAACGTACCTGCTTTTGGCCAGACATAAAGGAACAAGTGACAGGAGAGGAACACAGCAGAAATTCATTCATTTCTCAGCTGCATTACCCCGTCCTGAATTCCACAACAGTCAGTTTAATGATGGTTTTTGGGGGATTTTTTTCTGAGCTCACTTGGAAATGGAAGGAAAGTGTAGGAGAATGAGCTGGTTCACCTCGGACCCAAGAAAGGAAAATGATCATTAGAGAATATGCAGTAACGATGCAGTAGACAGCCGCTCAGTCTATAGGAGTGACCTGAGGAACAGCAATGGTGAAAGCAGAAGGCTGCAGCAGGTTTCAGCCTTGTCTCCTGGAAATTGTGTCTATGTATCCCAAATATGTTTTTAAAGAAAATGACAATGCATCCTGAATTATATTTCTGCAGTTTTGGAAATGTTTTTAATGAATGGTATGTCTATCCTGTATTTGCTCTGAGTATATTTTGTATTAGAATATCTATCCTAATCAGAAAGCACTACAAAAACTCTGAAAACACGGCAACATAGTACAAAAAGGTCAACATAATTTTCTCTGTCCTGCTACTCACTTTGCAAAGTGACTGCAAATTTTAGACTGAGAATGTAAGAAATGTCTGAAATAATGAGGTGATATTGTAATCAAGGACATGTTCCAATTAAGCTCACAAAATAAAATATCCTGCTGAACCCAGGAAATATGTGCAACAGAAGTATAGCTGATGAGTCAGAGTGACGAACTCGAGTCATATTATCATTGGTTGCATGGAAATCACTGGCTGTTAAGATACAGCCCTCCAGTGTGTGGTTGACCTAATGTTGAAGGAAAACATGGACTGAACGTTAAAAAGGCAAATAAATCCAATCTGTGCTCTCTGACATCTGAAATCAAAACCAAACAATCTCACAGAGCACACACAGACGCAGCACAGGCCTACAAATAGATACATATATCGCGCATAACATTTGACACTCAGAACACAAATGGTATTATGATTCTTGTCCGTGCACAGTTTTGCATTCCCTGTTAACACGGAGACAAAGCCCCTTGCACTGAAATAAATCTTCCGAGTCATTTCAGTGTTGGACGTCTCTTGTATGAGGAGATAAGCCACTGTGGCGCCCTGTGCTCTCTATCTCAAATATGTCTTTCGCACATTCACAGAACACTCATCTTTCCTGTTGAGTCGGAGCCTTCCCCTCTAATGTCAGTCCTCCATTTCTTGGTGTGTTTTCGCTGATTCTCCACAGTTAGTTTTGTCATCACCCTAATACTGCTCAGACGCATCTATCAAAGCATGTGATCTTGCTGTATGTTCCTGCGGTGAATGAACCAATCAGCCGGTGGATGTTGTTCCATAGATAGCATTTTTTCTTGCAGTTAACACTTATTCTGTCACCATACAGAGCTTTACTGTACATTTCCAGCTGGGCTGAATCTCTCCCAAATCTCCTTTCAACTTCCATCAGCTTTCAGGCTTCCAAGGATGGTCCTGTCCTTAAGCCTGTGTCTATGAGGGTGCATTTATTTTCTGCACTTTAAATTCATATCAAGTTTTGTTATTCATCCCAATTGGATCTCTTTCAATTAAATGCAGTGAGCAGTGTCAGAGCACTGAGAGTCATATAAATGTACGTTGGAGCCTTTCAAGGCTTATTTTCTTGGATTGATAATAAAATAACTAATAAAAAGCATTTACTGATGAATAAGCGCCATATTTGTATTTCCCCGTTGGATACATAAGTATATTTGTAAAAGCTTGGATCCTACAGACATCGTTTCTTGTGATCATTTAATAAAGTTGTTTGGTTAATTTAACTGTTTGATTTCATTTACTTCTCAATGAAATGTTTCCTATGACTTGTCAGCAGTGAGCTGATGCCCCTGGTTCCCTTTTAGGGCATCTTAGTATATACTTAGTGTCTGTAACTCTGTGATTGCTTTTGTAATTAAAAAGCTTTTCCTTTTAAATAAACACATCACCCCAGTCTTCACTAGAAGATTACAATTTATTGCATTTTGTTCCCTTTCCCCAAAGGTTACTCTGTGTGGACCTACAGTACGGTCAGCGAATTAAAAAAAGTTATTAAATACTCCCAATATTTTCCTCATGCTTCGCTGTATATAAGGCACCTTCTGTATGTTTGTCCAAGACAGTAATATTCACGCTATAGTTGATGGATAATTTGAATTATTTCAGCCTATGGTCTGCAATTTTCTAAAGGTTACATGCAGTGCAGATGCATTTTTGTGCAGAATTGTAACAAAGCTGGCATCATTTTAAAGGTTAGGAAATATATAAGTAAGGTATTAACTCCTGAACCCGTGCAAATAAAAGCTTCCCCTCAGAGTGCTGTCTCCCCGACTGCAGGAAGCAGTTTTTTTCTTTATCTCAATCATTAAAACAAATCGAAACATGCTCATTCAAAGGACAAACACAGAAAAATGTAGTTAGTATGGTCTACTTGCACCGAGACACAGGCTTTCACTTATTCGGCACACTGAGTCTGGGAGATATTATGGCGTGACTGTAATGTGCAATAAAATACGATCGGTGGCTGTTTGAGAGCATATTGATTTATACTTCATTGTAACTGCTTGGTGACATATTGTAAAGACAGTGCTGACAAATCTACTATCCGACTACATTTTGTATTTCATCTGTGTACAGTGTGTGGGATTGTTTAAGTGCCTCTTCCTGAACCATACCTCCTATTAACAGAACGCTGACATCTGCAAAAAGTTATGCGTGTACCATTTAAGGGAGGGTTGGGAACTGTGAGGCTGTGTGATTAGTCAAGAATAAGAGCCTGAAGTTTAATTAAAGTCATCAGGCAATTAGGAGCCAGCACGATAGTGCTTTACAATGCATTACAGACTTGTCCATTACTCAGGCTTAATCAAAGAAGTCTCTCCACTGATGTTATGAGCTATAAATGCTTTAACAGTATATGGGTCAGCCATATGGCGACTGTTGTTGAAATAGAAATGTCAATTTCTTCTAGACCTATCATTTATTGTTTGCAGTTCTTTTTTCATTGTTTTGTTGCTTTTTTTTTTTTTAGAGCATTTGTGTTGCAAGTAATTAGGTTGCACTGCTACAGTCGATAGGCTTACCTTGATTATCGAAGCTCTTAGTACAACTCATTTCATTGGGAAATTATTATCGATGTTTTGGTGGAAGATTTGCTGTTAATACTTGTTTATTTATCAGCTGCAAGAAATAGTATTGTTCTTGACATCACTTCCCTGTTGGGGCTTTCTAAACTTTTAAACCATGCCGTAAGTATCGATGGTCACCATGTATCCATGCTTGATTGATTGCTGCAGTGTGAAGGATGAGGAGCATTGATCTTCTATTGCTTGTGTGTGCCAGACACAGACATGTTGTAATGGAAAGTGAAAGTGGAGAAGATGAAAAGTAACAGATGAAGAAAAATGAACTTGACCAAGTACATAGCCACTGTGAGACCTAGAGTTCGTTGTAATGATTTAATAGTGTCAATATTTATTACTGTAGCTCCATTAGCACAGAGTGTAGGTCATTAATAAGTGCAGAGCTGCAGCAGATAACCTTCACAATCATGGGCAGTTCTCTTTAAATGGAATATGAAAACTTTTTCTGCTAACAGGCATAAAAAATTAGCCCTTAGCAACTGACGAGGTCCTGACATTGAATTGAAAAGCTTTTCTCTTTTTGCCAGTTGATATCCTGCAGTTATTGAAAAAACACAGCATTCTATTACAAAAGCTAAAAATGCCCTTGGCTAGTCGGCCATACAATAGCAACAAAATAACTCTCAGATTTGTACACCATCAGAATTTATGTAAAGGTTACAACAATTACATTCACATGATCAAACTCTAAGTTATTTTTCAGCTGACTGACTTGGGTATCATTATACTGACTATATTTATTCAAATGACTGGATGACACGCTGTGAAAGCTGTGGGAGGGTCTCAGTTGCTTGTTAGTATATTTCTGGGATACTTTTGTTATTAATATTCTATACATACGCCGGGGTTATGATTTGTACAGCCCACAAAAAACAAACCACCGCCACTGTTTAACCACAATTGTGCTGTGGAAAATCATAACAAAACAATGGATTAGTGGATGTGATCCACTGTGTCCACATTTGTGAGTTATTACGGACGCCAACGCCATGTAGCATAATTCTGGGCTAAACTCACATAGACTTTGTGTCATATAAATATTAAGAACTTTAATGCGGGAGTGTTACCACAGAACAGGATTATACAGTATTAACAATCTGTTTGTCTTGCTGTGTTATTGATGTCTTGTCTTTACCTCAGTGAATGTCAGTAAGCAGATGAGAAAGCTCCTGTTGCTGCTGGCTATTTTCTCAGCTTTAGTTTTTCTTCTGTGCTTGTCGCGGGGATCACTTGTGGTTCGATTAATTACAGGAAAGAAGTGTTTGGATTTTTCTGGTGTCCCACATACTCAAAAGTCTATTGCCGCGGGTTTCCACTGTAGGTTTGCTCCATTAACGGCTGTGTTGACATACAGCCTGTGTGCGCGGTGCTGCGAATTACTTTCATATAGCAGTTGAGCTAAATTTGTTAGTAGTTGTTTGGAAATGCATTAGTTTCATGCTAATGAATGAAAACGATGAATGAAATATGAATACCTACAGCATGGTATGTCTAACGCAAGTAATAGCTGTGGGCATATTTGCCTCTATAGTTGATGGTATGGAGTTTTTCTCACCAACAAAAAATGTCTCCTGTCGAGGGTCATTTTTTTTATTATGGTTATGTTGCTCATATTTTTATTTATGATATTGGCTTTATGTAAAACACATGAAGATAAATATAACTAATTCAGTGCTTGTATTAGAATAACAAGGTGCAAGCACCCTAAAGCAAAAGGCTGGGTACATGAACATGCAGGGTTTGGGGGAATGAAGTAAGTTATTAATTGCGGGGTACATATTCGTAGTTTGTCATTCATATGCACAATTTATGAATGCTAAATAAACAACCTGCGGTGCTCGGTGCAGACCATTTAGTAATAGGAGTATTTCGAAGGTGTGAGCAGAAATCCAAGAAGTTTTCTCACAGCTAAATGCAGCCGCATATTGTATCTCACAAAATCACACTTTGTGTAGCGAAACACCTCTTGTAGCATAACCCCATACTTCATATATTAGCATATGAATATTTTTCATTCCGTGGCAGCTTTATGGTTCTTTATGTCATAATTAAATCAAACCACTGAACCTTTGCTTATTGTTAATTTGACAAATTCTCGGGGAGGTGAGAAGCCTGGCGTTGCATACACAAGCAGCAAGGGTGTCGAATTGTTACACAGGGGGGTTAATCAGGGCTTTGTTAAATGTGCGCAGATGATGTGCTGGGATGGCTCGCAGACTGATGCGACTTATCACGTGTGTCCTTGATGTTACATCCTGAAGCTAATCCACTCGTGTCTTTTGTCTCAAAGAGTTCACCGCCAAATTCTCAACCCATTTAAATGGAAATGACCTGGAGATATGCGCTGCAAGCAAATCGGAAGGTAAAGGATTGGATGCATGTGAGCCATATTTCCACCCACATCGCAGCGCAGCATATGTACTATAATCCTTTTTTAGTTTATCTGATCCCCATTCCACTACTGTGGCCAGTCTTGTGCCACAAGAAAAAAGGCAGTCACCAGCAACACAAAGTGATAACTTAAGTAGTATAATAGTCCATAAGCCCTTCTGGCATGGCTGTCACTGTTTGAAGATGTGCCTGAGAGTATTTTGAATAGTTCATGTTAGAGGCCTGAGGCCACAAGTTAATCAACGTCTTGCATCTCATATGGCAGCAACCTGCTCTGACATGTTCATTAGTGACAACTTTCCCTTCTGGCTGCAGTGCCAGACAGCTACAGCAAAGGTGAGATACTCCAGGGAAATATGTGGGAAACTTCCCAGAGCTCGACATGGCTTTTGATCTGCGGGGATCATTGTTATCTATTGTTCACTCTCATTTACTGGCACTCGATAGAGATAAAAGTGAAGCTCCTTTGACATCCTCGGTACTGACAGCATCTTAAAAAGGCCTGGTTCTACTGTTCCGTTTGACTTTCTACTAACTTTTCAGTTTGATATTTCTATTCCTATTATCCAGGTGCTTTGAATGTACAGCACACATGTGGATGATCGGGTGGGTTAATTTTTAGGATATAGCTGCAACGGAAAAAATAAACGGGGTGAGGAAGTATCATATTGGGTCAGACTTTTGTTTTATTTTGTTTTGGTTTACAAGATTACTGCGAATAAACTATAGCAAACCTGTGAAGTCAATTCCTTTAACATCACTGCTCTTTAAATTACATGGAGCCTGGATGGATTTGTGCATCAAAACTGAAAGTGATGCGAGTTTTCTATTTGAATGCCCCGGGTGAGCAGCTTTGATACGAATGAATGAGCTTCTATATTTAGACATTTTATCCAGTCCACTGTCAGATTTTCTTCGTCTGTGACTCG
Organism: Echeneis naucrates; assembly: GCF_900963305.1. Classification (NCBI taxonomy): domain Eukaryota; kingdom Metazoa; phylum Chordata; class Actinopteri; order Carangiformes; family Echeneidae; genus Echeneis; species Echeneis naucrates. The sequence continues at coordinate 15,923,494 of NC_042531.1, read as the reverse complement.
AGATATGAGGTTGGGAAATAGATGATCTCTCCTGTTACCGAAACTGCCCCGAAATGCAAACGGCTGATCCCAGTGATCCCCGCAGAGATCACTGCTCATTTTAATCAAGGCTCCAAGCCACACATGAACAAAATTTTGGAGCTCCAGACATGCTGACCTTTTATTGCGTAGTCATTCTTGTCTTGTGCTCTTAAAGAGGATTATGTAAAAGCTCTCGAGACCGACAGGAATTAGCTCTTAATTAAAGCGGCTGCACAGTACATTGTCCAGTCCCCATGACTGCAAACCTTTCCATTGAGGCTGGTTGCAAAATTGTGCACTTTTTAGGTGCCATGGTTCAAAACAGGAATTATCCACCCACACATGCTGAATTAAAGGTCAACTGAGCAATATTTCTGACATGAGACTGTACCAGTAACTTTCTGTTGATTACTCTTGACAGCTGTTTGTGCTGTACCATACCACAGTCATGCCAGCAGCTGTGGCACATCATGACATCCTGATACCTTACTTTGAAGTCTTAAGAGTAGAAAATTGTTTGTGCTCAAAGCATATCAAGTACTTTGACTTAATGTCAGGGCTCCATGTTTCACTGCCACTAGTTTGAGATTTTAAATCCATTTTTGGTAACAAAATATGTTTGTGTTTCTCTGTGTCTCTCTGCTACTGTACCGTGTAGCATGTCCAGGTCAATAAATATTTGGAGCCCGTGTTCCAGTGATGACAATGACTTACTGACTTCCCCCCCTGCTGCTCCAGAGACTTTGCAGACCCAGGCCAAATCAAATATTACAGTACATTGGAGCCAAGCAGATTACTAGACTACCAATGCGAGCGCATGCACATATAGCAAACACGAGCAGAGACAACACCATGAAATAAAAGTTGTTTCCAACTGTGCAAGCATATAGAATGCAAATCATCTTATAGTGATCATAAATTCAAAACAATTCAAGCTTGCAAGCGCAGGTTCAGTATATCGAGAACAGAATTTATATTAGCTCAGAGGATGAATAGAGTGGCTTCAGTGTAGTTAGTCAATGCATGACAAAGTTGGTACTTTGCATTTTAAAGGTCTTGCAAATGATTTGAATTTCATACAGTATAATGAGATGTTCATGAATTGCATCTGTAGTCCATGCAGGACATGTCAGGAAACATGCGATGTCAGATGAATCTGTACAAAGGAGAGTGCAATAAATGAAGTGGAGTGAAGAGAAAAAAAAAAAAAAACAACAACCTGCAATGTAAAGCTGATCCTTGATGTGGACAAATAAATTCATATGTGCTTCAGTATCAATGCTTCCTTTATTATCATTTCATATTATTTTTGGTAAATTGTTAGAAAATCACTGAGCATCTTTTTCCAGACCCTGTGACACACACACACACACACACACACATTGTCACAGTATTTTCTCAGAGCCTCTGGAGCCTGGCTGTAGGGTTTTGCTCCTATTCAGCTACGATTAGCATCTGTGCAGTGAGCCGCTCATGGTAGAAGACAAGAATAAACTCACAGTTGACATTTCCTGTCCTTCCCAAAGGTGGTGGATGGTGTCGGGGTCATGGCTCTCTGCAGACAGGTCAAAGTTTTCCACTCCTGACTTCCCAGTGGAAATGCAAGCCCCAAACCTGAAGTACACAAAAAGTATACAGTCAGGTGTACATATACTTAAGCTAAAACTACTCTTGGGTGTGGAGGAAAAAAAGTTATGATTCTGTTAAATTACAAATGGTTACAACCAGTGTGGAGAAAGCTTCCCCAGTGCTGTTCTGTTGAACGCTTTAGGATGAAATATTCCTTCTAAAAAATGCAAAGTCTTGTTGACATGTTTCTGACATGTTTCTGTCTGTAATTTTACTTTACAGACCGAAACCTGTTTTAGATTTATATTTACAATTTGCATTTATATTTGCATTTGTTCATTAAGTTTTGTTTACTTTGTCTGAGTGCCTCTAAATCAACAAACATTTATTTATTTGTAGATATTCAAATGGTAATTGATTTTAAATCCGAAGAATTTTGAAGAATTTTTTTCTAAACCAGTTGACAGCTCCGTGGAAGCAGAGCTGCTGTGCGCTGTGTGGGACACAGTTGTATGAGTAACACAGAGTATAAGTGCGGAAAAATCCACACAAACATACTAAATTTTCATTTTCACTTACTGCTCAGAAAATATGTGCCCCGCAGCATTTCCGCAAACAACTCCAGATGGCACAACAGGAAAGTGTGAAGCATTCAACATTCAGAATTATATGAATCCCAGGCTTTGACAATCCCTCTGTTCCTGTTTCACTTTATAACTCATCTGGATAACTTGCTCATTTCATTTAAAGTAGGTGACATATGTTAACACAAAAGCCAGCTGTAATATATGCAAAATTACACTGCAGCTTATTCATATAGTAACACATCCCTGCATAGCTGCGATCCTTATCCAGTGGTCATTGTTAATGTGGACGGTCTGAGGGACAGAATGTAAAACAAATACAGTTTTATGGAGGAGGGGAAAAGATGTTGGCAAGTAGTCACTGGAAGCTGTACCGACAGCGTGTCAGAAAAATGGGGATAAAATCGTTGAGTTGTCAGATTGCCACCTGGTATAACATACGAGGGAGGAAATGAGCTTGAAATCCTCATAAACCAAAAATGCAGCAGTCTATCATCGAAGTGAGATGAGAAGGAAATGTTTCATGCAAGGTCACAGCGAAGCAAATGTGACATTAAAAACAGCTCAAGACGTTAATTCACTCTAAATGTGCCATTTATATGCCATGGAAAACTTACCTGACAATATATGCCTTGAAAAGCTTTGTGCAAAGGTCATTCTGAAGTTTCTGCAGAAGCACTAGAAACTTTCAGAGGTATTACTTCATCACAGCGTCAAGAGTGCACATCAGAAAAAGAAACAGTTCTCGGTACTGTGAGGAGTCTTTCCTTGGCAAAAGCTTGTTTCATATTTGATCTGCTACTTGTGAAGACACGGTGGCTACTAATGGCTATGCAGTGCCAACTGAGGCTTCATTTGTTAGGATGATTATTCTATACTGCCAGAACAATTAAGAGTCGGGAAGTATAGCTATTTATGTAGATAATATCTTCCCCACCTTCCAGACCCCTGTAGTTTGCCAGGATCAAATTGAAATTGTGCTGCAAGATGGCTGTGGAAAATTAGACTGAAATTTGAATTTTTCTTCATCCCCTGCACAGCGACTTCACTTGCTTTTCTATTGCACTGATCAAGTGTGTGAGTCCCACCCAAGACTTGTTGATCTGTCATGGCTGATGCGCCAGCAGTGTTCGAAGACGTTTAACTGTGGAGGCAGTCAGGTGTGAGGGGCTGGACCAGGATAGTCTGGCGTGTACGAGCAAGACAGTACCTGACCTTGACCTCACTGTGTGAGCTGCTTGGCAAAGAAAGAGCTCCACTGTGAATGCAAATGAAGAGCATGCACACAGCCGGAAAACTGAGTCACCACACTGCATGGCTGCTTCTTTGGCATGCTGCTCACTCCCATGCTATAATCTAATATTACCCTTGTTGTCTGATAACAGGATTTCAGTCCATAAAAGGATGTGAACAACTGCATAATTTTTGCAAAGAAAAACGAAGGCAGTAGGGGGGCTGAATGATGGATGTAAACTGGGTTTTTAATATGGTTTTAATCTGTTCTCTGTGGAAACATATGCATCTCTCTCTGCGGCCTGTAGCAAAAACTTTGCAGGAGGCGCCACACCATTCGGTGCATGTAAACCATTTGTCAACAGACCCCTGTGCTGCCATGCTAGTGTGAGGTCCTAAGATACAATGCATACAAAAATGCACCGAGCTTGATTTAACTGGTGCTGTTTGCATTTATTCTTCCAAAATACGGAATGTGTTTGTTCTGAGCTTCTCATTTGAAAAGCCCCTTTGTGATCCTAATATGTAACACTGGCAATGGTTAACATATCTTTGCAACAATATAAATGTGAAGGCCATGCAATGGCATTCTGTGAACCTTAACTGAACTCTAACCGTGTTTATTTGAACTCAAACTGGGATGATCCACTCAATGTCAGCGAAAGAGTGAAGTCATTATTAAAAAGAAAACCAATTTTGACTGCTTGATAGAGCTGTAATCCAGCTTGTACACTTCAGTACATAACTGCAGTGATGAAAATGAAGGTGAATGCATAGCAGAATGTGACTGAATGCATCCTGGGTTAGAAGGCACCCAGCTGCTGCTGCCCTGCTGACATGCTGTTTTTGTATCATGGCCTCTGTGTTCAGGGTGAAAGGCTTTTTCTGTTAGAATGCCAATGTCAGCCACCCCACACCCTTTTTTTGTTCTTCTCAATGTACACATACTTCATTTGAAGAAATGACTGTCACTGTCATTTGTCTGGAGAGTACAGCCATAATTTCCCAGGCCATAAGAAGTAACATCAGCAGGATGCTTTCTGTGTTTGAGCACAGCTGGCGTTTCTCCGAAATAAGCAGTCTCGAATGTGTGTATCGCAGCACAAATGCAAGTTCAAGAGTCATGTAGTCTAATCCCGATGAGAGAAGATTTCAAATTGGCTTTCATGAGGGAACATAACTACTTTTTCAGTAAACAGTATGCCTTTGAAATATGCTCACTGTCACTGTCATATATATCAATATGTTGATAGGACTGATCTTGACTTGCGAAGCACAAACTCAGTTTACAATTCTACGTGTGAAAAATCATTTCAATTTGCACTCTAAATTTTTATCAGTCGCTCAGAAAATTGTGGCCAGATTTCTTGCACAAGAAGACAGAATACAAGCTGACCTGCTTACTGCTAGCTCATTTTCTGGACTTTTTTTTTTTTTTTTCTACGCACAGCAGACAGATGCAGCTGTGCGGATATCATGCTGTCATGCTGTGTCACTTAAGTGGGGGAGAAGGGAGCAACTTGTGTGCCTTGTGTAGAGGCAACCTGTCCTGGGGGAGACAGGAGCATCCTCAGAGAAGTACTTCCAGTAACTGTAACTTATTCATCACAGAAGTGCTCAGGCTGGGCACTGCTAACTTTAATGCGTATTTCCTGTGAATACTGGAGGTTTTAAATTGGATAACTGCACCCAGATTTAAGACCCTCTGCGATGAAAACTGCATTTTTACCTTGAGAGAGTGACATGTTGCAGTAGCACAATGCTGTTATGGCCATTGAAAGTCAGAGGCTAACAATCAGCAAGAAAATGCACACAGATGCAAAGAACATTAACTGCAGATTTTGGTAACAACAAACTCCTCATCTGAGTGGGAAACGTGTGGCAGGAGATGGCTTGTTTTTTAGGAAATATCAGTTCCTAAAAAACAAGCCATCTCCTGTTTATTTCCATCAGTACGGTAACTGACACTGTGTCAGCCAGTGCCAGTTATAAGATAAAATCATTTACTCTGACCATGTTGATACATATTCTAGATGCTTGTTGATTTTGGTCATAATAAACTCAGAGTCTCAGTTTGACTGAGGATCTAACATGTGGTTGTGTCTAACTTAACATTTCCTCTGATAATCAACTTGCCAACCATAACAGAAGTGGCAGTAATGAGCGAGGCATAGAGCCTCATTCAGATTTCCGAATTAGCGTCTCAAAATGGTTTCTTTCTCTTATTTCATATGCAGGAAAACACGCTAAAGTAGATATTTGCTTTAGCAGAACATTTTATATGTGTAGAGAATAATTTTACAGCATTTTCAGTTTTAGAGGATGTGATTAAAACAAGCTTTAGATTATACCTCATACCTTAAATGGTTATCTGGAATGCAGCACAACCTGCAAATGTAACAGATTATGATTCATTTTGACAACACTGGAGAGAAGAAAGATTGTAAACTGTTGCGATAGTAAACCTGGATGAAAAGATTATCATACAATAGTACAGAATTTGCATGGAAACAACCGGTTGCAAAGTATTGATTACAACGTGGGATTAAGATGGATTAAGGGCATGATTTAGAGTCATACTTCCACATTAGAGGCACGGCCCTCGTCTTTAGGGAAGAGATGTGGCATTTATTTTTTCACTAGAAAATCAATGTGTCCTGAATCTAAAGTATAGCAACAACTACAGGATGACATTTCTGCACTCAAAGGTGGAATAGAAGAGCTCCTTCGGGTTTTACATTTAAAGTAGATCTGAAGATCCCAATGCGAAAATGATCACCACAGAAAAAGAAAGACAATGTAGTATGACAGATACCAACAGACATAATTTAATGGGAGCGATGCCAAAGTGGTATATGAGTCACTTCCAAGTGCCTTACTGGCCAGTCTGTAGATGATTCAGTAGAATAAAATGCAAATTATGTGCGATCTCAAAGCACATTTTATGTCCGACCATCTATAGAGGCCTGAATTCATCTCACGTATTTGCGCTATTTCAATTTTAATTTTACATGAACATTTAAGTTATATTAGAAGAGCTTTTCCATTTCTTATGACACTTTAGAGGTAATTCTGAAGGGAGCAGAGCAATTTGAACTTCTTTAATATAGAACTAAGAAACCATGGATCTGGGACATTTTAATGCTGCACCATCAGTTAACAGGACATGCGAAATATTTAAGAGATGATGACAAACTGATTCTGGTAAATATATGTGCTTGTGTGTGTGTGTGTGTGTGGGGGGGGGGGGGGTACTGCATTCATCAGCCTGGGCTCATCACCTTGTTAAAGCTGTGGAAAAACAGTTATCTATCTGCTCAAAGCATATGCCATAATGCAGAGCCTGTCTCTGTATCTCAAATGTAAAAGCTGTAACTAATGTGGACTCTTTTTGCGCAATTGTGCCATGAATCATATTTTGAGCTCAGGGTGCACTCTGGTACACAGGGGATTAATATATCTAGCAGGAAACATAACCACGAACAGCCTGAAAAGTTATTAGTACAATTATAGTGCATCCTAAATCTTGTGAGCAGCCAGCGAAGAGAGCAAAGAATGAGTGGGATGTAATTCTCATGGCTTAGTTTAGAACAACAGCATACGAGATTTATTACAGTCAACAAAACATTTAACTTATTTTGGAAACACAGTTCTCAGCTGAAGGACATGCAGCACGCGCAAAACACGTCTCAACACACAGAGAAAGAAAACTTGATAGTGAAATAGCAAAAAAACAGGGATATTTGTGCATGTCATATACGAATTGGTTTAGGGCAGAAAGATGGTGACGTACTCCATTATTTGGCTTGTGAAAAGAGCTGGTCGTGTCCTCTTCTGGCTGAGTCACAGATAGGTAATTCATCAAGTTTAGCATTAGAGAGAGGAGGAAGGCCATTGTCAGGAGAGGACATTGCTATTACATCACTGGATGTATTGGAAAAGTCAAATGAACACAGCCGAAATTAAATTGAAAGTTAACAGTATGCGACTACTGCTGCAAATATGAAGGCATTGGCCAGCACCACTTTGGCCAAATAATATCACAATAAGCTGTCAGTGCTAAATTCAGTCCAAGTATTACGAGCCCAGGGGACAGCAAATCCCTTATGGCATAAGCACCTGATTAGGCCTTAAGTGGACCATGTCATCTTTGGTGTGATGCAGTGGTGTAGACTGTAGACTAATGGGAGGGGGGCAGTTTGACTGCGTTGCATCAAGCCAGATTTTGATTTTAAATGAAGATGTGCAGAGCAAGTTGACAGTGTTTTGGGTCGGACTGAGAAAATCACTCCTGTCTCTCTTCATTCCTTACTGGACCAGCTATACTCTGTGATGCTACATTTTAGAAGTAAAAGCTTTTCATCAAGCTAGACCTAAATTTAGGAGATCTCAACAGGAGTGCTGCTATATTAGGAGTTGCTAAAGAAGATGCTGCTCAAGTGGAGTTCTTCAAAAGGAAGAGAGGTGTGTTGAAATGCTTGCTATTAAAACATTGCTCCGTCAAAAACATGAAAAAAAGCCTGAATAAGAGAAGACTTGACCTCTATATATGAACGTGCAGAAAGAGGTTCCTTGGTGAAAACAGAAAACATCCCCCACTTGACTAAGGTTATCTCATTTGCAGTCTCACAGCTATATTTGACTTATTTTATATTACAGTGCGGTTGTAATATTTGAGAGATAAGATCCTGCTGCATTCTATTTTCCAAAACTGGATGACATTACAGAAAAATTGTGCGTGGACAATGAAAAATATCTGGCTTCAGACAGCCTCAAGGTTTTAAACATCATGGTTGCCTGTTCCTGTAAAATGTGCAGACGAGCATCAGACAGGGCTGAAAAGTTAATGTTATACACAGCTGACCTACGATTTTAGTCTTGCAGACTGTCTTGTCCATGTTAACTTATTAAAGAGCACACGTGCTGCAGAAGACAACATCATGTCCTCAAAATATCAGTGATGTGTAGACATCACCCCACTCACACTGTCAGAATTGTCATTAGTTCGCTGAAAGAAGTCCCACTATGAGGTCCCAAGTCACTACAAAGAAAAAAAAAAAAAAAGCACTTTCTGCAAATCACTGATTGTTACATGGATGATTTTTACACTCTCACACAATAATATCTGCGGCATAATAATACAGTAAAACAGGTATGTTAGATTGGCCTCCACTGTCGGGTTTGAGAAATGTAGCCATTTGTACCGTATAACAGCCCCACAGGCCGTTTGCTTATATTTCAATGTTCTGCCGAAATGAAAGGCCTCTGGAAAATCAGCAGGGATCATTAATCTTGAGTCACTGCCTCCAATCCAGGTTTTCAAGCAAGGATGGTAATTTATATTATTCCCCTTTTTGACGTAGTTTAAACGTATATGTCTGTCTATGAGTCACCCACAGCTTCTTCACTAACCCTGCAGCCTATGTATAGACAGTACCCAGTGTAATAGAAGTGTGTACATGTTTATCAGCTATTTACAGCAGCAGTATCCTTTCAACAAAGATCCATCCAGACCTGACAGTAACTTACTTGGGGAACATGCATTACCATTTCATGACATTGTAGTAAAAAAATAAGAATCAGGAATTCTGCAGGCACTAAGGGGGATGTTGTAGTTTCTATACTTCTACCAATAAATCCATAAATTGTGACACTGGTTTTGAGTTGGTTGTCCTGCAGACACTGATCACCCAGTGACTTGTTCAAAACATGATTTGTGCTAAAAAATAGGATTCTGCTGGATTTTTTCACAGTATAAAATAATATTATATGAGCTACTTGACTCAAAAAAAACAAAAACAAAGAAACATTCTATCTGAGTTGAAAATTGAGGTCACATTGTAATGATCTGGGAAAATCACCTTAACCAAGATGGCCCTAAATCAATTATCTATCAAATCCAAAACGGAAGAACATTTGTTTTGTCAGTTTAAAACACAGATGATAGATGATGGTCTCTTTTCATACATGAAGTGAAATAAATTTGCTTACACAGACAGAAAAGTTTCCACCAATCAGTAACTGATCGACTATCGATTTTAGCAGTTTCAGCATTGCTCTTCATTAATTGGCTCACACGTGGCATAAATATTAAAAAAGAGTCAAAATACCAAACAATTTATGCATATTCAGCAAGTGATGAACAAAGCACTGTGGCATTGTGTTGGTGTATACTGTAGAAGATGTGACCTTTACACTCTGAGTAGGATCACAGACTACATATTATTTACCATTAATTAGCTGTCATGCTGTTTACTAGCTAACCAGTTCTTTGTATTATGTTATTTTATCCATGTGTCTTTGTACAATTATAATGGGTGAATGGTGTGTGAAATGACTTGCACTGATGAGGTCAACTCATCTTTATTAGGCTATGTTGTTGTTTATTTGGAGGGTTTTTTGTTTGGCTATACAGGGCTTGTGAAATTAGCTGTAAACACAATATACCGACAAATCTCATCCTGTTATGATAAATATGCTCGTAAACAAAATCCCAAATAATATAGAGCAGAAACAGTGCAACATTAGCCTTTATTTGGTGTCACACTTGTTTCATTTCATTTCAGTCATTTTCTTCTTTGGTTCAACTCCACCACCTCCTCAGAAGAACACAGTAATCTTAAATTCATTTCACAACGTTCACCTAATTGCCAGCTTCGTAATTTGGTGCTGGTAGTAGTCTACAATGTGTGTTTCCTCCCATTTTGCTGCCCATTGCCTCAGAAAAGCAATTAATCAACACCAGTGATTAATGTGATTATTTGGTCAAATGTTAAAAATATCGATTAGTGCAACTTTAATTATGTCTTTAGTCCGCTGAAAATCGAACACAACAGTTGGTGTGAGAGGGCGAGTATTTGATTATTGATTTTGTTAACAAGTGCTACACGAAGAAGCTGTTCTACAGATTATATCTTAGTCTGACTTTCAATTCAATTATGGCAAAAGTTCTGGAAGTTTTATATAGTTGAACTGTTGACAGTCTTTTGTTTTGATTAGGTTGTGCTATCATGGCCTGTTCAGACAAAGAGACGGTGCTCTTAATGAAGTCTGAGCAGAGGACATGGATCCTGTGTCAAAATAACTTCACGAGGCAATTATTCTTCCCTAATTAGGTTAGAATTTGCTTCCATACATAGAAATAATTGTAGGTGAGAACTCATAATTTGATGGTATGCATCGTAATTCGAAAATAATTCAACTTTGCTGGATAAAGTTACAGTAATATAGACAGCAAAGGGAATAGTTTGAAATCTCTTCTTCACATTGAAGGACAAGGCAACAGGATGAGATAAGCTTGTACAAAAGAATGCGATGGTGATAACCTTGGTTCTTACCGCCTCCGTGTCACTGAAATCCCAGGTTACACATACATTTGCCTTGACCCCCCAAACCTCTTTTTCATTCAGTGCATATGACCCATCTGCAGAAAGTGCTCCGTGTCGTGCTAAAATATCTCTGCATTAATCCTCTTTTATTAATTTTTTTACAGTTCCATGCAATAAGCTCTAAGTAATGGAAAACTACACCTCACTTTATTCAGACAGCGAGTCTCACTGCACACAAAGAGGCACTAAAGAAAACCTTCAGGATAAAATCTGGACAGCAAAAAGGGCCCGCCATAAAGATGGTAGAATGTGAAGTAAACATGTGTGCCGTGTGAGCGGCAGCTTGTTATATATGAGTTATTTGGGGGTTTTTTTTTTCAAAATTATTTTCTTTAATTTATTTTACTGGTCATCTTATTTCTATTTGGCCCACCTTTATTTTATACTTATTGTACGCTATTCTTTTTCCTCTTTCTTTTAATTTGTTTGTTTGTCTTATTATTTCTGTTATTTGTTAATGCTGCTGTAACAAAAAAAAAAAAATCCCTGTGGATAAAATTAAGTAGCTATCTATCTATCTAATCATTAAAGCTGTATTCTTTACACCAATAAAATCATGCTGATGGTGCCTAGGCAGCTTTATTAAACACCCAGTTTGTCAGTTTGGATTTTTTGCTTCCTTGCGTGGAGACGTTTGGCCATGTATCAGATCGTATATTCAGGCATGACGACACAAGTCAGGCAGCCCCTCAACAGGGGAACATAATCACTTTGTGGGCTTTATTAAACATAAGGTCTGTTCCACAGTCATTCATTATCGGCCAGAAGTATAGGTCAGGCAACATAAACAATCACAGAAGGTAATTAGGTGCTGCTGAAGAAACCAGACCAAACACAGACGTTTGTTGCACTAATACCAGTAATAAGGATATCAGTGATTTCTGTGGGGAAAAACTTCATTTTCTTTTGGCCTCACCTATTTCAGCTCAGGTCGATGTCTGTTTGGCAGTCTGAGCTGCCTTATACAACTTCTCTGTCCTCTCGCTTTTCAGAAGTCTACATCATTCACTTCTGTCCATACAAACAGTTTGAAAAGGTAAAACCTGGATGGCTATTATTCCTTTCGTATGGAGCAACCTTAAATTGCTTATATGCTACAGTGTTGCTGAAGGAGCTCAAGGACACAAGGACAACAATATCCTGCTTCAACAGCAGCATTGTAACACCATTTTTGCCTTTTTCACGTGTAGCCATGTGTGCAGCAGCATTCAGAGCATCATCATGTACACAATGATAGGTTAGGTGGATGCATTTCAGAGAGGGCGATCCTAAGTAGGAGAGAGCTGAAGCACACTCAGAACAACTGTCTGTCTATATGGGACCACCAACTGTTTCTGTGCTGACCCCAACAGCTGTTCTGGATGATGATTTTAACATCATTTAATTTTTTATTCAAATCCAATCAGACCCAAAGTATCCTGCTCTCTTTCCAATATTAACTTTTTAACCAGAGGCTACATCTCGCATGTCAATGAAACTGGCGCTGTGGTAAAGACCAGAATCTACTGAAGCTCCACACATTCAGCTCTGAAACATTCGGTGTTGATCAGCGCAGACAGCAGTGAAAGTCCAAAGCAACCTGCGTTCATTAGTCACCCAGGCCAACTGATGCCGTGCAGCTGGAAGCTACATAATGCTGGAAAGTGTCAACATGGCAAATTCAGACTGAGAGGGGACCTCACAGGAAATACTTTAAGTTACAACATGTACTTAGCTGCATGTTGTATAATTGAACCAGTCTAACTAACTTTATTTATCGCTCCCCCTCATGCAAGGTTACGATGTAAAGTGCTCCACATTAAAATGACCAAAAAGAGATCAATAAGTAAATAGAAAGAAGCTGATATGAATTATGACTTGAGCACCAGCTGGAGAAACACAGTTTTGGCAGCTGGACACGGGGATTGGCTGGTTTGCTTCTGCTGCGTTGCTGGACTGTACCAGCTGTAATGTTTTACTTTGCCTCCGTGCCACCGTGCTAAAGCTGCTTTACTGCTGCTGTGGTGCACATATTTCCCACTGTAGGACATGGCAATAAGGAACATGAAATTACTTTTTACCAAGAACTGGATAATCAAGACACCAGGGGCTACTCTTAATTTGCCTTTTGTTAACTTGTGAATAACATTGAATGAAAATTTTGAAAATAGTTAAGCTGGATAATGATGGTGTTGGGTGAAGTGATGCTCAATAATGACGAGAAAGAGAGGGGCGCTGGATGCAAAGTTGAAGCCATGAAATTATTAATTCAATTCTTTCAGTTCATTAAAGCTGCACTGTCACGCAAAGCAGAGTTGTTAATTTTGTTACTGAAGCATCTGACGAGACCCCGTCTGAGTTAAGTTTAAAAAACACAGAGGCACACGTGGCGCCTCAGGCAAACGGAAAGGGAAAGGCTCCGTTTTCTCACAATCATTGTCACAAAGTAAACATATTTGCTTTGACTTTTTGCCATCCAAGTGTCTGTTCTTGTCTGATCATATCTCATCTTGGCTGCATGGCTAATTACTGCCGCTTCTCAACATCTCACCATAAGCTATTTATGGCATCTCATAAAAATGTGGGGTTATTAACGAAATTCTCATTTCAAATGAAATTCTATATGTATTTAATAAATGATATTGGCCTACTTTTTACTTTATATTGCCATTTAAGTTTTTAATTATTCCCCTATAAAAACAAAAATCTTTTTCTACTTCAACTTAATTGGCTGTATGACAATGACTTGGGTTGATATCTCCTTCAAAACAACAAAACAACACTCAAAACAATATAAAACAAGAGAAAGGGAAACGTTATACTTGCTCTGCAGGCCGTTGTGAACTATTACACATTATTTTGACAATCTGTATGGTGTCATTAACTCTTCATTCATTCATCTTGTCTTACAGTTTATTCATTTCTGGGTTGTGGGAGTGCTGGAGCCAGTCCCAGCTCACACTGACTGAGGACGGGGTCACCCTGGACAGGACAGCAGTCCATCACAGGGCCAACACACAGAGACAGACAGAGACCAACAACCACTCACACTCACACTCAGACCTACAGACAGTTTAGAGTCACCAGTTAACCCAAACATGATGTCTTTGGCTGGAGGGAGGAAACCCACGCGGACACGGGGAGAACATAAAGGCCCCAGGCCGGGAAACAAACCCACAACCTTCTTGGTGTTGTAACCACTAATCCACAACCTTCTTGTGGGGCAACAGCGCTAACCACTATGCCGTTATGCTGCCCGCCATTCACGATTCAATGCATTTAAATCAAGCCATTGCACCATACCCAGTCTGTTTAACACAGTATCTGCAAGTAATGGAGAAAATATTCTCTATTCATGAACTTGCTCTTTATTGATTGGTGCAGCCTGCAGTGTTTTAAAGCAGAGGAGCTGGTGCTGAAAGTGGATCTGAAGAGGCTGTATCATGTCCCTAAAGCCATGCTGGCTGTTTGGATTGGAGAAAGAGTCAAGTTAATTGGGAGGGCTTAATACTATTTTTTATGAGGCTGGGGGGCTTTAGCTCCCCTCCTCCCTCTATGCATATTTCATGATACCTGTTTTGTTCATAGAACCAAAAGAGGAACGTCTGGATCCCAGCTCTGGTAGCTTGTGCAGTGCTGTACAATATGGATTTATCTAAACAACTAACCCTTACATTGTATTTTCTATAATTTATTTTCCCTCTTATCATCGCTGATGTACAGTTTTATGACACAGCATGACATAATGAACTCTTTCATGCAGTCATTACGCATTGTTTATATCAAATAATAACTTAGCTATTCTAATAAATCTTTCAACATATCCCTGAAATATGTCAGAATCAAGCACAAATAAGAACATCAGCAGGGGCAGCTATCACCAGCAATACTTTATACAAGCCACTTGAACAGCTATTGTTGTTTTCCAGTTCACTTAATGTTGAACGAGAAGACTGATGTCAGAAACGTAACAGGAGCTCCTGTCACAACCTTATCCCAAAATAGACAGTTTTATTACCATAATAGAGACCAGTCAATCTGGAGCTGAACCCGGAGGGGGTTGCCACATGTCAGGCCGGCGACAGACTGGATGTGATTCTAATTGATTTCAATGATTCTGTCGGGTTTTAATCGCCACAGAAATGGACTGAAAAGAGGGGACAAGTGTGTGTTTTTCTTGCTTGAGTTGCCACTTTTGGAAAGTCGGTGCTCCGCTGTGGGACTCAGTCGGATTTGCATCCAAAGTGGTTATCCAAGCGCAGCAGAGTTGAGGTTGATAAATTGAAAAAAACATCGACACCACATATTCTTGCATGAACTCACCTTCCAGCAGACATGCAATGTTTTTGTGATCTTCAGAGAGCGAGGCTAGCACACTAGAACATTAGTCCTATATGAAATTTTGCTCGAGTGAATGAATTGCCTTCCGAATACAATTTATTTTCGCACAAACACATTTGTGTTTTCTCTGCATCTTCAAGCCTATTGAAAAAACCTCCAAAACATTTAAATATTTTTTTAAGTATCATTCCTGCCCCATCAGCGTTAGAGTATACATTTCTTTCCTCTCTTAAATGTCCTATACTTTACACTTTTCATATGCAAAAACGTATTGAGGTAAAGGTTCCTCTCTCAGGCTTCTCTTAAGCTCTCATAAAATGAGCATACAGAAGGAAGTCACTACCTCTTTTCTAATTGGTCAACTGTTTTTGGAGTGACTAAATAAAAACAGAGTGCAGGTAAATGGCCAGAGAAAGCAAATCCTCCAAGAAATGATTGTTGTTGTTGTTTTTTTAAGCTTGTATGCTCCGTTATGTAAATGTGTATCGTATGTGTGTTAAGAGAACATTTTTCACTGGCTAACTGCCACAGGAAATTCCTGTTGCGCACCATTTTTTTCTGCATCCCACGCCATTATCACACCGAGAGTTTTCACTTTGAAAATTACTATTCTTTTTATCCTGGCATGAAGTTTTTCTGTGTTCTCTGTTTCCAGAGGTTTTTAACAAGAGGAAAGTCGGCACCACGGTCTGCTGCCACTTTGTGTTGTTTCACGCAAGGTGGCGAAGTCCCTCACCAAACAGCCAGGGCAAGGCAGACAACGCCTCCGGGTCCCTGAGGAGGTCATTACGACAGGGGAGAGCAGCTCAAAAGTGCTGCAAGATGGTCAGCAGAGTGACAGCAGGGGAGATGTGACACAGTGCAGAGGAAAAAATATAAATTGGAAAGTGCTGAGTCGAAATAGATCTTTGAAATTTTTGACAGTTTGGGATGGTGCTTGTATCAGCAATCCACCAACTGCACAAAATATGAACAATGTAAGCCATCTGTCTAAACATTACACACCATAAAAATGGAAATTGTTATGAAATGATGTAGCTGCTATTAGCACAGAAAATCTCTCTGTGCGTTATATGCTTTGCAAAATCCAAAAATATTTAATTTATCAGTTTTATATACATATACAATGGACAGAGTCAAAGACATAATTCTACCTGACACATTTGGTATCTGTAAACTTTAGCATCTTCAGTAGGGTGTAACATATATCAGATAAATTCTGTGAGTTTGGGCAATGATTAGTAGATGAGATGTGGGCCAATGTGGTGTCTCTTTGATAAATCTATAAGGAGTTTGGTCTTGATCTGCTCTTTGTAAAGTGCTTTGATTTTATGGTTTGGAACCATATAAATAAATTTGAGTTGAGAGGCCAGTATGGCTGTACAGTGGTTAGTCCTGTTACCCCACAATAACAATGTCATGGGTTCGGTTCCCGGGCTTTTCTGTGCAGAGTTTGCATGTTCTCTCTGTGCCTGCGTGGGTTTCCGCCCACCATCCAAAGACACAGATAAGCAGTAAAAGTTAAATGAATGAAGAAGATGATCCTTAAGAGATACATCTTGTTCTGAACAGGTCAAACTACTTGTGAAAACAGACAGTGAGAGAGACCATCTGATTCTGACATATCACTCAATAGCAGCCTGAGATTTCAAAATGGTCAAACAGCCTGTTTTATATATATATATATATATATATACCATTCAAAAATGAGCCAAGAGGAAATCATTTGAGGCAACTAATGTGTATTGAGTATTTTTGATACAGAACATTGATCCTGAGATCTTCGTTAAAGTTTCATTCATGCCAGCAGCAGACTGTGGAGATACTAATTTAATTAGGCAACATAAAGTAGTACCTCAACAACAGAAACTGTCCTCATCAGAAAAGTAGCAGTATTTGTGATTTCAGACACACTCACAGACTGAAACGGTTACAGTCTCTCACCCTGGATTCAACACTTTTTCACTGCTCTCACTCAGCTGTCAGCACACCTGTAGCCCACCATGCGAGACTTTCCAGCACTCTTCTGCCTGACTTCTCAGATCTGACCCTGCCTGTCTCCTGGTAAATCACCTCCGCCTTTGGTCCTTGACCATGAGTTCTGCCTGTCCCCTTTTTAATTCCTGGTTGCTGTGGCTGTGAGGCGTTTTTTCCCAACCGGAGAGCCGTGTGAGTTTCCCTGTCTCCTGCCCAGTGTTATTATGCGTATGAGGGGAGCTGCAGGACTGGTCCCTGCTCCCTACCAGACTGTCACCAGTACTGAACTTTTGCCTGCTCTGGCCAAGTTTCCTGTGATAAAGTGAACCTTTCATTGATCTTGTGACACGTTGTACTGCTTTTGGGTTCCTACTACACCCGTCACAGAAATATCAAGTAGATGTACTAGATGCATTGGCATGGAATCTCCAGACAGGAATGAATTTGAAGACATTGTAAAGGTGATGTCTGTCATCACGCTATCATTTTCATCTTGTCATATGAGGATCTGAACTCAGCATTAATGTCAAAGCAGTGTTGGTGTGGAGGCGCCTTCCTAGTTTCCATTCTCTCCCAGTCCACTTCTGTCTTCTAACCACCACCTCTTGGATGAGGCGAAACAAAAAGCCCAGTTGGTCTAGATTTAACTTCTATGCATAAATTACTGTAGTTCTGGTTGCCATAACTTAATCATACAGGTGTCAGATCAGACAGTTACTGCAGATATTCAGTTGGTACTTGGGTCTGGCTGCTTATCTATGAAAGTCCAGGGTCAGTGTTAGTAGTGGAGTGATAGTTTTGTAGAAAGAGTTGATATGAAAATTAAGTACTTATATTGAAGTAGTAAACAAACTGAACAGAAACAGAAACACAAACTGTGCTGAAGGGTAAAAAAATAAAAATAAATAAAAAATAAATAAATAAGGGGTAGGGGAGACCAAAAAATAAATCAGGGATCCTCTTACAATAAGTCCCTATCACTGATAATTTGAAACGTGAGGTCTGGCAGGAATTTCAAGTTTGAAGGCACTTACAGTGTTAAATATTCATGGATTCATCTCAAATTTGCTCACTTTTCCTGTCTTATTAAACTTTTTGCAGCTTTCTCAGGGGAAAGCTCCGTTTGGCAAGACTAGTGAAAATACATTGATGTGTGAAATACTCCTGATTTAGCAGCTGCTTGGAAACACTGGCCATTAGAGCCACTGCAGAGGGCAGATACAGCTGTAATATTTGCTTCAAGGGCATTACATTTTTCATGCACTCACTGCCAAGCTTGTAAAGAACATTCACAGTAGACTTATATATATATATAATGACTGTTGCGTCTCCATGTTTAGCTGTTTTTCCTCTGCATTGTGTGTACAATCAATATTTATATATAAATTGGTCTTTTCTATGACGGCAGGGCATTTAAAGTCGCATAACACAATGTGAATGATATTAATATTAATCCATAATTGGGATTATTATTCTAAAGCTTTGGAACATACCTCGATTCTTGCTCATATTAGTTCCTCCCTGCTGTTTGCTGTGCTGTCTTTGCTCATTGCAGATCATTTGGACAGTTGTTGTTTAAACAATGAAGTTCAGTTATAAATTCATTTTATGAATTTCATATCAAATCAAATTTAATTCTATGGCCACGATATATATGAACATGCACTTTATGTATAGCTGCTGAATTTCCACCATCTCTACGTTCATGTTAAACAAGCTCACATTTTTCTCACATTTTGAGCCAGTAGTGTAATTATCAGCTAAGAACAGAAAGACGCTTTGCTTGAGTGCACCTAGAACCCTTTACAGCTCAGCAGTCTGCTCTTGCTATTTTTATAACCAAACATTACATTTGACCCAAACATTGCGTGGATGTTCTCTCTAAAACATTTCGACTTTTCACTCAGATTAACTAAATTAACAATTATAACCATATCATTGTTGATGCTAGAAGACTTAGCCTTTTCCATCCAATTCCAAGGTGATAAATTGGAGCGCGCTGCAGCTCCCATGCAGCCTGCAGTCCTCAGGGTGGCTCCTGGCATTGTCCAGTCCAGAGGATACAGGGGAAACACCAGAGGAGGCTGAGCTGTCAGAGTCAGAGCATCTGAGAAACTCCTGCCTGAGGAGCTTTGACTAGCAACAGCCGTGTTTGAAAAATTCATCAATCATTTATTCTTTCCATTTGCATGATGTTTGGTTTCAGTTCATTGCTCATTTTGAATAAATACAAATTAACATGCATTTAGCTTTTTTGTGGAATTTGATTTATAGTAAATAATTAAAATGACAATCATTGTGTTATGAGAAACCGCATGATATGGCTTGCCTTTCTTTAATGGCTTTGAAGGAGCATCCTAGCGTTTGCTGGCCTGCCAACCCTTCATGGCTGTCAGATTACGTCCTGGGTGCCCTGTCCTGCGGTGATATGGAATTGAATTGTGCTTTAGGGATTTTGTAAGAAGAGATTGCTCTGTGAGTCTGGAGTCACAGACTCAGGTTCCTTGATACTGCAATGCCTCCTTTTTGCTCTTTCAGCACTGCTCAGAGATGTTTACTGTTTTCTTTGTATGAGCAGAAGATTCTTCTGACAGAGTTTAGATTTGGCGGACAGACATATGCAACCTCGTTTCAGCAGGAAATTACAGCACTGTTGTTGATGGCTGTTCTAAAAAAAAAAAAAAAAGGCCTACATTCAGATCGGCAAGAGAGCAAAAAGCAATTACCAAATATTAAAACGGTCTGTGGATGAGATGTGTATGTTTTTATGTGCTTTACTTTGAATTGTTTCTCGGGTCAGGAGCCATTTAACAGAGTGACTAACTCTATGTTTCAGTTCTGGGTGATTGCTGGCTTTTTACCAGGAAAAAGAGGCAGCACAGCGGCATTGTGGTACTCCAGTTTCCTCCCACCATCGAAAGACATCATGTTTGGGTTAACTGGTGACTCTAAACTGTCTGTAGGTCTGAGTGTCAGTGTGAGTGGTTGTTGGTCTCTGTGAGTTGGTCCTGCGATGGACTAGCAGCGACCAAAAAAAAAAAAAAGCTATATAAGAGGAATGAATGGAGATTTATTTACAAAAGCAAAATGAATTTGTATCAAAAATGAATTAATTAATTTGCCTTCTTTTTCAAAAAAGAAAGAACTGCATACAGTAGACATTAAATTCATGCATTTAAATGATATAATATATTAAAAAAGGATTAAAGAGACCCCTAATGATTTATTTTCTTCAAATGATCATAGTTTATTGTTGAAATAAGTCCAGTCACCTCCCTAATGAGATACAATTTGTCATTTCAAACTCAGAGCTTCAAACTGCGACGCCACATGGCAGTTGTGAGAGTACTATGAATAAATAAAAAATGTTGAATTTCTAGAAATGAACTGTCACAACTTCTGAATTGCGTTTGGATGGTTTGTTTAAGGGGATGCACTCAAATATTTACAACTTGTGCATACAGTATCATTTGGAAGAAGGCACGTGTGCAGCTTTCTCCTTCAGAGTTTCAAAGGTCATGTCTTGAAAGTGGAAGTGTGGATCTACCTTCCAGTTATCAGTCTGTCAGAATGCATTTTGAAAAATATTTCCAAACACAAGGACAAGCACAATTTCTCGCATGATTGGGGGTGGAACTTATATTTTGAGGCTGAACGAGAGCAAATCTGCTCACATCCACAGCGGAATTAAACAAATCAACATGAAAAGTGCAGCAACGCCACTCAACCCATGAGAGCGATGATGAACCATGTCTTTGTTACTAAAAATGTAATGGCCCTGGGAACAACTCGATTTTAAAGACCATGGACTGTGTAAGATATAAAGCCTGAAGTGTGGCACATCATGTATGTCCATTGAAGGTATTCAGGGCCTCAGGTTTTATGTCTTTACATACAAAAATAAATAATTCTGCTTCTTTATTTGTTGTTGCATTCTGCTTCACCACTCTGCATGGGGTTAATGAATACAACAGACAGCGAATGGGTCATTTACATAAAAGGCCACAGCTTCGTCTCCTCCTCCATACATGTGTCCTTGCACTGAACTGTTCAAAAAAATAATGAAGACTATTTACCATGATTTCTTTTGCTGAGGTCCTGAATATCTGTGCCCTTTATGAAAGACAAGATGCCCCGTAGCTTAAACAGCTAGCCTGCAGAGTTGGGTTGAGGGGTTTGAGAATAAAGGGTAAAGTTCCTGGTGCTGCCAGAGCCGTGCTGTAAGAAAAGATGAAGCTCTTCATGTTTTTTGTCTTTCTCATATATGCGTGCTACCACCAGCTTCAGGATATTCAATTGTAGTAATATGCAATCCATAAAGTAAATAAGAATGAACCCAACTGTGTGACATGATGTCAAAAATAATGCTGTTCAAACATAACAGGATGACCTCTCAAAACATTTGGATTGTTAAATGTTATCATCTGGTTTATTTAGCTCACCTTGAATTTCTTCTTTCTTTTTTTTTTCAACAAGATTCAGCAAGCATTTAATTTAAGAATTTTGAAATTGAGACTCTATTTTGTTCCAAACCATCCAGCAACAGTTTATTGTTTACTTTTCAATAAACTAACTGTCATTGTATCAACAGCACAACCACAGACTCAGCCTCAACTCAACATTGTTATCCCTGACAGTTCCAGCATCAGAACATTTACAGCTGAAAGTGCTTTATAAACTTACACAGACACAAATACTTTTAGAGCAGTAGATTATTTAAAATAAATGGGACATGGCCGAATAATAATACTGGAAATAGGTAGAAAACGACATTTTGCTGAGGATTTATAATGGACAAGCAAATGCTTTCATGCTGTCATGTATTCATATGTATTTAACTGTGATCGCTGTCAGTCTGTCGCTGTCCTCGTAATTATATTACTTGACATCTCTGTCTCCCATGGTCTGCACTGTTGACAGCTTAAATCATTCAATTATTAAAACATATTTAGTTCCAATGAGACAATTTGACATGCCATAAAACATTGGCAGGACAGAATTCCGCTCAGCGATGTGCTTAGAGTGGGAATGAATGGACAGAAATAAGCGGATATTGTGAGTATAAATGCGTTAGCACGACAGCACGGCGGCACGCTGAACTCCCCAGTTGGAGAGTAAAGTCATCTGTGTCATATGATGTCATCTGTTACAGAAATAGGCTTGAAATGTCAGAGCCAATGATGTTAAAGATGGAGATATGAAACCCTCTGAATGTCAATGAGGGATGATTGCTGCAGTGTTGCGTCAAATTGATGTGCAGCGAATGAGACTGTTTGAATAAATTTCATTCTAGGTGTACAGGGCTGTTAAGGAACTGGAACCATTCACAATAACGTATGACTCTATTAAAAACTTATTTTCCATTTTTTGGGGATTTAACATAGTTTTGGTTTTGCATCTGAGCCTTTTGCTCACCATACAGACTGAGCAAGCTGTCACTGGAAGCCTTTCATGTCACCAAACTCCACCACCTGAATTTTTCTCTTTGTATATATATATTCCAAGCTTCTTTGTCTGTTTTCAGTGGGTGACATCCTGGATTGGCATCACAGTGACATAGTGGTTAGTGCTTTTGCCTCACAACAAAAAGGTTGCTGGTTCAGTTCCTGGGCCTTTCCGTGCGGAGTTTTCACGTTCTCTCCGTGCCTGTTTGGGTTTCCTCCAGGTACTCCAGTTTCTTCCCACCATCCAGACATCATGTTTGGGTTAACTGGTGACTCAAAATTGTCCGTAGGTCTGAGTGTGAGTGTGAGTGGTTGTTGGTCTCTGTCTGTCTCGTGTTGACCCTGTGATGGACTGGTGACCTGTTAAGGTTGACCCCGCTCTCACTCAGTGTGAGCTGAGATTGGCTCCAGCACCCCCCACGACCTGAAAACATACTAGTGGTAGAAGATGAATGAATGACTTCTTGGATTGAGTGCAATTTGTTAAGATTGTGGAAGATTGTAGAGGGCGTCATTCAAGGTCTGATGTAACCAGCTGCAAATATGATGAGGAATTATTGGAAGGCTCCATGAAAATGATTTTCTTCTAAACTTTTAATGGCTCTGAATAATTAAGTCATTTTAAATACCTGCCAGGTCTCATCATAATCACTGTTCGCCCTAAGGTGACTTGGTTTTCTTTTCTCCCTCTCCCTCTCTCTCTATTGTTTCCTAAACAATGAACATGAAATGTTATGATCAAGCGATCAGCTATTTTACTCCCTGCTTTTAATTTTACTTTAATGTCTGTTCATCTCTTCAGTCAGTCCATGTTTTGATCGCCTTAGCTTAGTTTGTCTTATTACAGTTTTTGATAGTTTTGGGATGAATAAACTGTTGTATATGGCAATTTCACCTCCCCTGACAATGCCTTTCATGAAGTATATTAACTTTCACCTACACAGCAGTTGCTTTTATTGCCTCCACTTATTTGTATGTTGAGATGCTGCTGCTGTTTGTAAAAACGAAAGGCTTAAAAGACTCAATAACACATTGCGTAACTAGGTCGTGCCTGTGGTTCAAGTATTCATGAAACCATGTGTCTTTCCATCTTCTCATTTGAAACTTTGTAGCATTGAAAGTGGGACTTTGCCTTCACTTACTTAGTGTTTGTGGTCCTGTGGCTCGCTATTAAACAGTGGAAGTATAATTTTCAGACACCTTTCCTTCACACATGGTTCTATTCCTAATTAAAATCCAATGCAAGGTTTAATAGGTATTATTAAAAACAGGTATGTGGGCTGAGACTGAAATGTTGTTTGCAGAAAGGCGTTGAGTACATCTATTGAAACGTGTTTTACAGCTGGAGTTTCTGCGAGCCTGAACCCAAATAAAGTTTCAGTTCCTGTAGAAAATGTCTGGAACATATTGACAATTCATCATGTCAGCAATGCTAGCTGACGCTGTTGTACTACTAGAATAATACTATTATGCAAGATATTATAAATGACATTTTTAAAAATGATTACAGAAAGAAGGCTCATCAGATCCATAATACAGGAATCAGCAATATGTTTCAACATTTACATATTTTAACAAATTAGGATATAAATAGCTCAAATATATGTCCCAAAATCTCTCAAATCCATCTGGAAAGTGTCAGCAGAAAATTAGAGCAAGCATCTCTGAAATCCTGACCTCATGTTCAAACAGAATAATTCAGTTTAATACTGAGAATCATGTGGTCCTGTATTTTGAAAGGTTAACATTCACTGACTGTCTTTAATTAGCCAGGTCCCGTGGGGTGGAAGCTGTCAGAATATTTCTGTTTTCACATATTTATGTTCAAAATGCTCTTGGCTTAAATGTCAGACAAGTGAAAACGTTGCTCAGCCCTCTCTCCGTTGCAGAATGGGGCCAGTTACAGCCCGTGAAGGAAAAACACAGCGAAGGAGCCAAGGAGCTCATGGGGTGAGCTGGAAACTGAGCTAAGACTGCTGGTCATTACACACTCACACAGTCGGATTTTCTTCTCCACAATGGAGAACGCAGTCTCCAGACAGTGGAAGCACATTTGCTTTTTCATATCTTGCCTGCTGTAGCCTGAGGGTGACTGCCTCTTCCCCTGCGGTTCAGGCTGGATCTCTATCTGGGAGGAAATGTTCCCTCGCAGCCAGGCATGACGACAGCATGGGGAACACAGAGAACAGCCTGCAAGCTCAGCTCTGATGAAACTGAGGAGACAAGTGCATTTCCTTTCTTTGTGTATATTGTAATCTCCGGTTATGGCTGGAGATGTTTTCCTAAGATGCTGACAAAATGGTGTTTAAATCTGGATTTTAAATGCTCAGTTTGTTTGCCATAATAAACGTCAGTCTGCTTGGTTGCACTGTGTCACGGCAGTGAGCAGAGGGTGAAGTTGATTTTTTGTGCTCTGCTCAGCAAACACTTTACTATATTATGAAGAAACAGACAAGGCGTTCACTAACCAAGTCACGCTTTGCATGCAGACAGAGTGCAGTTACTACTGAAGCCGTGGATTTGAGGGAAAAAAAAAGGTTTGAGGTTTCCGGGCTGAATAGCAAAGTGTAATTCAGATAGAAAGGTTGTAATGCTTTCATTTTATGTCTTTATGACATTTTATCTCTTTTTTTCCAGACACTGCACTCTGCCTCAGTCTAATCCTCAGGGAACGCTCAGAGAAGCTGCAGCATCTAACGGCAAACTGTCTTCTCTCAGCTTTCTAATCCATTGAAACTAGCTTGATTAAAAAATATTTAAGATGATTTAATGATTAATCAAAGTTTCTTTTGCTTTGCAAAAAAGATGACAGAGCGTCAGACACAGGTTGTAACAACATTTTCATCAAATATGTTGTCCCTACAAATTGCCTTTTATATGGAAGAGTAAACGTGAAACTGCAGTGCTGCTGCTTGGCTCTGTCCTGAGAGGGTGTCATTAAAACCTACCAGGTGATGTCGACATTTATCATTGATGACAATATTCTAAAACCCTCAGGCAGCTCTCTGGTTTGAATGAGCATTGCACACACAAAAGTGACACGCTAAAGATTTGCACAAAGAAATTGAAAATGTCTGGCAGTTGTTGAGAGTTTGCAGCAAAGGTGTTGATTCAACACTATGGTAATTTTTGAACGAATGGTCTGCCTTGCAGATGTCGCAGTGTTTTTTGTCATCGTGTCAAATGACTTGGCCTCAGAGGCCCAAAGAATCTGTGAAAAAGTCAAAATGTAGTCCAGGCTAAGGCAGCCATACATATGGCCTGGTAAATGTTTAGAAACCAAGGAAATCTGTGTGCAAGTGCCATTGTTTAGGGATAATTGTGTCCAGAAACAAAGAGCTTACAGCACAATGATGAATGTGGATGCTCTTTTTCACTGACCCAGTTTACACCCAGATGTGAAGGTGATGTATAGAAGGTGTTTGGGGGAGAGGAATGAGGCACTGGGAAGAGGAGAGAGAAGAGAACTATCTGGATTTCCCCTCAACATTTTATTATTCAAGTTTATTGCCAGTGTAAAATTATGATGGCGGGCACATCATCCTCTTTCTTTCTTAATCAGCAGCAACTCAATAAGTGGATGGGAATGTTTTTTCTTCCTGGGATTATAATATATCAAGAAAGAGTGGGAGATGGGGTTTAATGATAGTTATAAAATATTAAAAATGTAATGACTTAGAACAATGAATTATTGACCAAATACTGAGCCCTGTGGTTCTAAATAACAAAGACTCAATATTAGACTTTAAAATATCTCTGACAGCCAGTTTTGGGGTCTATTATGCTACTGAATATCCTTGCCTCAATCTGGTGTGTTTTAAATTTTCCAGAGAGAGAATGAAAAAAAAAAAAAAAAAAGAAAGTTCATATCTAAGGTGAAACTCTACTGCGGTGGCTATGTTTGTCCTGTTTGGATCAGCTGGGATTTGTGAGGTCCACAGACAGTCACTGAGAGTCAATGATACATGATGCCTATAAGGATACGGGGTAATTGCCAGTTACATTGAGAACATGACAAATTACCTCCAGCCCAGTGAGGTCCCTCAAGTGAAACAGGCAGCTATTAGGTCAGTCTCAGGTTAAGAGTGTGATCAGCTGTTGACCTTGACTGTTCACTCTCACTTGTGTATGGCAAGGCTGGCTGGGATTGAAGCACGAAACATGAATGCCCATTAATAATCAAATAGAGATAGTCCAGGCCTTAAGTCAGAGAAGATGCAGGCACGCGCATGAGCTGCTTCAAGCAAGCTGTACATTCCTTATGCATATTTTACACTAAACATCTATCACCCCTACTCTTAAGTGTTTTCTCTTTGATTTTTACAATATCTGCAGATTATAAAAAATCTGAAGGCGCAATGAAACTATAACACACATCCAGCCAAGAAGTAGGACATAAAACAACAAAACCAGAAATAGCCATTTTTCTATTTAATTTTTGTTCAAAATGAACAAAGAGCATGTTAATCAGTGAAGTTTGCAGGAGCTGATAGAGTCTCTGAATATTTGACAGATACAGGCTGCATCAGTTTCTACTTTCAGCTTTTGTACTCAGCTTATTAATTGCTGGTGGTAGCTTCACGTTTATTGTAGAGACCAGAGAGCGTTGTTGACCGTGCCATCTAACTGTTGGCACAAAATGCATTTCCCAAAATATCCAGCTATCCCTGAAAGGCCTGGTTCATGAGCGGCACTACTGTCTGCAGAATGCTATTTATTTTCTTAGAGATAAATGCCCATATGACTCCAAAGATGTAACACCTTAAACACTTCTAGTTAGGTTTTTTTGAATCCCTTCATATTTACAGAGCTCACCATCAATAAAAAAAAAAAAAAAAACGAAATACATTATTTATTGCATTTTGTATCCCATCATTCATACAGAAAATCACACCCTGTGACATTTAACTAAGAAATATGAAAGGAAAGCTTTTTTCAATGACCCATCAATATTTAATTTGTCCACATCAAATTTGCTTTTGGAGCTCATATTTTTAGATCAAATTTGTTATGCCTTATTTCAGTGGGTGGGGGCTCATGCGTATCTAAATGGAGAATGCGTTGTAAGGATTATAACTTGCTAACTCCCATGGTCTTTTCTTGGCTTTATAGTGGAATCCTATGTGGTAATGGTTGGCGCTATTTTAGACAAACCATGGGGGATGCATCTATTTTGCATTAAACCATTTCATTCTGACAACCCTCCCTTGGCTGCTGACAAATACAAGTTTCAGAGGCTGAATAACAACATGTCTTATGTGAACATATTTGACAAGAAACCACAAAGTTTTTTGGAATGGTGTTTATAGGATGAGGATGTCCAGCTGTCTCAATCTAATGACATTTTGGTCGCCACTTAAAACATATTAAACACATCACAGCTCTACTTCACCTTTTTTTTTTTTTTTAACAAGTTATACAGCCGAGCCTTTGAAATCGCATCCTGATCTATATATATCTTGCACAGTCTTACCTTTCTTTGTGTAAACAGGCAAACGCAGGACCACCAAGCCTCAGTGGGCTCAAGAAGCAATTATTTGGAAATAGCTGCACTGTTACAGGTTGAAGAAGGGATGTTAATTACCTTAGTGGATACACAAGATGCTGCCTTTTCCTTTTCTTTTGTTCAGTTCAGCTCTTTATGGGCTAATTAATTATGAAACAATACACAGGTGATCCATCTGAGAGCAGGAAATGTTCAAACCTTTCTTCTTCCTTTTGGATGTACTCAATAACGAGGGGAAGGTTTTTTATCATATGTCAGAGTAGTTTACATTATTCACCATAATGCAAAGGAAGCTTTTAATGGAGCATCCAGAAGACAGAGGGCTCAGCTCATGGGAATAGAGTCAGTTGAAGCGTAGACATCAAAGCAGTTACGCATTTCTGAGAAGTCACCAATTACGACTTGACTTGAATTTGATGGTTTTCTACTGAAAAACAAAGGTTTCCACACATGCTGAACCGGGGAGATAATGACATTAAGAGCACAGACCGTTTCAAAATAAAAACAAATGGAAAGAGGTTCTCATGTGAGCACCCAGCAAAGCTGAGTTGAAGCAGTCACTGTTGGTGGTTTCTTTCATTTGCCATCAGGCCTGTCGCACGGTGAAAAAAAATCCATATTGAGTCTATTCACTCATGACGCTACCATTCTTCATAGATTACTCTTATTTTGTTCATAATCACAGCAGCACCGTTGGAGAGCAGCGGTGAGTCAGAAAATTCTTGTCGCCAATGGAGAAGAGCGCTCTCCAACTCGCATGTCCCACTTAAGCGATGGAATTTAAAACTTATTTTGCAGCTGAATTGCTGTGTTATCCCCAAAGCAGTTACTGTCAACTTAACTGAGATGAAACACGGAGAAGGGTGATGAAAAATGGATAGAAATCAGCGTAACTCTCGACATCCCTTTAGGCTTTATGTTGGACTTGAAGCGTCACACTGCAGTACTTTCTTCTTTCCCCCCACCTCGACTGTGAGGTCAGTCACACTGATCTCACAAGTCGGGGGTTCTCTGATCTTTAACCATTCTTGGGTTTTCAAGCATGAGCTGTGGGCTTTTAATTTGGGAAACATTGCATTCTCACACAAGAATCTGACACTTGCATTTAAGTGTGTTACCATTTCTGATTTAAATTAAAAGGCGAGCTTTACTACCCTCAAAAGTGATTGTCTTTTTTGCGCATACTGGTACAATATTGTTTCAGTGTTTAGTTCAGTTGAATGAATTCCTTTACTAAACACAGCTGATCTTTACTTAGGCTGATACTGAGGCAAGTCAAAGGCTTCTTATCCTTTTTTATGAGGTTTGATAAGCTGGTTGGATTCAGTTGCGTTGAAAAGGGACTCTTTAGTATTGTCTGTCAGCGATGCTGTTTTTACAGATGGCTGAATCCACGGCAGCAATCATTTCTAGCAAAAGGAAATGTGAATGTTTTGACCAGGATGTCAATGTCCAGCTGGTTACGCTGTGCCTCGCTCGCATGTTTCCTTCCAATGGACATGTCGCAATGGTCCCTTCTTTCCCTTTATATCTTCTCATCTCTGTGGTGCTTTCAGCTGAAGAAAGCAGTCAAGCAAAGTCTTTCATCATCACGCTTCTTTTTGTTTCTTGGAAAAAAATGTGATTTTGAAACCCCAAATTTTGAAAGGCCTTCTCAGCTATGACACTAATTGCTGGTGTTTCTGTTTTTCCTTGACATGTAGGAAACGGATGGTTACTGATCCATTTTCTGTTCTGGACTTTTTAGTGAACATATTGTATCTTACAGGCTTTCTGTCTTCTCACAGAGGAGCCCATGTGCAGGCTGTTGTAGAGCAATATTGTCATTAGCTCCACATTTTTTTGCCAAAATGCAAGCACAGTGTTGGGCAAGAACAACAAATTATACAGTGATGAGCAGTCTAAGGGTTCAATTTTAACATGTACTAAGATCATCAGTCAACAATCCCAGTACTGATTTGTTATTTTGACAGTTTGGCTGGTTGATGTGTCTTTGGCTCCAATGGGACTGGAATGTTCTTGGACAATAAATTATCGGTTCAGTTCTTTTCATTTAATGTCCAGTAGAGACAGAGCACAAGAGGATGGCAGCTTAACATTAGAACCAACTTAGCAATTTGGATGAGTTGTTTGATTGCTGTTGTGTCTTAGCTTGTCACCTAGCTGGCATACATGCATATTCTGGATTTATTCAGAGTTAAAGGGTTATTGCTAACACGAGGGCCAAAACTAACTGTTGATGGAAACCTCCAAGCTCCAGACTGGCAACAGCATTTCATTTGCTATTATTTCTAGATTTCTAACATACAAAATGTGACTTATTGCTGAAGGCTTTACAGATGTTATATACATTTTTATAGCCATGCCTTGCTGGTGCAGCACTATGCCCCCAAGTATCTCAAGAAGGTTGTATTTTTTCCAAGGTTTTATTTTTTCTGTCACATCACACCCCTTTTCTCTGAGCCTGATCCAGTGTGTCCTGTTTCAATTGCAGAAATCCACCATGAATGTAAAGGCTGCTATTTTAAAACATTATACAACATTAAAACAATATTTCAATTTCAACTTTTTTTGTATGTGACCTAAATTCTGCTTTGAAACATGCCACTGACTTTCCATGCTCCAAGTGGGTGCTGCGCCAAGAGTCAGTTCACATTACTCATATCAGACTCATACTACCTTAATAGCATGATATTAATAATACACAGTGTTATAAGTGTAAAAGCCTAGGGCTCACCACCAATAGAGCTGACATAGCCTCTTGGAGGAATGCGGAAAATCTAGGAATTCATTAGAAGTAAGATTGACAACTTATTGGTAAGCAAATGGCAAAAAAAAAAAAAAAGCAGGTGCTCAGCTGTTACTATCCTCACGACCAGCTGTGAAATCCACTCACTGATGTAGCTGTGTGTATGTGAGATTAATCTGCCGACTATCCTTTTTAGTCCTGTACAAAAGAGGGAGAGGCTGGGGCTTCTCCTTCTCACTCTGTCATTTGTTGAAAGGCCGAAGCTCAGCCTAGAAACTGTCAGGGAGATGATGTGCCCCTCGAGGCGAAAACGCCTCAGGGAAAATGCAGCTCTTAATCATTAGGGACCCAGATTCCTGGCAATTCCCTCATTGTTGCATGCTCACCTCACACTGCAGAGGTGCACAGGGGTCATCGGTTTTGTGCACAGCTGAACAACTGCAACTCATAAACACTTAAAGCTAATTTATGTGACAAATGTTACTATGTGACAGTTTACAAGGTAAAAATGGCATCCGAAGAAGGAAGTTGTGCACGCTGGAACACAAAAACATAGGCAGTAAAACTTTTTGACCCTGGTGGGAAATGGATGGGCAAGAAAAAGAACAATGTTTACATATTCAGTACATCTTTCCATTTATTCCTAATTTTGAAAAAGCCTAACAATGTCACACACTAGTGGGCACTAAATTAATATAAGCTACTGCATACCAGGGTATCACAATTAGCAATAACAGAAGGTTTTGAATATTGTGAATGATAGAGATGTCATGAAATCACTTTTAGTCCATGTAATTCAATTAAATTTGCTCTGCGCGTGAACATCAGATACTGGTACAGATCTTAATACACATGACTAGATAACAGCAGACATCTGTTTGTGTCCATTGTGTTTGTGGTTCATGCACCGTTTTTGTGAAGAAACATCTTTATGGACCCCTTAACTACATGATGTAATGGCTCTGAAAACCATATCATTAAATCCAGTTACTTCATGCACCATCTGCACTGGTAATTTAGCCCTTTCTGCTCAAATTGTACAAAAGAGAGTAAAGAGATATATTGCGATATGTGGTACGAGTAGATTTAAGTAACCAATTACAGGGGTTATTGAAAGGCTCCCCTTTCCTCTCGGCATGGCATGTCGACAAAACATGCCCAATTGGAAAATGACAGAGAGAATCCATCTCTATGTTGTCTTCCCCTTCGATTATGAGTGTAAAGGAGCAGTAGGCAGCCACTGTGGGCTACTTTAGCTGGGTGCAGAGAGCAGCTAGGAGGATGATCATTTGTTGCCAGTCAGTCAGACTCCAGCCCACACGGTGACAGGAGGTGGGGGAGGCTGAGGATTTGCTGGTGGCTTAAATTTAATAGATACGCAGCACATGGGGATTACTTTAACACTTTCTGAATCAAATAACTGATAATCGAGACTGAAAGGAAGGAAATGGCCAGAAAATAGGTGGCCAAGTTGGGGTAAAGGGCAAATAAGTGATAGGGAGGTCATGTAAGATGATGTTTACACCACTTCAAAGCCCAACTGTGCGTTCTCTCACGTCGTGTCTAGTCTCGGCAGGACAGGTCAGAATATTTTTATAATGTGAAATGTCAGTGAATTCAGTCTAACCATTTAAATTTAGTGTAGCTCCATGTTAGCAAAGCTCCAGTAACCCGTCTGTCTCCAAAGCTGTACTCTAGCCTTTTTTTTTTTTTTTTTTTTTTTAATTAAATATACCTGTATAATGCAGGTGTCCTACACAGGGAAAGAATAGCAGGCAAAGGATCCCAAATTTATGTAGAGAGCAGTCAAATGATTTAATCTTGAGACTTCAAACATACAGGCAATTGAGAGAAGAAAGCAGTCAGAGCAGAACACAGGCATAAACTGAGGCCCAAAGCCAGGAAACTCAGGGGAATGCATGAAGGCAGATAAGCAGACCGTCTGTGAGCACAGGGCAGGGATGTATCATTCATAGCCGATTATTGATGTCTATTATTAGTGATTATTGGTGACAGGGCTGGGTGAGGAACAGACAGATAGGGGAGGCCAGGTGACTGTGCTGAAGGGAAAAAGCAGGTCCCCCCCAGAGACAAATCACATCAACTCTGCCTCCATAGGTAGCTGCAGAGAGCTGGGCAACTGAAAAACATTGCTGAAACAAATCGGTAGGTACTGCAGAGTTAATTTAATTGTGCCGCTGGATTTTGGCATTACAAGAGAGGTGTCCAAGTCTGCATGTTTCAGATGTTTCCTGCTCCAACACACCTGATTCAAATGATCAGCTCATCAAGCTCTGCTGAGGTCGGATCAGGCGCCACTCATTTGACTCAGGAAACATCTAAAACATGCAGGACAGCGGCCCTCTAGGAACAGATCTGGACACCTCTGGTCTTCAACATACCATTCATCTTCTACCACTTACCCATTTCCAGGTAATCCCAGCTCAAACTGGGTGAAGGCGGAGTACACCTGACAGGTCGCCAGTCCATCACAGAAACAACTACTTAGACTCACGGGCAATTTAAAGTCACCAACTGACCTAAACACAATGTCTTTGTACAGTGGGAGGAAACCCACGCAGACATGGGGAGAACATGCAAACTCTGCACCGAAGGGGCCCCAGGAACTGAACCCAACCTTTTTATTTGTATTGGGGTTGTTTAGGAATCCAAATGAAGCACAAACAGCGATGGAAAGTTGGTAATAACCTTTAGTGACCGCAGCGTAAAAAGACAAATAAGCAGGAACAAAAGGCCTCCAGAGTTCATGGATCTCTTATATAGAGGTCAAACCAGGGCAGGGGAACAGACCAGAGCAATAGATGCTACCTTGAACTCAGCAGAGGAGAAGATAAAGAATCCTCAGGCACAGCTCATCAAGCAATTCCAGGAAGACAGGTTCCAGAAACACAAAGGCAGAAAATACGGTCAAGCAGTGTCAGCAACAGGGAATCAGTCCAGAAACGAGTGCTTAAGAGTCTTTCATAAGGGCTAAGAACAACCTGGGAACTGGGTGAGTGGGAGTATAAATGCAGGGCTTGATTGGTGGAGATGAGTGGCAGGTGGCTGATCAGGTGAGTGAAGACAGGTGTGGCTTGGCAGGCAGCGTGAGGCAGGTGAGTGGAAAAGTACTGAATGTGGAGCTGGGTGACAGAACTGTGACATTATTGTGGGGCAAAAGTGCTAACCGTTATGCCACCGTGCTGCCCTCCAACATAATGGAACATGATGGCAACAGGATTTTTCTTTTTTACGACCAAACTCAAATCCTAATCTCAGCTGTACAGGTCTGATGCTTATATTAGCATGCTAACATGCAAAACTAAGATCATGGGCATGTTGAGAAGACATTTTGAGAATGTTAACACAACATTGTAAGCATGCGAAGGCTACAACATCAACCCCACAGAGTTGCCAGCATGACTGAAGCTGTTCTGTTCTTTTGTGGGTTTAGTGTGCAATTATTTTATTCTGTACTTTAGTCCTAATTTAACAGTCAAGATTTGAGAGATAAATTATGGTACCTCAAAGTATCTGGATGGTTTAATATGATTAAGTTAGGGTCTCCATTTCACATGGTCAGACATTTACATGGACATTTACTCATTTTACAAATGATTTGCAAATGAGTGACGTCAACGTAGCTTCGGCATAGGAACCCTGATCTAAGTACTAAGTCCTACACTATAATACTGCACACATTCACCAAAGGTCGCAGCTTGAAAAGTGCGACATGACACAGACACAGCATAGCAATTAACTTTCATTCAGAGACATGCTAAAAGCCAGGTAGAGGTGAATAGCGTGAGACTGTCAGCAAATGGACAGAGGTTAGAAACAAGCAGGAAGTCTCACCAGGCAAACAAGACAAAGGGGGCAAGCAAAAGACGAAAAATGGGCAGTGGTTCAAAAACTGTCAAGCAGTAAAGAAGGCACAGTGCAAATGGTGCAGCTACAGCTGGGAGGGCGTTACAGACAGTCTGGTAAAATACATGTGGACCAGTGGGGATGTAATGAGGGAAAGCCGAACAGGTGGGTGCGTTTGTGTGAGGGAAAGGCAGGAAGGGGTTACTGCAGGGCAGGTGAAGTGATGAGGTCTGAGCAGGCAGAGGCTGCAACTGAATGAACTGCGGCAACAATCTCACGTCGGAAACTTAAATACATCATGCACAGAGCATGAACACGTCCACAGCTAACAGCTGAGACTGGCTGTTTGAGGGGGGGAAAAAAGGACAGACTGTGTAAATGATTCAGCACTCACGTGTGAACAGCAGAAGGCAAAAATTATGTTTTTTACAGGCAATTTGAGTCATCTTGTGAAAATAATGAGTAAATGTTTGCGATCCAAATGCAAATGTCCTAAATTATAATCTGAGTTGGTCTTTTGTTTGTTTTTTTTTTTATTGGTGTCTGATATAGTGGTAGGTGCATGTGAATCACTCGTCCAGTGTTTGATTGGTGTTATTCATCCACAGGAGGCTTCTGGTGAGGTCCAAGGTGGAATTCATTTTCTACTTCGGCAATAATGGTCTAGCTTTACCGAGAATGAAGGCCGTGTGAGTTATTAAAGGGCTTCACTTTCACTTGGATATGGCTTTTCTGCTTTTCCATGTGGAAATAATTCGATCTCTATATGTTGCCTGTTTTCATTGGTGCCTTTTTTCAGCAGGTATGATTATGTTAACAAGGTTGCGGTTATCTCTTGTGAATTTGCTTAGTCAGTGATACCAGTGCTAACTGGCTTGCATTTTTAGCCTGACTCATCGGTTGTGGGTGTATTGTGGTTTGTCTCTCTTGTATAAGGAATATACAACTCTATGAAGGTGATCTTGTTGTGTATTTGGCGACCACTTTGAGTAGACCTCACCATCACGTCACATCTTGCAAACTGAATGGGGGAATAAGTTTGTCACCAGTTCTGTTTGATTTTGTCACATGCAATTAGTTATGACAGAAATGCACACAAGTAACCATGGTAGTGTGAGTTCGAAGTTGTGTCCTGACTATGCAACTATCATACAGCAGAAGATGAGCGTTTTCTGTTACGTTTTGATTCTTTTTCTGCCCAAAAACAAATGTGTCTCATTTGGTTGATATCAGAATCCAAGCTGACAGCTGCTGTCTTGCATAAAAGGACAATATGCAAACCTGTCAGACCTACCTGTCACTCTCAGGAGTCTGAATGTAAGTTTGATATTTTTCTAATTGTCAATGGACCTATTAAAGGCCTAATGCAACAATGACTTAATCTTACTGACACTGACACATTAGTCTAAAATAACTTTTATCCTTGTGCCCCAACAACCAGTTGTTGTCCGAAATGATTCCCTTATTGCCATAATGTACACACTGAACACTAACTGTGGACTTGGTCACCAACATGTAGCCCCTTTTTGGCTCAGCTCCACCTTAAATAAATTGTCTTATTTTCTTTGAATTAATTTTGCAGTTAAATCTATTTTCTTTGTTAAGGTAATTTATTATTAAAATAAAAGTAATTATGGGGAATTTTTTTCTTATTTGAACATTCATTATTGTGTCAGCTCATCAAAATACTTTGCATTCACTAAACTGTTTGTGTTGAAAAACAAATGTTTGGTTTGTGCAAGAACAATAATAATTAAATAATAAAAAATACATACAAATGAAAATTACCCAAAACAAAAACATCAGTGATTCATTTTTTGAGAATCGAAAAAAACAACAACAACTAAAATACGTGTCACCCACTCACTCATTTTCTGCCACTTTCCGTTTCCAGGCTGCATGGGGTACTGGAGCCGATCCCAGGCATGTTACAGGTGACTAATATATGAATAAATGCAAACTATGCAGAACGTTTCACGTTGTTGATGTTCATTGACTACAATAGTCGTTAATTCATTTTCATCAGTGGCTGTCAGCTGACCTGTCAGTTAGATGATCAACCCATTCCATGAGGAGCGTGCAGGTTGCAGTATAGGCAGGGATTAATCCCAGAGCGCTCAGTCGAAGAAAAAAAAAAAAAGAAGCTTTAGTTAAGCACCAGTGAAAACACAGAACGATGTTGATGTTTAGGCAATCCATGTTTCATAAAGCTCACTTTAATTCTGTGTTAGTTTTGCATTTAGATGTTAGAATATTTTAATGTTGTTTATTGGAATGTTTTATCTTATTTTTTTTTTTTAAGAAAAACAAGTCCAAAGGCCCGATGAGAGATGAAAGAGGACAACCCACAGCAGAGGTAAAGAAATGCTTTGCTGCACACTATAAAGGATTTATCCTTTAACACAGCCTTAAACAACTGATTTGGGCAATTTTTCCACTATTAAACTTAGTTTTCAGTAGAATAACCAGCTGTGTTTGTGTTTGTCTGAAGACCTCAGATGCTGACTCGCTGGGGAAGTAGAGTCATTGAGATGCTGCAGATTAAGTCTCACTGTGTCAAATTAACTACATATTTACAAGTCTGGACTACTGATGACAAGGGGGAGCAGAGTATCTGAGAGTGTTTATCAAGTCCTGTCAAAGTTATAGATGGGACTGCAGATAAGGTTAATGAGCTGGTAGAGTTCAAAGCCCCTTTTGAAGAAGAGGAGGATACAAAGAGGACAAGACCTGACCAGTTGTCCATTTTCATTGTTTCATCAGTCCAGGCAGTGAGACAGACACTGGCCAACCACAAGTCCAACCAACAATAACAAGAGTAGGACTACATACCGAGCCTCAGTTCTTTGAAATGAAATGTGGCCTGCCACAGACAGCCCGGTTTGACATCTGGTTGGTTTTTCGACCACACTATTGTAATGGTTGAAGGGAAGCGGCCAAAGAAAAGGCATGGGGTGAATCGAGAAGGCACTGTATATTGCATACATAAAGGCCATTTCACTGAAGCCCCGCCCATTATGGATTGTAGTTAAAATTCATTTTCTCTATTAAACATCCATCCATCTGTTTCCGTTGCTGGAGCCAATCCCAGCCTTCTATTAAACAAATGTGTAAAAATATTCAAAAGTACCTGTTAC
This sequence comes from Echeneis naucrates, assembly GCF_900963305.1. NCBI lineage: Eukaryota > Metazoa > Chordata > Actinopteri > Carangiformes > Echeneidae > Echeneis > Echeneis naucrates. The sequence continues at coordinate 15,885,699 of NC_042531.1, read as the reverse complement.
TTTTTAATTTTCAAGTTATCATTCATATATATATCTCCATCCATTCATCTTTGTCCGCTTACCCGAGGTCGGGTCACTGTGTATATACATATATTTCTAATGCTGATACTACATATTGGTTTGTCACAACTGTAATCATAATAACAATGCAAAATGATATAAATTTGATAGACTTGGAGGCAGTAAGAGACAGTGTTCAGTGCCTGAGACAGCAATTTAAATCAGGTATAGCAGCCAAACTATCAGACACACGTGGGCAAACGGCAAACACCAGAAAGCAACAGGTCCTATTTCTTCTTCAACCACTCTCTAAAATTCAGGAGCATTGTTCATTATAGCATTACAGAAGGAAAGGGAGGCCGGCGGTTTGATGTGTCTTACTGTGTGACTTCCTCGTGACAGTTTTTCTTCCGTGCATCAAACCAACCAGATGCCCCATCGAGGATCATCTGGCGTTCAGGATGCAGAACATTAAGAAGTAACACCCCACAGAAAAACACACATCGCAGACTGTCGAACATCTTTGTATAGTGATTGCTTTTTTTTTTCATCTTCTTTTTTTTTTTTTTTTTTTTACCAGTGCTGCCTTCAAAATGAGAGCTGCTCATTCTTTCCTTTGCAACAGACTGAAAACATCTTAATATAAAGTAGATGGTTTAAAGCCTTTTTTATGGCAACTGTATCTTAGTTATTTCTCTTCTTAAAACAATCTATCTGCAGACAAAAAAAATGTTTTTTCATCTACATTTCTTCTATTTTATCTTCCATAATGTGTCATTGTGCCCTATAACCTCTTTGTCATTTGGGCGTGACCACATGCAGTGCTGGAATTCATTTGAAGCATCATGCTAGCGCCTCAATGCTGGTGACAGGTCAAGTCCTGCTTACCTGCGATTGATAAAGCACCAATTTTTTTTTCTCACATTGTTTGTTTTAATTAATGGTTAGGTATCACTAACAGCTTTGCTCATTTTATTCTTAACTGCGCCTGCTGAGACTGATTTGTCCGGCTAGTGTAATGAAGAAAGAAGCAAGAACGGAATTATAAAAAGCTAAAGACAAAGATGAATGTTAGCCCTGGACAAACCTGCTAACTGTTTCTCAGGACATATTATTATCCTGGAGCAAGAATGCCCAATGAGAGCTCCTCTGATCTACCGTATGTATTATTCAAACATTGTGTTGCGAAGCATTTCCAATTGTATAGTTCATAAGAAAGGATATAACACTTATCTAGTGTTGTTTTTGATTCAACAACCTTGTTCAGAGTTCAGCTGAAATGGCATAAAGGTTGAGTGCAGAGAGGGAATGTAGAGAAGGAACTCGACCAACATGGTCGACTTTTTCTTCAGCTCTCCATCAATCACAGTAGGCCATTAGGTGCAGCAGCAAGCCACAACCACAAACTGTCAGTTTCCATAAATGCTATCAACACAACCCATGCAAGATAAACAGCAGAATGAATGAGGGCATGAGAGGACAAAGTGAAGACAGCTTGGGGGGGCTCTGTCGAGGCCCTGCTGGACATGACAGGGTGCAAGCGGCCATCTACAGATAAAGACTATGAATGATCTGCTGCCTTGGCCACTTCAGATGTGACACAGAGATCATGTTCTCTATCAGGAGTTCTTCTTACTGCCTTTGCATGAATTTCAGAAAACAGATGGCGCCTGTCTGTACACTTCCTGACTGATAGCGACAGTGCAATTCAACTGCAAATCCAGTTGTAGTATTACACTGGTCCAGTTGCTGTTACAGAAATGGAGTCCATGTTTTACTTTAATATCACTGAGTCAAAAAATGCCTTCTCAAAGCAAACTAATGTATCCAGTAACCAGAGAAACTCATAAGCTATGCTTCCTGGTGCCTCATTCATTCATCTTCAATCGCTCTATCCGTTTCAGGGTCACAGGGGGTCCTAGAGCCAATCCCAGCTCAGCCTGGACAGGTCGCCAGTCCATCACAGGGCCAACACACAGAGACAGACGGAGACCAACAACCACTCACACTCACACTCAGACCTACGGACAACTTAGAGTCACCAGTTAACCCAAACATGAAGTCTTTGGATGGAGGGAGGAAACCGGAGTACCCACAGGCACGGGGAGAACATGCCAACTCCAGACAGAAAGGACCCAGGCCGGGAACCTTCTAATTGTGGGGCAACAGCACTAAACCACTATGCCACCGTCCTGCCCATTGCTACTCTCTTACTGCTTAAACAGATCTTTATTACCAATCATTGTATATGTATGGACTGGTGACCTGTTCAGGGTGACCCCACCCTTGTCCAGTGTGAGCTGGGATTGGCTCCAGCAACTCCTGTGACCCAGATTAGAAGTGAATGAATGAAAGAGTAGCAATTTTGAGTTTTCTGATGTACTTTTATGTAATGTTGGCACAACTATAGATAATTTTGCACTCATTAGTTGTGGGGATTATCAGAAATTATTTATAGTGTGTATAATTTAACATCTGTCAGTCCTGAGAGATAAATACATTTGGAAGTTTGGATGTCTATCCTGACATTATTCCAAAATGAATAATCGTAAGAACTGAGAAACTGAAGAGCAGGTAAGTTCAGGGGTTTGATAAGGTCATCATCTGCTATCAGTGAAGACTTTCAGCAGCCTCCTCTTAGCAAGCGACTGTTTTAGTTAATTAATTTCATTACAAATTTGGTAACCTGCCAGGATAATGTAAAGCCATAAATACACACGCTGTCCCACTGCTGACCTGCAGGGCATTTTCTTTCTTACCTGCAATATAAAACACTCATGCGTGCAGGGGACAAGAGAAACAAGGCAATATAGGAATTAATTGCACTCAGCGTGTAACCCAGCCAGTGTTCCCCTATTATAAATAAGGCTGTGCCTTTCCAGTAGATCATTGCTCACTAAGTCAGAAATTGTTATTATAAGCAAAATTGGGCTTTCTCAGCGACAAATCATGGCGGCACTAAAGGCTTCTAAAGGGACAGTGCATAAAACTCAACACTTTGAACCTTGTTTCCAAAGCAGAAACAAGCATACAAAAACTGATTGCACTGTAATTAGATCCATACATCAAGTTGAAGCTAGCAGTGAAATGGCCCTTTCAGGCCACCGTAAGGCCAGATAGGCATGACGCACCTTCTACATCTTGTAATTTTTCCTACTCTTGATTGTTTGTGCACACCATGGCCCACTCCCAATCTATCCCCCATCCACTCCCTCTCCATTTGTGTGTTCTCACCGAGCTTCCATGTGTGTACAGGTGATAATCAGGCAGGAGAGAAACTGACTGCCGCTGCTGTTTTGCTCTGGATGAGGGTGAAAATATATTTTGCCACGACATCATTTGGTATGTATATTGACGGTTTTCCCTCAAGAAGTACACTTGGCTTGATTACACTCGGTGCAGGTTCTGTGAGTGTAACCTGTGTTCTCTCTGTCTGTACAAGTGCTATAGGGCTGGTGTTGGGTGTGATGGTGGAGGGTCGGTGATAGAGTTCCTCCACTTTTGTCCTTTTTCTCAGTTTGCATGCATTCTTTTGTCCGTTTTTGCCTGCAGTATGAGTGTGTGTGCAACACTAACCCAACCCTAAATTTTTAATACCCTGATCAATTGTATCAGCAATTTGTCAATAAATAGTGATCTCATTATAAATCTTTGTCTCTGCCCATCACTTACTGTCTCTTGTGTCATTCTGACAACTTAATGAGATAAACCGAGTTCAACCTTCCTGGTAGGCCACATATTTGAGAAAAGCTTTGCCACAAATAGAAAGGTTTGTTAAACAGAGAATGCAAATGGCACCACTGTAAAGCGGTCAAACTTTACTTTCCCACCCCATTGGTGGCACAATCTATCATCACAATCTCCCGTTATACAAAATGCTATAGAAAACAGTCATTGACAGCAAATCAAAGGATGTAATGATTAAATTTAATGTTATAAGGCAGAGGTCTTAGCTGAAGAAAAAATGATACTGCAGCATATCGAGCCAAAAGTGAAACCTGATTGTAGGAGGTATTCCATTCTACAAAAATATTGGCTACTCTCTATCAAATTATAAAATAACCGAAGAGAAGTAGCTCCATCTTACAGAGACATCCTGTGCACTCTAGTTTGGATCTTTGTGGAAAACGATCATACCACAGCAGGATAAGGAACCTGGAAACACCTCAAATCTTTAAAGAGCTTCTCAGAGACCAAGGAGTCTTTGTATTCTCACCTAACATCACATTCAGTTAAATCACAAGAAGCTTTTTGTGAAGGCTTTATCACAATACGCAGGGAAAACATGGATAATCATACTCTGAGACCCTGCCGGCTGGAGTGCACAGTGTCATAAAGCAAAACAGATATTTGGATATTCATGGACATTTTTCAAAGGTTCAACTATTCACTGAAGTTGTTAAGATCTCATCTCATCTCATCCAATAAACAGCGTATACTGTATACTTTTTTGGAGACATTGTGAGTCTTTTTTTTATATAGCTATGAAATGTCTAGTCTGCACAGATTTTAAGGTAATATGATTAGTGAAAAAAGGCTTTCACGGTCCATTTCCACTCACAAGGTTTCTTTGCTCTTTGCTTCTTGCCTTGTCTTTTATTGTAGTTTTTCGGTTTTGTTTTTTTGTTTTTCTAATACATGTTTGATAAGACTGCACACATGACATGATGGAGTTTAGATGGCACGTTAGAGAATTGATCTGGAGCCCAGCAAGCAATTATTAGTGTAGAACCATGGTGCATATCAATAAGGCCTGGCATTGAAGTAAAGATTTGTTCCTGCGGCTCATGGCTAATATTCTTCATTACGAAGCTGTTTTGATGTCAGTACCTGGGAGCTCAGTGGGGGTACGGTTTCCAGATCACTATCGTATTTGATTTTCTTTTCTGATTAGAGGAAACCAATTTCTGACCCTTCCCATAGGTATGGTAAAAACGTGCAACATGGTGGATTATTTTTCTTCCCTGTCACTTCACCTCCAAAAACCAGCAACTCCTTTCAGACTTTTTCTCTTTCCCTCCTTGTCTCTTACTGTTTTGGCAATTTTTTCTCTCCATGTCAGAGCTGAACAAATTCCCTGTGTCTTTAAAGGCATGACAGGCACAAAACCCATACTGAGGCAGGTATAATGGCAGGTGAGACTTCAACAAGGACATCTAAACAATAATGCTATTCAGTAGCCTTACTGAGATATTGCTAGCCAGTGCTGACAACGTGGAAAACGGAATTATTTCTTTGCTGAGTAGAGGCTTTAGTTTCAGGCTGATCACATGGAGCATACTGGATGCCTCCCTCTTCTCCCCCCTACCCCGCTGTTACAAGTCACATAATTACCTATTTAGATGTTGCTGAAGTGATGTGTGTGTGTGTGTGTGTGTGTGTGTGTGTGTGTGTGTTCCTGTGTGCACGCTGGCCTGCTGCCACAACTTGTGAAAAGAAGCACCATGAAGTGGATCTGTCTCTATGAGTTAAAAACACTGAATGGCTGTCATCCAAGACCAGAAAAGCACAGGACTCTTAACTATCACAGCCAGAGAAACAGACTCGCCCTCTGACATTGAATTTTTTTTATGTTGTGGTTGCTGCTTTTAAGAGTCAACACTCAGCAGCCCACAAATTTCATCAGTGTCTTGGTTAGTTACGGTGGATCTAATCAAATGCTGTCATATTTCTGCAGTTAATGGGCACTGTAGGGAGGCTGCTGAGGTGAAGGGCTTTTTTAAAGGTCAGCTGACTCACCACCAATCATGACCCCCCCTCAGCTCTACCTGCCCACACCTCTTACATCTCAATCAGGGATGGAAAGTGTGGCCATTCATTAGCTTGGTATCCAGCCACTGTACCTTTCATCTTACCCCTCAGGTATCCACTTCCACACAACTGCTGTCCTTTCCTTTCCCATCCATCCTTCCCCTCCTCAGTAGAAACACCCCCCCCCCCCCAACTCCACAAGATGTACAGTGAGTCAAGCTGCTGGGAAAGGGTTATTGCTCCCCTCCAGCTCACACAATCACACACACACACACCAACTTCTCTGCTACCTCCCTATGCTATCTTCCTCCTCCACGTTGGAACCATTGCACTCCACAAAGTCTCCTGGCTCTGACCTGCTCTCTGTTTTTCTCTCTACTGCCAATCAGTGGAGCATTTCTCACAAAGCTACTCCTGGCAGCTAAGAATGACAGTGAGCAGGATTGTGTGGGGGCATGCTTTGCTATGCCTGCACACGCACATGAGCAACAAAGCCATGCACTAAGCTGAGGGCGGCACCAAGGTCCCCCCTTGAGGCAGAGCTGAGATTGGGTTCATTATTCAGTAGGAGTGGGTTCCAGCTGTGAGAGGAGAAAGATTGCAAGCTGCTCCGTCTGTGTTGTGGCTCCTCCAACCCTTGCTGTCCACTGGGAACCACCATGAAATATTCCAAAGGAAAAAGTCTAAAACTGTCCGATAGAGACGGATAGACTTTTTGCTTTTTGCTTTAAATGAGCAGCTAATGGTGGAAGAGCTTTGTTTCCACAGCAAAGGTTTCATTTTTAACATAAGATCACACAAAAATATTTTTCATTTGTGCTTTTTAGATTGTAATTCTATAGTGTCATCACAATGAAGATACATGTGTATTTGTCCCTGATGTGAATATGATGCACACGAGGAGTCATTTAAACGGATTTTCTATGCATCTCTAGATGGCAGTAGAAAGTTAGATATCTCTAGATTGCCTACCACTAAAAAGATTTTGTCTTTGAATGTGCATGTGTCTGCTTGTTTGCTTTCCCTTGAGGTTGGTAGAGTGTGTTGGTATAATTTTAAAATTAGATTTAAACATAAAGTAATAATAGAAGGATTTTTTTTTTTTTTTTTTTTTTTTTCAAAATAGTCTTGGTGTTGTCCTGCTGTTCTCCGCTTACAGGACCAGGGATTTTCATTCACTCATGAATAAATACAGATTGCGGAAGCGTCTTCTTGGTTTTTTTTTTTTTTTTTCTGTCTTATTCACACAAAGGCAATTAACTTGAAATTGCTTTGTTGAAATTGTTCCTGAAGCAGCTTAGCACAAATGCAGGAAATGGCATCAGAGCAACTTTGTATTTATGCGAATTAAATGTATGATGTTCATCTCCACTGTGATGTGCATGAAATTACACTCAGGAGCAATCTTACAGGATAATATTTGTTCACATTTAACACTGGCTGTTGATGAACCTCTGAATGTAGGTAACAATTACCTAACTAACTAGTGGCAAAAAAAAATCCATATTTAGTAGATGAAAAAGAAAAACACACTATTGTTCTACCATTGCCACACCACTGCACACTGACAGAGAATGAGCTCTCTTAAATAAAATTGTGCAGTACAGCCTGTCGAAACACACAAATGAACTAGCTCTATCCTCGCATTTCCTTCACAGAAAGCAACAAAGGTGCAGTTTACACTTGGCTTTTCAAAAAATTCAAGTCATTTTCAGCATGATGAGAGTGCAGTGATTCATGTAGCAAATGGCCTGTCATCCCACTGCTTGATTAACAAGCAAAGAGACCCTGGGGAGCACCCGTGGATCCTCATCACTTTATAGTCCTGGCAGAGGACTACGCTCACCCTCTGCAACAACATGGAGCTAACCTCTGCTCGATGCCTTGTCTGTCTTGTGACTAATAACTGTCAGAAGGAACAAAACACATGTCAGACCTAATTTCCCAAACGATCTTTGCTCATTCCTTATTTTCAAAAAAGAGTTTGACCTCTGGAGTCAGATATGTGGAAACACAGTTAAGAACAATGCCGAGGCTATAAGTTGAGGCATAAACTGCAGCTGTGGCATTATTACCTGGATAATGAGGCTTCAACAATGGCAGGGTCAAACAGAGTCAATAGCCTCTGCTAATTTTGGAGAACGGCCACACCATCCCAAGCCAGAGTAGCGAAGCAAAGCCAAATGCAGTGCGATAAATGGCGTGGTGAGTGGCATTGATTGCTCACGTCAGTCATTGGGCGGAGCTCCAAAGGCTAGAAAACAGCCCACAGAGTGTCACTTCATTCTGATGTACAACCCAGAGTTCACATGGATTGTGTGCTCTGTAGCTCCATGTCAGTGCGTGCTCTTGACGGGCCCCATCCAGTCGTCCATGTCAGGACCTGTACTGCAAGTGAGTGACACGCAATGCATGAGCGGCCTATTAGGCTGCCCTGGCCTCTGCCATTCAGTCAGGCAACTGCCGCTAGCTCTTGATTCCTTCTGACACATCTGCACTGAAGCCAAAGTAGTTGGACCACACTGGGCATTACTCTTATTGACAGGTGCATGCCTCTTTTTTGCATAGCAACACTCAAATTTACCATAGGGCTGTTAAATTGAAGCCGATGTGATTGTGCAGACATGAGTGGGTTTTTCTAATTAAGTGTAAAGGTGAGAAAAAGGGCAGAACAAGCTCACCAGAGTCACAGTTTTCACAGCTGTAGTGTTAGTGCATTTGAATCATTCAGGACAATAAGTAGAGCACTTTGCAAATGTCTGAAAATGAATGTTGTATTTCAATCACAATGTAGTCAGTGTGATTGCAATGGAAAAATACTGTCTGCGCTCAGCATTCAAAAAAATAAAAAAAATAAAAAATGAAACCTCATGAAATTATTCATTTGTTTTTTTGAGAAGGGAAAACAGTACAATCCTGGCACCAAGGAATAGCAAATAGTCTGAAAAATGTCCTTGACAAGTTCCTCATTCTTTGTGACAACTCAATAATAAAACATGACAGATTGTTCTGCATGAAAGTTGGGCATGTTGCCATCTCATCTAGGATACATTTCTTTGTCACCTTAAACAATGTTTCACCTAATGAATTTATAACAGCGTTGCTGGACATTGCTGCTCATATTTGAGTGGCACTAACAGCTCAGTTCATCAGCGGAACGCAAATGTGTTGTGACATCATAAGCATTTAGCAGGCAAATTTACATAGCATAACTCTCAATGTCTTCCTCCCACTGGGTCCAGCGACAGATGTGAGCAGACTAGTTATCTCTAGTTTTCACCAATTGTGTTTAATGTTTTATCTGAAATTGGACTGCCTGTCATTGTTAAAAGCATTAAAAGAGATACAGCACATTGATGGGAGAAATATCGAACCTATGGGCTCCAAGAGCATTTCTAGAGGATTTTAAGCGTGTATTATTTGTAGCAGTGAACAGCTTTCGAAAGGCTGCAAATCGCCATTTACTTGCCACTCACCTTTGACATACCTCTCCAATCCAGGGGAGAGCAGAAGATTTCTCCTTGTTTACACTGCAATTGATTATTGTTGTAAACGCAACTGCCAATCACTTGTATAAGTGTGTATAAGCATATAAATGCAATTATGTAGATAGATAGATAGATAGATAGATGTATTTGCTCAGTTCTTATAGAACTTGAGATGTTCATTTGTCTATTTATGACTTTTCAGTTGTGACAGTGCAATGTGACAGCACATTCTTCAACTTGAGAGCGAAAACTGTATCAAGGTCATGAAGGGAAATTTATGTGAAAAACCTGACTTACATGGTGTACTTGAACCGGTTTTCTATCACTCTCTGTGTATTCTAACTACTTGGAAAACACTGTAGCCACTCTAGCCATAGCTAGATTTGTTACAGAAAAATAAATTGACTTACTCATCCAATAAAAACCAATGCCACTTCTGCATGTCACTTCATGACTTTTTGTCCAGACCACCAATATTTTATATTTTTGGGAGTATTATTTGTTTTGCTCACTCTCTTCTCAAATCCAGTTTTTCACAGTGTGCTGACCCACCTTGTGTTTCTGAAGGTTTACCACACGGCTCAGATGCAGCATCGTTAACAAACAATGGAAAACATCATTCTACAGATTCTTCTACATCGGTGAAAAAACCTGTGGACACCATTGTCAGTGACTTTGGCTGTAAAAGCAAGCCATGGTACATAGGCATTTTATCCACAGACTAGAATAACAATTCAACAATGGAGAGAGTCCCAGAGCTTTTTAGTTCATGGCCTTAGAAAGTTATAAAAGACAATAAAAAGTGAGTTCTATAGTAAAAAAAAAGACAATTTTGTAGGGGACCAAATATTGCATAATGCACATAATAAGTATATATTTTTATTTGCTCCAATCCCCCCAAAACCCAGATGGATAGATTGTATATATTGCATAACCACAGAGAGTTGCACTTAAATTTGGTTGTCCAACCTTTACAGTGACAAAAATTTTACAATAACTCACTTACGATGTACATGCTAACTCAGTAAAAGCACTAGATAAATCTACTGGCACAGTATTTCAATTGTGTCCAATTGTGCCAATTGCGTATAAACACTTAGTGTAGACAAAACCACACAACCTTTCGAGCCCTCACATCAGAGTTAAGTCTGACTAAAACATCTGTACCTCTGAAATAGTTGAGTTTCCCTCTTTGTATCATAATACATTGTGTTTTATAATGACTCCAGTCAGACATTTTGGCTTCAAATTGTTTTATATTACAAGACTTCACCTGCCAGAGCATTATGAAAAAATGTTTTGCACATACAGCATGAATGTCATAATTAGCATGTCAGCCTGTCATGTCAACAGCACTTCTTTATCATTTCTCATTAAAAGATGCATGAGAATCCAGACAAGAGCAGAAGATGCAGGCTGTAAATGTTAACCAAGGGAATCAGCGTCTGTTGAGTCAAAGGGCTTTCAAGTAAGTGTTCTCACTCCTTACTGTGTTACCTTCTGTCAACAAAAGAGGTCTACAAAGGCAGCGCCTTGGATGAATACTAACCCTAACCCTGTGTGTCAGGTAGATGTAAGGTATGAGGTATATTAACCCTAAATTCATTCATTGATGTATTTTTAAATAACTATTGACTTAAAGAGGTCATTAGATTGTGACATTTCTGCAGGGCAAACAGCTTGGTTTGAAAAAGTAAAAAATACAAAAAAGAGTATTACTTTTATTTTTAAAAATGTAACAATTGTATTAGTTTGCGCAGATCAATTAGAAAGCTGTAATCTATGAAATGTCCTGAATACATTTCCCAACACTGATATTCTTCATGGTGATAATAAAGCCTTGTCTTAATATAAACAGCACCTGAGATGAGTGAAGCTTCATACTTCTGTGTTGAATTATTGTCATCCAGTGTACAGTAAGCAGCTGTCCCTGCTGTTTGACATCTCTACCAAACATCATGGCATTAGAGCAGACTTCTGTGTGTGGTCCAGAGGGGGACAGTAAACAAGTCTTCTAGCTCTGTTGTGTCTAATATCATCATTTGCACCCTTTTCGCTAATTGGCCAGATTTACTGGCTGCAGCTTCTCCTGCAGGATGTTTCTGGAGCTCCTCGAAGACAATGGTGAAAGCTGGGATTACTCATTCCTCATCCTCTGACTTTTTCCTCCCAAACTCCCCCCCAACCTCAGACTGACACCCACCTTGCTGACTGAACAGCTAACCCTTCAGACGAGCTGCGCCACCTTGATGGCATTTAATCATTGAGAAAAGGCAGGAAACGTGCTCATTCTTTCTCCCACCCCGCCTTCCCTCAGTGCCTCTGCCTCGGACTCTCGTCTGCCTCCCGTGCGTCTGTTTCGCCGTGCGGAGCAGCGGTGTGCATGTGTCGGGGGAGCCGGGGGAGAGCTGCACTCTTCCGCTGGACGTCGCCGAATAACGGCTCTCGATACCCGGCTTGTGGTGGTGGCGGCGGCGGCGGCGGCGGCGGTGGTGGTGGTGGTGGAGGGGGAGACTGGACCCGGACCAGGAGCAGGAGCAGGAGCAGGAGAAGCCGGCTCTCCGAAAACATGTCCGAGTTTTTCCTACTCGCCTTTCTAGCCCTGTTCTCGGGATTATTTCCGTGCGCCGAGGCTTCGACAGTGTCGGACGAGGAGAAAGGTAAGCTGGAGCCGGGCCGTCGGGAATGCGCAGTCCGGTGAAACTTGGCACCGCGGGCCGTATTTAGTGCGGCTCTGCCGTGACGGGCGCCAAACGCTGTGCAGGTGCTGGGTTTTATTCATCAATCACAGAAAGACACATCACAAAATCACGCGAATTCCGTCGTCATTTTATTCGGGCCAGTCTGCGATGCCTTGGAAGCGCATCTTTATTTGAATTGAATTTTATTTCCCTTCATTTATTTATTTATTTCATGTCATTGTTCGGGATGTTCAAATGTTGCGGCTAATAAATCACAAGTTCCAGTGTCGCCCTCGCAGTAACTCGTTGAACTCGTCCTGTGCTTGGAGACGCAGCTCTTGCGCTTGTGCATTTTCAGGAACATTCTTCCAGGCTGGTGGTTCGCTGGCTCCGGCTCTGGCTCTGTCTGCAGGCGCGTAGCAGCGATATCTCACAGTGCAGCAGGTGAAAAACATCCCTGCTCCAAAGTGCGGTCAGTCCCCTCCACATCAGCTGCTTATCTCCCTCCCGGGCCGTCGCGGCTGGTGGAGAATCATTGTGACGCTTTGGCCTCCAGAGCTGTGCAGCCCAGTAGCGATGTCGGGGAACTGGCTTTCTGAGGAAGATACTGATTGTTGGATCTGTGAATCGGAGCTCTGTCACACAATCCTCCGTGTCCAGAGCTGAGTGCTGCCAGAGCGATCGCCCCAACATCAGCAGGCATCACGGTGGATGGGACGGACGTTGAGGGGGGAAAAACTTCACCTGTTCGTCTCCTTTGTGAGCAGAATAGAGTTCAAGCACAATTTCGGTTTTAGCCTTTCTATTCAACAGCTGCGTTCTTAGAGGGCTGCATATCCTATGTGAGCAGATTCAAGTTTTATAGTTTGTGGTCTAACGGTGGAAGAATGAGTGGGTAATTATAATGAAAAGTCATTTCTTTTCATTAAAATGAATTCTTCTTTTTCTCTAAATTCAACTTTTTGTTGGGCTCAACAGACATGCTGACGCATGTTATTGGCTACAGTGTAAGAACGGTAGCAGTCGCATGAAGTGTTGAAGAAAGAACAAAAAAAGCATGACCAATTGCTTTCATTAAACATCATGTATGTACATCAGTTGACTGCATGTCTGGATGTTGTAGCTCATCCACTTCATTCGCCCGCCTGACTGCCATACCTGCCCAGCTTGTGAGACCGTCCCGAATGTTGCCAAATGCTCTCCCAACATAGCGTGGAAAACAGGGGCTTAGAGTTCACACTAAGCCAGAACACTATTTACCTCTCTCTGTGCATGAAATGAAAAGATAAATTTGGTTTCTGAACTCTCCTGAAGATGCCACTGCTCTTAAAGGTTCAGGGACACCCAACTGAAAATTGAAGAATTATATTCCATCATATTGTCTCATCTGGGCCAGTAGAACAATTTTGAATTGTGATGATGTGCACGCACCTTTAAACGTACGTGAAGGTATGTGCCTCTTTGTCTGTGTGCCATTGCTTTCCTGCCACTCTGCCTCGGCACTAAGGATAAATGAAAGTTCTTGTAGCCGGGTGTAATTGGATGGTAATGATAATAGCATTTCTTATTTCTTCCAACACCAAAGCTGGTTGTTAGCCTAATTAGTTTGAAATTAATTTGCTTTGTGGTAGCAGCGTTGTTACGTTGCATGCCAAGTAGTGAGTCAGTGGTTTTCCCTGCATGATTCTGAAACATTTCCAGAGCTCATTCATAGAATGGCAGTGTCTCTTTGTGAAGCCTCCACTCTGTTCCTCTCCTTATCACTTGCGTCCATTTAACATTGAGCAGGCTGACCTGTCTGATCCAGCATGGCCACACACTGCTGATTCAACAAAACTACAAACTTGACAACTTTCAGAACATCCCATTGCTGCCTCTGTAGTCAAATGTTTTGTTTTGTTTTGTTTTGTTTTGTTTTTTTTGCTGGGGCAGTGACCTCAGTGTCAGATAAGCATCTCAGACAAACAACTCAAGGTTGTTTGAAATGTGCACCTCATTTAAAAGATGATAGTATAGTGGAAAGCAGAGATAGGTCAATGCACTGATGCGTTTCATTCTGCCTTTAAGAGCTAATTAAATGAGATAGTGAGATAGTGTTGCTGAAGTGTATGTGTTTTAGTGTGTGTATGTGTGAGTGCTTCAAAAGCCATCCCCAGAAATTTACATGAGGAAGTCCATTTATCTCTATGTGCAATAAGGGGATCAGTGCAAGGATTGATGTCTAAGGGTTTTCTAAACATACAAACTTTTGTCCCTTTACACTTACAAAGAGTCACTAAGTTTTGAAGATAATTTTCAAACATTGAGATTAGCAGACAGTGCCATAAATAAAGTGAAGCTCTTGGAAAATACCACACTGTGAATATTTTGCCGTTCAATAAAATAGAAGAATAATTGTTGGTCCAATCCTGTACGGTATGATAAAGAATTTGATTGTTATTTGTCCCATTGTTGTTGCTTGTTTGGAAGCCATTCAATGCTTTGTTGAGTAAGATTCATAAAGGATGCTCATTCATTTACATAACATCTAAGCAGATACTTTCACATGGTTTGTGATTTTCAGCATGTGGGAACAGTATCATAATGTTTTCTGTCGGATAAAGAGATATCTAAAAACAATTCAGCATAATTTTCAACATATTCCTCTTGCTTTATGGGAAATATAGGATCCAGCATAAAGAACTTTATTCATACAGTATACTTTGATGATACACAGCAGTAATCCCACACAACATAAGTAACTACTCCAACTACAATTACTAATGTTACTGCTAACAATAGTCATAAGTATTTCGTCCACTTAACTTTCATGGTTAAGTTGTTCTGATGCTGTTGAATCTCTATGTAATCACAGCCGGCCTGTTAGTGAAACAGCAAGGGGCTTCATGCTGCAGTTCAGGGATTTGGACATTAATAGTCTGTGATGTCTCATCAGTGACTGTCTGTAACTCTGCTTCCTTAGTGCTGCTGAGTTAAATAAATGTTCATTCTACTTAATGTCACTGTGTATCCTCACTCGTTTAATAGCTAGCTGGAAGGCAGGAAATTGGTCACTAAATTGCAGTTGGACGTGATAAATTGCAACCAAATGAAGCTTATGTAAATCACTTTTACGGCACAAAATCAAAAATTCACTCTGTCTTTGATTGTACATAGACTGAAACATTCACCCTAAAATGAGTTTGTGCTATACGAAGAACGCTGAAGATCAGGGTGTCGTTTTTACAGGAGAACTGCTGAGTGGTGGTTAACGATTGACCTTCAAAGGTTGGACTGAATTCTGTTTTCATAGCTGTTTTACGTCTTTTTCTGGAAAGCATTAACGCAAAATGAGCTCGGCAGCTGCAGGTCTTCCTCTGTTGCTCGATTTTCTGTCCGCATCCTGTTCTGACAGGGAAGCTAATGTGCCCACCTCAGCAAAAGGTGATCCTCAGGATAGAGGGTGGCCCACGCATACCAGGCTACTCTGTCTTTACCCAATGATGGAAGTAACCACATGTAAGGTCCAGCTAAAGCTGTTTCAGAGAGAGTAAATAAAGTCATTACTGAGGACTGGATGAAAGGGCAGGTGGCCTTAACAGAAGGTGATGCAGTCAGCACCGGACCTGGGAGTAAGCGGTGGAAAACCTGTGGAGTAGGCAGCGACTGGTGTTTTTACTGGCATCACTGTCACATAAACTGTACTTCAGGCATTTTTGTGTTTTTGTTGTTTTCTGTTTTCATTTTGCATGTTGCTTTACTTGCGTGTTCTGGCTTAAAAACCAGATGAGTCATGAGAACACCCTGCCAGGCTGTGTAGAAGGTCAGCTTTGTACTTGAGTAGATGAAGCTCATCTAACACCCCCCCCACGCACACACACACACACACACACATACACATTTACTCTCATAACATTTTATTCATCATTACAGGTTCCTGAGCTTTGGCTTAAGTATGTTTTCAGACAGCACTTTCGCAGGATTGCATTCAGTCTTTTACGAGCTATGAAAAGACATAAATAAGTTGACACATCTATCAGACCGATGTCAGTTAAGTGTTGCTGTTGTTGAGCTCTTTTATCTGTCTTATGGCAGAGATGAAGTGTGGCCTCAAACTACAGCAGGCAGGAGTTAACAAACCCCCACATGTCTCATTTTAGTCTGCAGCACGGTTGTGCCAAATCCTAAAGAACAAAGTTATTGAATTAAGACACTGGATTTTGATAGTGTCACCTTTAATATCACCTCTCACGGTCTTAATGGCCTGCAATTGAATCAACAATGGATTGGCTCAGGTTGTGAAAGCCATCAGCTGTAAATTGACTAGTGGCATTGATTACCAATTGAAGGAGGAGCAACGTTTTTGACCCACATGATCTATTTGTGTTGATGCTCTGGGAAGACTTAATTACGTGTGTGGCAGGGGGATTCATATTAGATTTTTTTCACAAATGTTGCATAGTTTAAAATGCGAATAATAAATCAATAACATTACTTAAAGAAGCCCCATTTGCTGTACTGGGCTCCGCAGTACACTGGATGGGGTGCTGGATTAAAAAAGTATTGATAAATTATTAATGGAATAAAGCACAACACTTTTATTGCCAAATATGCTAATGGAAATAGGGCTTATTAAGGCTGTGGTGGGATAAAGTACCACACTCTTAAATTAAGAAGGAGGTCATTATTGGGTGATGGATAAGACAGAATGCATCATAAAAAGAAATGTAAGGGTGATGTAATATGCTCTGTAAAAAGGAAAAATCATACGCTCATGCACTAATAAAAGAATTTGCTAACAGATCAAATAATAAAAGTTTTTTACTGTAGACTAGCTGGATGGTGGCAGTTGAAATTAGTATGTGGCTGAGTGTGAAAAAGGGGGGCCAGGTTTGAGTGAACATATTTCGGGAAGTGTCTCCATCTCGAGCTAAAAGCCAGGAAGGTGAATGGACGCAGCACGCTGAGGAGATGCTGTGTGCTCAGCATGTGCATCAGGACTGGATCCTGCAGATCACACTGTTGATCTTACATGGCTCCTCTAAACAGAATTAGACTGGCCCGCATGATCTGCAGCTGTAGCTTTGTTTGTATGTTTAATTTCCATTTCATTTGTATTTTTATTTTGAAGAGATGGTTACCATATGCAAAGTTATATATGTCTCAATAATTCACCTAAATTCGAAGACTGCAGTGATGTTGCCAAGTTTTCTCAGCATGGAAATAGGTAATGTAAAGGAAGCTGCAGCATTTTTGTCACAATCTTACACAATGACCCCAAAGTGTACGGGATAGTCTGTTTTATCACTGATGCCTGTTGTCTATCCATGCAAAAAGGGCAGAACTACTTTGATTGATTAGCTGAATGGTTGGCATGCTGCTATTAGCTGACCCTAAATCCTTTGTGTGTTTTTCTATTGTACTGTACTTAATTGTAGTTCCCAGAATGATAAAATAATATGGAAAATGTTGTGTTAGCATTATAAGCTGTCCAAGTTAGCATAATTGACTGCACTGGTAATTTAAAACGGATTTCAGGGGCTGTCATTGTGTGTGTGTGTGTGTGTGTGTGTATGTGTATGTGTTACTGCTGAAGAGGTAGCCGTCATTATTGTTGTTTTTTGGACAAGCTCATTTCCCAATGTTAAACTGCAAATGCAGAAATCCCCTGGTTAACATATGAGCTTCAGTGTGCTAAGCCAGTGGTCCAGTCCCAGAAGAAGCATGTTGATGAATAATACTTCCACGTTCTAATTCATCATTCTTGTAAGTAGAGAACATTTCCTGTTACTGTCCATACCAGACACACCAGGATTTAATTTAGGTGAATAGACTGAAGATGGATGCTCTGCTAGTCTCCCTGTCCTGCTTTGTGATTGAACGAGATAAGCTCAAAGAAACTTCACTGAAGGAAAAAAAAAAAAAAAATGTTTCCGAAAGGTTATTTGCAGAGTGGCGGCACACACCTGAAGTTAGGGGCTTTGGACTAAAGGCAGTTGCTCAGACAAACTGGATATTGCAGGCAGACAATGACCAATCAGCAGGTCAGAGGAGCTGGTGTCAAGCCCCGAGTGGCAACGGTGGTGCCAGAGGACCAGAGCGAGGGCCGCTGAAGCCTGGCTGGGGACTCTCTCTCCCAGCTGCCACCTGGCACAGACTGAGGGCTCAGGGCCCCATCATGCAGACTTGGCTCAGAAAACCAGAACAGGGGAGGGATTCATCCATCCCCCAACGAGCTTCATTCAGCAGACAAACCTGAGGCCAGTTGGTGATGCTGTGATGTGTCCTTAAAAGAGAAATTGGTGCACTGAGTAATTAAGAAATATTGAGTCATCGATGTATTGCATTTTATGTGGACCCCTGTAATAATCTACAATTTCCTTTATGGATTTAAACATAAAATGCTTAGGGAGTAATATCTAACCTCATAACTGGATGTCTTTGGCTGATTTGTTTTTCAGTCATCCTCCCAACTCATTGCCTTTAAAAGACCAAAAATATATTTCAGCTATTAAATAGATGAGTATACGAAATGAAATGATGTTTAGAAAAGATGTAGAGCAGATTCTTATGTAAGATATTTAAATGATCCACAAAACATTAAGCTCTTTTTTTTTTTTGTTTGTTTGTTTCTCAGCCCATCAGCCTTTTGCACAAGCAGTTTACACTGTGTGCCATACTCAGCGGCTACACACAGTCAAACACATACGCATAAACAAATCATAGTTTTTTAGAACAAACGTCTGCACCCTGTCTGTATTGTGGCTGCCTTCCCTGGCAGAACTCACTGGAGTCCAGTCCAGTTAGATGGAGGATAGAAAGGGAAATTATTGGCAGCATTTTTATTCCACTGTGCAAGCAACGAGTGTCTACATCAAATGTGCAGGGTATATATTGTCAACAGCTATGAATTTCAGGGGTGCACTTAGAACATCTAACCAGTTTTATTCTTTCAATATCAATTTAGAGGAGTCAGCCTAAGTGTATGTCAAAGCATGACTGTGTGCTAAAAAAGGTTTCTGGGCCTAGAATATTTGTGAGATTGCCACTAAGGATGAATAATTTAATGCACTTTGATGGCATAGTGCATGAAATGAAAATCAAAGATGAGACTGCACTGCTGCCCTGCTACCTACACCTGCAGCAACAATGCAATTCACTCTCAACAGCTGTGATACTGTTGGCCCATGAGGGTTGAGTTCAGTCATGTGGAAGCACTATTACCGAGTTACTTTGTGTTAAAATTAGATTGCCAAATACATCACCACCAGCTGTCATCAATCTGATTCAGTATGATTCCCTAACATACTTCCTAGCTGCTATTGATCTCTGGTCCCCACCACACTCCCCTTTCACATAGTGTTGGATTGGGAGTCCTATTAACCGTGTTCCCATCAATCACAGTACACCCATGTTTGTTTGTAGAAGTCTGATACAATTAGAGCGGTGCTCTCGAGCTCATGCTATGTGGTTTTCTTTCATTCCATTTCTGGCATCAGCTGATTTGAAATTCACGGAGCTGCTCCCTTCCTGCATTAGTGATGTGCTTCACTGCTGTGGAGCACAGACCAGAGATTAAGCACTTGGGCCTCAAACATGTTGGCTGTCACAGGTATCTCTCACTGCTTGCTGTCTGATAAGGGTCACTTATTCCTGAAGAAGGCTTTACCAAGAACAGAACTCCAGAGAAATTAAAGACCCAACTTGTATTTACTATGATTTGAAATGTTTCTCTAAGAAAGTACATTCTTTTGATTGCTGCTGTGGCCTTGCATGTTTTATCTACTGAAAATTAGTGCATATTTTTAACATTTTTCTATTTCAGGGTTGTTATGCCTGCTTTTGCAGGCTCCGCAGTTTCCCCTGTTTTACAATACCTGACTCTTTTCAGTTTAATTCCTAAAAATAACTCTTCCTTGAGACACAGAAGTCCACAGAGAGCTGCCAGCACACTACATTTCTGCACTGTAAAGCTCATTCCCTTTTGAGTGACATTACCACTTCCTGCCAAAAAGAGGCAACACAGGACAGGTAGTCTCTGGTTGTAAGCTTTTTCTAGTAATCTACTTATCATGAACAAAGAATAGCAGGAATTTTATATTATTTAGTTTATTTATTTATTAGGGTTGTTTTTCCTTTTTAAATACAACATGACAGCACATCGACTAACACGGATAAACCACAGAGATAGGAAATATGCTGTCAATAGATTCTAATTGGAGTCTGCTCATTTTGTCTTCCCCCTTTTCATAGTATTATGCGATCTTTTATTTAATAATTTATGATTTCACGAGGGCACCAGCATGGTGGCTGAATGATTAGTGCTGTTGGCTCACAACAAGAAGGTTGCAGGTTTGGTACCCGGCCTGAGGCCTTTCTGTGCTGAGTTTGCATGTTCTCCCCGTGCCTTTGTGGGTTTTCCTCCAGGTACTTCAACGTCCAATGACATCATGTTTGGGTTAACAGGTGAAACCGTAGGTCTGAGGGAGAGTAAGTGGTTGTTGGTCTCTGTCTGTCTCTGTGTGTTGACCCTGTGATGGACTGGTGACCTGTCCAGGGTGACCCCACCCTCACCCAGAGTGAGCTGGGATTGGCTCCAGCTCCCCCCACGACCCGGAAAAAATTATAAGTGGTAGAAGATGAATTAATTAATAAATAAATGATTTCAGACAGGTAAAAAGTTTCACTTTAAAAAAATAAAAAAAAAAGCTTGAGAGTCTGTTTATTATTTACTATTAATTCATCACTCTTCAGTGTTATGTTTCACATAACGTCCATGTATGAAAATCCGTTTAATATGTTTGATGTAAGGCAAGCAGATGTCATTAGGTGTAAATTGAACTTGAGGCAGTCATTTAATGATAAAAAACTACCGAGTGAAGATTGGAAAAGATTAGCGTACGACTAATACATCTGTTAATGTTGTCACAACATGACAGCTAAAAATTTCTGAGGTCATGACATGATGCAAATGCCCCTGATCTTTGAGAGTAATGTACTGTCGGATGTGAGAGAGTGTCTTGATGTCTTACAGATGTCTTACAGCTATTGTTTTGTGTCTATGTCTAATAACTAATGTGAAGAAACATCTAGTTTAATCATTTCTATCACAATCAATTTATGAGACCACTAACGATGCTCAGTTTTCCTTCTTTTAAACAGTCTTATTATTTGAAATGATGTGTTTGTGTGTGGAGTGACCGAAAATCATTTAAACTTTGACCCAATTTATGTGATCCAATAACTGCAGGCTGGTTTGTGTTGTGATAGGGCACATGCAAGGTTTATACACTAGATGACTAGATGACTATTGTCATTATTGTCTCATCATACGTACTCAGTTTAGTGTTGTTACTCTTTTAATGTGCACTCACATTTTGTCAATCTGGCTGTCTGTTCTCTCTCTCATGGTGTGCTCCTCTTCTCATCCTCCTTTAGCAGATAAAAAGCAGAGGCATAACTCTAGTTAAGCAATTTTTGCAGTTAGTAGGGCCAAATGAACAAAAGACAGCAGAGATTGGTGCTATTAAAGGTATTTTGGAGTAATACCAACATGGTCAAAAAGTGCAACACCCTCTTAGAAGTGTTTAATTAGAGTAAAGCAAAGCAAACCTCATGCTGAGGTGACATATATGTTCAAGTGCAGTAATTATGGGTGCTTCAAAACAACAGCTTCCATGAGGGTTGTTTGGTGGCATAAGTGTGATAACTGTTGAGATGGTGTTTTACCATGTTTGTTTGTCTCTGAAGTGGCAGTTGGAAATAGCCTGTTTTGATGTAAAAACAGAATTCACTCAAGAGCCTATCTGTTTAAAAAAGGTTCATGTTTGATGACCACTTTTTTGTTCTGAATGTTCAAGCTCTTGATGCCTAAGACAGTTTTTCATAATAAAGCCAAGGTGGATACGTCCCAGCAGAGACAACACATCTGCTCTGATCATTAGTGAATCAGTTCACCATCATTAATCAGGATATGTCAATTGAGGAAGTAAATCACTTTTTACAAGAAATTTAAGTGTTAAGCATTGCAAATAGACATGCAGACATGCTTTGGCTTTTGTAGCTGTTTCTTGTTTATTGGTTAGGGTTATGCTTACACATGTGAGTGCAATAAAATGTGCATTATAATGTTAACAGAGACATCTAAACAAAAAAAATAAAATAATTCTAAGTTAATCTAATATGAGCTAAGTATTAGTTAGAGAAGATGTAATTCACTCTGAACTCAGTCCGCACATAGCTGCGACAGAGTGGGTGTAAGACCTCATGTGAACTTGATGTGCCAGTCTAGATCACTGACATCTATATTCACAAGGCCCATAGAAACACATACAAAGTTCTGGGGAACAATTTTTATTCAGTTTGAAGCAATGTATTAGATAAACAACACTGAAACTGGGTAGCACTAAACAAGACAAAAGATTTAAATACCATTTCCAGTCTTCCGAATGCACAGATTGCATTATTACCAATCCAACTACTGTATACACTCCGAGCATATGCACGCCATGGTTATGTAAACCCTGTTGCCAAAGCAAATTACTAGAGCTTGTTCAATTACAGTGTTACAAATAAACACAAGGCATTTCATTCTCTGATCACAAAGGATAGACAAAGGCAGCATATCATCACGAGTATTTATTTTTTTTTATAGAAGACTGACAAGAATATATCACCATTCTAAATATAATTCATTATCTATAAATTAGAAGAACTCCAAAAATAAACAAATGTCTTTCCTCAGAGTCAAATATTTGGCTGCTTTTGGAGAGCAGTAAATTCAAAGCCATGTCAAATGATGAGGCTGACCAATAGATACAATGGTGATTGTTCTTCAGATGCTTCCCTCCTGTTATTAACCTCTGAGATTGTACAACAATGTGCATAAATGATGTGGGACATCATAATGACAGTAATTGCCGATGTGACTCTTCCCCTAATCTCTTACACAGAGATAGAAATTACCTGACAAGTGGTTCTATAACTGAGCGACCTCTCCTGAGATGCGGCTCACTACAGCAGCACATTAATTGTGTTGACAGCTGTGTCTTCATGTCGTGGGTCAAGTCTTTTCTGCAACGCTCTTTAAAGTGACAACAACACATGAAAAAATTTCCTCTAAAAATAAACAGTTGTGCAAAAAGAGGTGCTGTCATTATCAGTAGAGCAGGCATGACATGCCAGTTTTCATTTTTAGATACACTTCTATTGACCTCAGTCTTGTTCAGCTAACCAATATTTTCATGTCTGACTCAAATTTACCTCAATGCTCTGATTCATCATTCATAATAGTCGATCAAGACAAGGCATATCTGCTCTCTGAAGTCTTTGATGTAGTAGCTACAATTCTGAAATGAAGTCAGAGGAGACATTTCACGGCAGCCTGTGTTTTCTGAGTGCACCACTTTTTCGATTTGTCTGCCATCACACCAAGCTCCCTGACACAGTTATCAGAGGTCAGGCTGCAGCATCTGTCTACCCGAGACACTCCTCACACAGGACGTGGCGCTTATCTCTGCGGTTACAGAATCCCTGAGGAGGGACTGGGGTGATGTCTTTGCCAGAATTGAACTTGTCAGACATAATGTAGACCAGCACAATAGCTTAATAGATATTTAAAAATAGTAATGTAATTGCAGTGTCAAATAGGAGTATACTGATTCAATAAAGGAGTCAATATTGGTAGAAGCATTTCCTAAAATGTGGTGCCATTTCTTTAAATACCATTAAGGTCAACGTTTTTTCTCTAGGTGTACTAACATTACTCTATCTGTAGCTCAGCCTTTAGCTATCTTATACATGGGACATCGATTTAGAGAAAGAAAGATCGTTTGTCTTGGATCAGTGTATGTTTGAGCTAGGAGGAAAAAATGTGGGATCAGTGGATCCCTGTTGACAAAAACTGTAACAGTGGTAATATAAGAGTATTGCAGATCTTACCTCTTTGATAAGACTCTGGTTTCATTTTCAAAGATATGAAGCGGAACGGAATAAGACTGATGCTGCTTTCTCACTGATAAAAAAGAAAACATATTGCACAGGTCATCTTGAGTATGTGAGTTGGTTATGAATGTGTTGCCTCATAGTTTAGCCTTGTTGCTTGCACTGTGACATGAATTGAGTAATTCTATAGAGCAGTTTCAGAATATGCAATATGCAATCTGCCTCATGTGCAACAGCCAGCAGAGCTCCTAGCCCTCTCATCTAAATTGCTGCGAAGGCCTAAATTTGGATGCTCATTCAAAGCCTTTGAGTCTCAAGAGGCGATTTACATCTGCCCAGTATTTTGATGTGCCCAATTCCAGTCAAGTATCTGCCAGTGCAGTACTTATTTCACATTTGTTTTGTGGTTCATTCTGGTACATAGGATGTTTTTGCCATGTTCAGATATTTCATGATCAGTGGGATCAATTTAAAACTCTCGAGTTGCTAATGTAATACTTAATATGTGGAAATTCAAAACCTGAGTGATTCTGGTTCTGAGATTAAAATGATGTGATCCAAATCAAAAAGCATCCGCTTTAAGCAGTGTTTTCCAGCCAGTTTCTTTCAGATGAATGCTGGGACCTTTCTGTACCTTAAAATCTTTCATTTCCATAGCTGCCTCTGTGTAAAGGCCTGCTGCAGGCAGTGTTTCCCCGTGGAACACAAGCCCTTCATTATTAAAGCCCCCTTGCTGACCATCCTCCACACTTCTGACCTAATGACTTTCTGGAGAGTGGAGCTGCAGTTTAAAGCTTATCCCTGTTTTGTTTTCTGCTTGTGTTCTTGTGGAACAATAGCCAAAGTTCAACATCAGTTTTTTTTACACAAAATGATAGGAACAAAATGGGATTGCCCTCCAAGTGAAACATTGATGTGTCCTTACAAATGCACTATAAACTAAAGTTTACCAATACAAAAGGCCACAAGTGTCTTGTGCACAATCATCATTACGGATTCACCATGTATTTTAATGAAGACTTCTTCCTATCCTGGAAGTAAAACCAAAGGTTATGAATACATTTATTGGGATATTGATTGGGTCGAGCAAAATAATTGTACTGAAATAAACCACAAATAAATAAATCTTATACTCAGATTCTATAAATGTGAATTTTGTGGTATATTATTTTCTGCTTTGTTCAGTTCATGATTTTTGCCTCATAGTACAGTCATATATAAGGTAATGCTTAATACTTTTTTAATGAGCATAATTTGTGTATAAAAGCAAAAATCACATTTCGTGTAATATTTTGTTGTGTGTTCATACAATACATTAGCAGGTTGACAACAAATTGCTTTTCAAATATCAGCTGCTATTAGACCAGTTGTTTTGCACTATAAAGCTAGTTAATTGTTCACCTGGAGAAGGCCTTCCAACACTGCCCCTGAGCAAGTATACCCTGCAATAATCAATTCCTTAAGCAGTGTGCGTAATTCCACTAACTGTGTAATGAGACATGCCTGCATTGTATTTTCTTTGGTAACTGCACAAATTTAAACAGGAAGCAATAAAACAGAAACTGGAAGTGTTCTAATGTTTGTCCCATATTAATCAATATGTCAGATTTTTCTTGAGCTTTGTTTTGTGACTTCCCATCAAACATCAAGTCAGTCTTGTCTTGCCTCTACATTGAAACAAACAGCATTTGGAGCATGTATTTCTACTTGAAATGACTGGTAATATTTTGATATGAAACATGGTGTGATATAAAAAGAAAGATTGGATATCAGAAACAGTCAGAATCAAATACAGTTCAGGTTTTACCTTCAAACTGCATATAGCATTTAGTATTCAATTTTAACAAAAAATAACATCACTCTTGAGATCCATTTTCTGACTGAGCCTAAGTAAAGCAATTCCTGAGAAAAGATACAGACATCCAAAGACTTTGCAAACTTCTCAAACCAAAATCATGTAATTAAGCAACAAATCCTTATTCATGCAGTATGTAGCAATACCCATTGATATCTCAACTAAAATGAAAGTTCAGATGCCATAGGGAGGAAGAAACAAATATTCTGTATGTGAATATCTTCTGACTTTCTTTTGCAAACATTAGATTTTTTTCGTATTGTTTTGTGTAAGAAACCCCTTTTTTTACATGAAAAGCCAAAACATCTTCATTCCATAGCAATACTTGTTTCTTAACATGTTAAGACTTAACACTTTAAAATTAAGTGTGATATTTTCTTTAGTTTCTTTAGCACGTGTGTTTTGAAATGCATAGGTGTAATGTATGCATATATTGTTTGAATATAACAACAAATATGCATGTATACATACATATGTATGCACCTTTTTTCGTATATGTATGCATTTCAAAAGAAGTTAACATAAATAGACTGTTGACAGCCGAACAAAATGTCTCGAAAAGAGAGTGTGAAAGAGAATATGTCTGACACTGAATATAACAAATAGAAATGTACCTTTATTTGGACTGTTTTCATTAGGCATTAAGTTTACTAGATTTAAAATAGCAGCAGACAAAGTTCACATCAGTTACATTGAGGGAATAGAGAGTCTAGTGACAGGCACAGCTAAAAATGTATCAACCACAGTGACAAGACTGGCATGGCATCTTGCAAATAGCAAATATTTGCAAATCAAATCTGCTAAGCATTCTGAAGGGAGCCCTGGATTTTATTTTATTTTTTTAACTATTTAACCAAAGTTTGCTTTGAACCTGACTGAAGCCTGTCTTGTCTGCTTTACAGGTTAAATTTACACCGGCCCATCTGAAGTTGTTTGTTATAACATGCATCTATTAAGGCGAAGCAGTCAGCCAAAGACGGGCCCTGTGCCTCGGCGGTGACTGACTGAACGAGGCGGAACTTGATTGACATTTCTCTGATTGTACCTGTTAGGTTGGGACAGCAAACTCTTCTCTCATTCTTATTGGCTGATGTTGTCACTTGGCCCCGCCCACCTGAGCGGAAGTTTGACCTGCCTGTGTAATTAAAATCACCTGTAAAAAAAAATGTCTCGCTGCTAACGATGTGTGTCACACTTTATTCACTTAGTGTTTTTTATTTCATTTATACCAACTACGCTGTTTTTCTTTTTTCTTTGGAATAACTCCTGCTGAACGGTTGTCAAGCCGTGATCGGCAGACACGGAGCTACGTTAGCATTCCTTTGGAGGGGAGTTTAACTGATGTAAGTCCAGTATTCATCTTCAAGTCTTTACTTGGCTCCTTCCACCTCTGGTGAAGCTATACAGTACTTATTTTCAAATGTAATGACTTCCCAAAAGGCACCGCCGTTAGCTAGCCGACGCTAATTAATGTTCGTTGATGTTTTTATTTTTATTTTTTTAAGCCGTTAGCTTCAGCTAGTTATTAACTGTATTGCTTGATGCAGGGAAAGAAATCGGGCCTTCAGAATCGTGTTAGGGAAACAGCTGTAACTAAGCTATGAGACTGGTGGCTCTGAAGAGTCAATCCATTTGCTACAAAACCAACAATAGACTGAAAAGGCTTTGCAGAGTTGATATTTATCTCTTGGTTTGAATGTTTCAACTAAGTATGTTTCCTTGAAATAAATAAAACCAAGCAACAAATGAGTGTGTTGAGTAAAGAAATGCAGCCAGCTGTTCCCCACTGCTGACGATTCCACTCATTGATTGAAAAGCCCAGCACCACATGGTGCCCTGTCAATTTGAGCATTTGTGTGTGTGCCTTTAATATAGTTAAGAAGTACTGAAGTTGAAATCAAATTCTGTTTAACGTCACTTTTAGGACAGGGGTCAGCCCAGAGACTGGTAGATCTCATGGCTACCTTTCATGAAAATACCATTTGGCTTCAGCTTTATTTGCAGAAAGGATACTCTGCTGTAGTCTTTGCCCCGCTTCTTAATAAAAAGAGAGCAGTAGAGTGTACAAGGCATCTTTCCCCCTGGAACTACACCATTTCATATTTCATTTCAATAGCTTGATGTGTTTTGCTAGGGACCTTCATGTGGCATGTCTGACAGGCAATGATCATAGACAGCAGTCATTTCAGAAGAAAGCTTAAGTTTTGTTTTGTCATGATGCTCGTGTCATATCTGGATCTGGGGACATGCTTATGGTCCATGCTTTTAATGCCAGCTGTTTTACATAACCTGAGAAATTGAAACAGAATGTTTTATTTTTGTTTTCCAACAGCCGTGGTTGTTGAATTTGACCATCAACATTGAGATGCTAATATTTTGTTGTGGGTTGAACAGTTTGTGTTATGTGCATGCATTGGTGTGATCCCTCCATGGGCTTTGAACTGTGCTTGTGAAACCTCATAAGTGCATAAGCTCAGTAGTACACTTGCTGTATTGTATAATTTCCGTAGGATGTGCAGTCAACTGTTAATCTCACCAAATGACTCCGAGGACGAGGTGAGGTGCATTAGAACAGCTGGTATTGAACTGTAAAGGATGAAACTAGAGAGTGAGAAATCTCTTTGAAGACACTGTTGAATCATTGTGGACCATTTCAATAAGCCCAGAGCAGCAGGAGACTCTAGCGTCTCCATCCAACATGGTCAAATATCTGTGCCATATGTGCAGCAGTGATAACAACAAACATCATCATGCAAAACCCTGCTGCTGGCATGAACAGTCTGAACTTTTCACATTTCTTTGAATAGGCGATAGTGTTTTGCGCTTTCAATATGAGCAATACTTATCTACATTTCTATGAAAAGCACAAAACACCAGACCTGCTGAGAGGATCAAAAACTGAAATGCCAAACAATTGTGTATACATACACATTGTTGGGTTTTCTACACATTTTTTTTTTTCCATCCTTCAGATCAGGTCATTTATTGAAGGTGAAGGTCATTTGAGAGAATCACTGAGCTTCATGGCAAGAAATAACATCTGAATGATCCTCAGGCTGCAATATTGACAGATGACTCATATGACCATCTTCCTGGCTGACATAAGCCTCATTATTTTCAGTGAAAACTGACAGAAGTCAGAGATGGTGGTATTTAGCTCTTGGCAGTTTGCTGCTTCAGGAAAGTGAACTCAAACAGATGCCTTTTTTTTTTAAATAGAGGATGCTTTGTATATAAATGAAATCAGTACAAGGCGTAATAATAGGAGCAAAACTTGGTGGTTTCAGGCTTCCTAACCATAGTCCAAAGACCTGCTTTTTTAGATGAAATGGTGATTTGGTGAGTGACAATTGTCTGTTTCTAGGAGAGCCCAGGGACAGTTGCGACACTTCATGTTTTTTTTTTTTTTAACTTTATTTTTAATTTATGTTTTGTTTTATTTATATATTTTTTCCAAATAAATGAAAAACTCTTAACACTGGAACAGCCAGTTTGCTATACTATAAACCTCAATGTGGCATCTAACAAACATATTTAAGTGGTTTTATGAAATCTGTACAGGTTGCAAAATTTAAGAACAGTCATTCGACTGCTACAACCGTCCCAGTGTACAGGGATGATTGTACCAAATGCCAGATACAGTTGTAACATATTTAAAATACAGATAATCAATTACAATATAATCTTTTCAAAATGAAAAAGAGTAGTTATTATTCATGTTATTGTGAATATTGCCATATGATTTGATCCTTTCCAGTAAAAGGAAGTGAGCCCTCCCAGTCTATCTTTTGCATGCTTGCAACAAATACAAGTTTCCACTGACTATTAACAAACAACCGATTATCATTAACTTAACATGCAATCTAGTTTATATAGGTCTACTAAATCAGCTTGTTGTATACTCTTTATGTAACATTGCCCTTATTATTTTTTTTTTAAGAATAATGAACAAGAACTGACATAAGGTAGAACTGTGCATTTGCATTTTATCCCAGTTGGTGCCTATCTTGTTTGATATGACAGACTTCTTATGCAGCACAGACAGAAAGAAAAGATATAGTCCTGTGAAGTTGTTGTCAAGCAGTTGCTAGAGTAAACAAAGAGTTCCTAAAGCAATGGTGTTTTGTGATCAAGCAATGCAAGAAAAAATGGAATGATTGATGTTGCAGATCTATGTTTTTAAAATTAATGAATGAGAGAGAGAATAGGCATGAAAGTCGCTGACTAGTTCAGGGATGTTGTAGCAAGGCATTACAACCTAAGCCCCATCAAGAATGTCTAAATGCGGCTTATTCAAATTTAATTAACAGATATAATTATCATTATTG
The DNA here is from genome assembly GCF_900963305.1 of Echeneis naucrates. Lineage (NCBI taxonomy): Eukaryota > Metazoa > Chordata > Actinopteri > Carangiformes > Echeneidae > Echeneis > Echeneis naucrates. The sequence continues at coordinate 15,855,674 of NC_042531.1, read as the reverse complement.
CAAATCACTATTAAATATAATTAATTTGCATGTGGTTATTCTTGTAGTTTGAAAATATAAATTAAATAATACATCAAGCTACAGTATTTCTGGTTGCATAACCTGATTATGCAATATTGCACCAAACCTTAATGGAGTAACTAAAAATCTTCTGTCAAAATTTGGTTTAGAATTAGGATCTTACAATGAAAACTATGCCAAATATACAAAGCCTTGTTTACATTTGTTTTGTGGAAACTACAGTTGAAATTTGTCAATCCATTTTGATTTTAGCATCTAAATCATGCTGTTCTTCGCATTTGTAAAACTGACGTCTAAGGGTTTTTGTTGCAACATCTGAAAGTCATTTTTTTTTTATTTTTTTTTTAAGACTGTGTAGGTGTCCTACTATTATTTTGTCATTTTGACTGACTGGAAGATGACACATCTTCCTTAGTTATGCTGTGACACAGCCTTTGTGATTTCATCACATCATTTTTGGCACCGGAATATGCCGGTGAAGAGCCTCACTGGGGCCTTGCCACAGCATCTGGCTTACTGCTCTGTGACTATGATGGGATTTACTGATTAATGTTAATGTAGTCTCAGAACCTCTCTGTACACCAGTGTCCTGTCGCCCATCCCAACCAGTCCTCACCAATTCGGGGGTGGCCCTGGACCAAAAATGGAAATCTGTTATACTGAGCCAACACGCTGTTTATATTTAAATGGTGCTTCTGCTTAAGATCAACCATTATCAGTTCCATTGAGGATAACTGACTGAGAATTTGATTTTGGTAGCCCAAACATGATTATGGTGGGTGTCTGGAAATGCTGATTTGTTGCAGGTTGTTGAGGCTGGAATTCAATCAAGTTATAACTATTGATAAAGCATAGCCTTTGTTCTGAGAAAATTGTACTTCAACAGCTTTTGTGATGTTTCTGCAAATAGTTTTAAATTAGAACACCAACATAATTGGAACTAATTTAATACTGTTGATTATTCTTCTTTTCGAAAAGAGATTTTCCTTTCAGTCAGCCGCAGTCTGTCACATTACCACATAGGAATGTTTTTTTTTTTCCCTCACTGCACTTGGTCTGCAGTATGAGTTCATTTAACATAATGCATCATTAAAAATGGTGTATTACGTTTGAGTTGGTTTAAATATCACATAACAGAAAAAACATGTTTTTTAAGATAATGGCAAAGGCTGTCTTAAATGTTTTGCTGTTGTGACATTTACACTAATTCTACAGTAATACTCCAATAGTGCAATAACACTGGATAAAACCTAGTTCTGGAAGTTCTTTGAAAACTACTTATATTGACCAAATAGGCTCTAGGTTTAAATAGTTGATATTGCTGTTCATTATTAGTCTCCTGTGCTTATCTAAGGAGATTTGGTAAAATCTGACATTGATCCCTGTTTGCAAGAGGTCCCCAGATTACATGCCTTAAAGACAAAAGCAGTTGGTTAGGATTTCTTTAACATATACTTCGAGCCAACTGCATGTTAATCAAGTGTTCACACCTGTCTAAAACTGTTATGCTGTTTCTCAAAGCTCACCTTAACATCTTGACAATTTGAATTTCTGCTCTTGCTTCACTGTGAACACATTGATGAAGGCATAGCAATTTACATTGCTTTAACTTTTTGCAAAGCCCCATGGACACACATTTTGTTAGAACAATATCAAAGGTTTTCAGGGGTTGGATAAGAATATTCTGTTGATCTGGATATGCAGTAATTAAGATTGATGTTGAATTATGTTTTTGACTTATGGGATTCAAATATATGGTACCCAAAGGAGAATATAGCTGGTTATTTTTGTTATGCATAGTTGTATGAGGGGGAAAAAATAAAGCAGCACTGGGTATTGAGGTTTGAGCACCCCATGACATTTGAGGTAAATTAAAATTTTGATACATGAAGATAAAAGTTTGTGGGATTTTGATGAAAGTGATGCTTGTTACTGTAGGTTATATGATCTGAAAAGTGGACTTCATTTGTTGAATGATTAATAAAATTAATATCATGCCGTGCTGATCAGAGGTAGTAGATATCCTTGTTTGGACCAAAGTAGCCAATGGATTCACCGAAGATGTCCTGCAAGGGTTGCTGTTAGAAAATAGATTTTTTGGCATTGTTTTTGAGGGTCACAAGCAAAGTTTTTGTGTTGTAGCGCGTGTCAGTGAAGTGTACTCACTATCTCCTTTGCCTTGGGTGCAATCATAGTGACTGAGGCATTTCAGTTAATGGCTTCTAATAATGTCTAATGTTCACTGTAAATAGTCTAACCTGTATCTGTCCTCCCTCATCACAGAGGGTACATTTTTCTTTTTGTGTGTGTGCGTATGTGCGTGCGTGCAAGACAGGGCTTGATAGCAGCCCATCTGGCTTGTCACCAGACCATGGAACTGAAACTCAGACTCGGAAGTGCTCAGATGTCTCCTCATAGCTAGGTCTCTAGGTGCATGACCTTATTCCCTGTGACATTTGCAGCCATTAATCTGCAGACCTATAGTGATGCTATACCTCTCTTGGGTTACATTGTCTTATGTCGCAGCATTTTCAAGATAGCACAGAGGTCATTCAACCCTTTGTTGATGGTGCCACAGTGAAATTTAGCTTTGATTCAATCTGCTGCAATCGCCAGCTGCTTCTCAGTTATTGATATTGTTCATATTACACACCCCATGCTGAACAGTGCTTACTAATCTTGATACATTGTAACTTTTATTACTTCATTCTGGTTTAAAATCTAATGTCTTAATTTTCTTTGGGTTTCTGTGTACTTCAGTTTTATCTGTCTCACTTTTTTATATTGACAAGTTGATGTTCCTACTTAAGTCTTACTTTGGATGTTGTTCTTACTGTCTTGCCATCATACTCCAGAGGATAGGTGAGACAATTTGAGTTTATTAAAAATGTTTTGACTCCACTGAGTGCTAAATACTTTACATAACCCCCCAGGCTATAAACTAAACACCGTCCAACCTTAGTTTTCAAGGTTGGGCCAGTATTCACTTTTTCTCTTAATAAGCTTAATTTAATTCAAAAACTGATCAACTGCCAAAATAAAATGTTATGGCACTACAGTGTTTGTATAAAACACTGTTGCCACTACCTGTAAATGAAAGTGAAGTGTAATTTGGGTTATAATACAGAGCTTTACTCACAGTTCTTGTTCTTCTTGTATTACCATTGGTTTGGAAAATGTTTAACGTTAAACACTGCTTGATTTACAAAGCCCTGCAGTGGAATAGCAAACTGTTAAGGGTGTTCACTGCTCTTGCATTGGTCAGCTGCAACAGGCTCCAGCCTGCTCCTTGACCCTGCATGGGTAATTGGTGTAAAAGGGAAAGATAGATTATTAAAAAAACTTTTTTTTTTTTGGCACGATTCCCATATTTGTGACATTTTCCCTAGCCTACTAACACTGGATAGCCACTCACTATTGAGCCCAGGTGGCTGCAATGTTGCAAAAGAGTGAGATTGATCAAAAGATGATCATTTTGACAGACTCTCTATGTTTACCTTAAAATGAGTGCTTAAAGGGGGGAAAAAATTGTTGAAGAAAACATTAAGGGAATTTTTTGAGGCTGGCCATACATCCTCCACTCATTCTGATTCAGTCTGTACTCTAAACACAATAAAATGTCACACTGAAAATAACGAGCGTTACATCCAGCTTTTGCCTGTTCTTGTAATTTATGTTCCACTGTAAGAATTATAGCATCATGTGCAAAAAGCAGCAGTCAGCTAATGTTGCCAACAGGAAAACAACCAACATGAATGACACATCTCATCATTTAAATACAAGCTGCCACTTGGAGGAATAGCTAAAGCAGCTATATCAGGAGATATTTGTATGATCAGGAAGATGTGCTAGGAGTCCACAGATGCAATATAAGACTTTGCATTAAGACTTTTTTTTTTTTTTTTTTTTTTTTTTTTTTGGTAACCTTCATTAATTTAATGCTACTTTATGGAAGCAGCATGGTCAGAATTTCAATTTTAAAAGGCTGCTCCTTGAGTTGTTAGACCTTCCTTTAATGAGGGCATTATAAACTAAAGTTAATATAGTCCCCTGTTAACCAAGAAAAAAATAAGGAGTCACAGTTTAGTAAACAAAACAAAAAATAAAAAATGAACTCTGAACATTTTAGCAGTTTTCTCAGTATTAGAATTATGGATAATGCATGACTATGAATAGATAAAGTAAGCAATAATCTGTTAAATAAAAACAGAAAGTGGCACATATGAAAGGATATCACTTTAATGTCACTTTAATATCATTACATATTGGTTATGCTTTTTCTATCAGAATTTTTCAAATGTTTTCATAAAAAAACATTTCAAAATAAAAGATGTGATTTCAAAAAGTTACAAGTGTTACCAAATGTATTTAAGTAGTAACTTTTTTCCCCATGAAATTCTTTATCTCTTGGAACTGAGTGGTTTTCAGGGAACAATATCGAACATATACAAAAAAAGTGTTTTGACATAAGTTTCACCGATTACTTGTTATGCCTCTTAGCACAGCATCGTAACAGAGCATTGAATAATTATTCTGACAGTTGTTTCTTTCCCTTGCTACAGATGCATTTCAAGCTTGTAGTTCACAGTCAACCCTTTAATCAGTCATTGTAAAGTTTTACTGCAGTCTTGACTTGGAATAAAGGCTGCCGTTGTATTATCTCTTGCAGGAGGAAAAAAAACCCAAACCCATCAGGTTAACCAGAGATAATAAGCAGATTTAGGCTTTCATTGGTGCAACGAAAGGTTAAGACTGACACTAAAAATTTACGTCTACTTACAGCTGCACTTCAATTGACATTGCTTTACCTTGAACAATATTATTTCATAGATCTGTTGAGGAACTATCCAAGGCAGTCATTACAAGCTACTGCTCTTATCACAGCAGGTTGAAATTGCATTAATGTTTGCTTTCTGCTCAGAATCCATCTTAGCCTCAGATTGCAGTGATGTGGTGTCCAGCAATTGCTGGTGATATGTTTTCTCTGAAACTGAAATCAATGCTGCCACTGGAAGACTCAAATTCCATAACACCAAAGTAATTTCTTTGCATGGGGCATTTTTTTTTGTGGAGGTAGCTTTTGTAGTTGTTAAACATCTTGGCACCATATACTCAGGCAATTGACAAAATATTAAATTTTATGATCATGTTGCTCTCTGCCATCTTTTTTGAGCTGTAAATCATGATTGTTTTCAGCTGTATGGTAAATACAATGTCCAGTTGCATTATGTGCGTTCATTAACTGTTTAGCTACACCATTAAAATTCAACAAAGCTTTCGTAGTTTATATTTTCATGTGAGAACATTTTTATTTTTTAGGCATTCTGTCCTCAGCCAACATTAGGTCTACAATTTCTTTTGGTGTAGGTGAGGGAGTCAGGGTAGAAACACAAGCAGTATTATACTGTATACCTCAAAATGTTCCAGTTGGTTTGAAGTTTCAGGACCTTATTCTCACAAATGTCACTTTGAAGTGACTTTGCTCAGGTATTGAGGTATCAAGATTGAAGTCCTACTTAGTGTTGGAGTAACGAATGTCTGTAACCATTATGGAAATATTTGCTGCTCTGACTTAAGTTTGATCTCTTAAGGCAAGTAAAGGGTAATTTCTAGGTAAACTCATGTCCAACAAGTAGCCTCTCTCTACTGTATTTATATTTAAAACCAAAATCTGAAAGGGAAATTACTTAACTCTGTGTTGCGCATCCTCTTTTTATTCAGCGTCCAGGTTTTCTGTCCCGTCTGCTGAGTGACATTACAGTTCGTGTGTTTAAGTACTCGGAAATGAGATTGTTCTGCATCTGTTTTGTTTTGTGCAAGCTAATAAAATATGCATCAGCTGGATGTTATTAGGAGCCCTGCTGATCGATACAAGTGCCTGTTTTATGAGAATTCTCCAAAGAGAGGTCTTGTCAGTCTGTCAGAGATCATTAGCGAGACTGGCAGTATGATAGATTGTGGCTCTGATGGGGAGAAATAAAATTAGGTAGGTCTGACATTAACATTGCAGTGCCCATTTTTCATTTGTCTCATTGTTATCAAGTCATGTTGCTGAAACAGGTTCAGGGGGGACAGACTACATCTTCTTTTCTGTTTTTTTTTTGTTTTGTTTTTTTTTTTCCTCCCTTTGATGCACTTCGCATTCATGTTAATTCATGTTGTTTCTTTAAAAAATTTCTATAATTTTAAAATCTTTCAATGAAAGTAAATCGCACCAGTCTGTCTAGGTAGGTGGGTGTGTATGTGCACGTGGGGAGGAGAGAGGAGGAGGGTGTGAGCAGTAAAGATGGCCAGAGAGTCACGTGAGTGACGTCTTCAATGGCCAAGATGGCGATAGAGTGATGTTGGCTATGCACCTGTCAAAGCCAAGATGGCGACTGATTGCCGCGTGTGAATAGGTGTTAGGGGAAGAAAAGAGAAGAAGAAAGGGATCGCAGATGACGTCACCACAGTTGATTATTACAATATCATTACACAATAGTATTGGTCCTGTAACTAGTAATATTGCTCAGTCACTGATCACAGTGCCGGCTGACACAAGATCTGTGGCACCAATCAATTTTACAACTTATGGAATGTAAGGGAAATAAAACAAAGCAAACAAACAGCGGGGCAAGCTCACAGAAGCTGATGTTCTTTGTTAGCTTCGGGTAGCAAAGTTGGCGTGCTGGTCTTCACAGCACGTGGAATCAGCTGATTGCGCGGTGGTCCGCGCTGGATTTGAGGAGAAAAAGAAAACAAACAAACCAACATAACAAAAAACAGCAGTCTGTGCTTGTCCCACAAGTTGAAGACTGTGACCTTGGTTTTTGTGGTGGTAGGATCCAAATGTTTAGTGTTGCTCCCTTCGGCGACCCGGTCGCAATGAAAGCTGGGACAGCTCTCTACTGCAACTGGGGCACTGGGAAAAAGCGGAGGTGGATGGTTGCCGTGGGCCTTAATCACCTGGGTGACGTCAGCGGGGACCCCTGCTGAGGGCGCCTGAGTCTAGCCAATGTCTGCATTCAGTTCCTGTCCAAACTCGAAACCACACTTTAAGTGTGAATCATGGGGGGTTGTGGCGCTGTTTTCAAACAGGCAGACAACTCTGGCCCAGGCTTCTGGAGGGACATGTAGACCTCTCTATTTTTTTCAGAGCACATGTGAGGCAATCCCAACAATGCTGTTGTCTCAGCAGTCCTTGATGGGCCTCAATCATGGATGAAATGCATTATGGATGATCAAGTATAATACAGTAGGACAGTGAGATGGGTAGTTGATTGAATTTAGAAGTTTTTTGAGTGCAGAAACAATCGGATTTCCTGCCAGACCAGGTGATCATTCAACAGTGGGTGGCTGCTGGTGTTCAGTTCAAGAGACCTCCGATCTGGACTTACTTAAATTGACTTTTGTCTGAGTGAAACTGCGGTTATCTAAGCTCATATGATTTATCAGGGTCTATGGTAGAGATTAAAAGAGGAGTGCATTGCTAAGCCCTTCACTATCTACTTTATCTACAAATTTGTATATTCCTCTGTTAATGGCATCCACTGTCTGCTACCATTGACCTCCCAGTCATTCGGTTATACATTGCTGAAATGCAACAGCAAGGGTTTCAGGAAAGTTTTACTTTCTAACTTAATTAAGATGGGTTGTTAATTTACATATTTAGGATGTTATAGATATAGTAATAGCAGAAATATCAGTAAGGTATGAGGGCTGCGAATCGTCCCTGTACAGCAAACACTGCAATGCAAATAAAATAGAAGCAATGCAAAACAAAAAGCTGCATTACGAATAGAATGGTGGTGGGGCTGTGAAAAAAGTGTGTGGGTTAATGACAAGAAGACAAGCCCCCCCAAAAAAGGAAAAAAAAAAAGTGAAATTGTGTGACTGTACTTTGCAATGTCTTATACTGAGGTCAATGTAAAAGTTAGCATGAGTAACTTCTTGAGTGACTTCATACTTTAAATAAAAATGTTTCTCTAACCATCCCTGTAACATGAACCAATAATGTAATCTATAATAGCCCACACACTTATGTTGTGTTTTTCTTTCTTTTTTTTTTTTTTTTTTTTTCCCTCAACATCAAAACTTTATTTACATCATAGCTTATTGATATGCGTTGTGTTTGCATCTCTTGGCCACTGTAGTTTTGGTGGAAAACAAATAAAATACTTAAACGTCAGATCCTGCAAGAAAGATAATGCTATAGATTAGTACAGAAAGGATCATGACATAAGCTAAATATGTGTTCTTGTAGTTGGGTTTAGGGTAGAATAGAAATGTAAGATTGGGTTTCTTTCTAGAAGGAAAAATCTGCACTGCTAGAAAAAGACTCATCAAGACCAAATTAGCATACAAGACACCTAAAGGTGTGAATGTGTGTGCCTGTGAAGGAAAAATAACATCTTCATAACCATAGGTGTGGTTGTCATTGAGATGTCAGGCTTTTGTCCCACAGATTTATCTCGACAGCAAGGACGAAAAGAGTGAGAGTCTGTGTATTGAATGATTTGCAGAGTTTCTGACAATTAAACTGTAGCAGTTAAGCAAAAGAGAGGATTTGGATCATGAGAGATGTCCGCTAATATCCCTGTGTGTGTCATTCCTATCTGTCTGCTGTGCCCCTTCAGGCTTAAGTGGACAAGCTTTGCTTGCATCTGCGACAACTGTAGTGGGCAATTATGCTATCACAAATCCATGTCTGCTGTATTTTACGGCTATCTTTTAATTGGAGCAACAGGAGAGTCACTTTCTACTAGGGATGAAGGAGATGTGTCTTACCTGCCTTCAGCTTACTAAGAATAGAGTGAAATAGAATAAAAATCTCTAGCCGTCTCTGCAATGTGGTTTCACCTCTAGGCCACAATTTTAATACTCGGGAATAGCTCTCCCATTGAGGTTACTTTCATTTCACAGGCATGATGCTTCTTTTGTGCTGGCCATGCACTGTAGGGATATAAGATTTTTCAGCCTTGTTATTAATGGTCTAGTATTTAAAATTTGCAATCACATTCCTGGAGGGCTTACATTAATCATATCAGTAAAAATGGTTGTCCAGACATAGTTTTTTTTAGGATAGGATAGGATAACATTTAGAGTTAAAGTAATGAACGAAAGAATTGGGCTACAGTTTCCTACTCTGTCCTTATAACCAGAAGAAAACTTCCCAAGAGTTAACTGAAAATCAATTCTAATTGATTTTGCCAAATGACATAGTGAATTATGCATAACTTTTTAATTGGCTGTTGGTTGTGGAATTTCATTTGTGAATGTGACGTGAAAGGTGAGGGCATGTTGTATCTTGCAGAGGCAAGGCTGGATCATTTCCAGAGGTCATACAGCTGAACAGTAGGAAGCTCACTACCTGCTGTGCTGCCTTTCTCCTTCCACCTCCACTGCCACCCACCCCACAATGCCTCGTGATAGGAGCCAGTTTACCCTGAGGCCAATAAAAGGGACATTTACCACATGCTCATGCAGCTCTGCTTCTGTCTGTATTAATAGCCTTAATATAGTCGCCCTCCTTACAATGAAAGCATTAGAAAGGACATGTTTTTGACCTTTAATTGGTTAACCGAGAAATGGTTTAACAAGAAAGGCCAGGATATATGTGACTAAATGTTGCAATCTTTTATACAATTTTTCAAGTTCATGGGATTTCCTATCCAAATCAAAAGGATTATTTTGGTTTTGTATTTTACAATTAATTCCAATAGCAATTACATGACATTTTCTCGCTCTTTTTATGTCATGGAAGATGTGCAGGTGTTTGACTGAAAGCCATACTGAGGCTCACTAGTTAGATTGAGGGTAGACCTATGGTTTTAGATTAATAGTTTGGCCATGGTGACATGTCATCAGTGCTAAGATTAAAGCTCATTAAATTGGTTTTATAACTTCAGGTTTTGTACCCATTAAACATCTCAGCACAGACAAGTTGGACTCAGACTTCACTAATATTGCTTTAAGCTTTTTTTAACAGTATGGATATGTTGTGGAACTGCAGCTGCAATTAATACTATGATGGTTGACATGCAAAACCTCCTGTCTGCAGAATCTTATGATGGATGGTGGATTTCACTATGGATGATGAGAGCAAGGAAGGCTGCTCATGTTCCATCTATCAGATAGGTTTTGTATTTCAACAATTAATGTTCGCTCTTTTTCTCTCACACTCCCTCTCTCTTTTCTCTGTTCAACCCAACCTGTTGAGGCAGATGGCCTTTCACCCTGAGTCAGGTTCTGCTTGAGTTTTATGCCTCTTTTTAAAGAAGTGTTTCCTTTTTGCTGTTACCAAGTTCTCACTCTTTGTAGTAATTGTTTGGTCTCTGTAAATGGTTTCACTAAGCAGTTTTAGACCAGCTCTTTTTCGAACGTGCCATGAGACAACTTCTGTTGTTAACTGGTGGTGTAGAAATAAAATTGACCTGACCCAACATGTATTGAGGCACCATGCCCAGAGTTCATACTCTGACACAATAGGTTGCCATGTGGCTACACTCATAAATGCTTGGCGTTGATGTTTTCACCCCTTACTATTGTGACTGTCTGTGAGGCAAGAAAAAACAAAATCTTTCTATTGGTAAATAGTAATGTTCTTTTGTTTCATTTTATACTCACATGATGAATAAACGAATGTCAGGATACAAAAAGTAACTGTTACTGTGTCAGGTGATTTACTTATTGTAATCAGTTTGACCCAGACAGATCTGGATCGCTATTAAAGTTCCACAGAAGTTAACATGTGACAACATTGAAAAGGCACTTTTCCTTTCACTGGACCATGTTGCACAAGCTAGTTTTGTACTGCTAACCTGAATGTATTTGTGGGACAACTCCAGTAATGTACAATCACTGTTTCTCAAATGAGAAAACAAAATCCTTACATGTGTTGTGACAGTTGGCCCAGCAAATTCCTTTAAAGAGTCCGTAGAAGTAATTACTGGGCTTTGGCAAATCACTGCAGTGGGCCATTTACGAATGCTCAGTCTTCTAAAGCAAGTGCTAATATCAACTGGAGTAAATTGCAATTAACAGACCTTTTAAAGCTACTTTTTTGCTAAATGTGTCTTTGGGCTAGCAATAGCTGTCTTGGTGCATCCATATAGCAATAGTAAAGAGATATCAGAATTTCAAAACATAAGTTTAAAACAAATAGCCATCTTTGCTTTATAAATTTACTGACTGCAGTTAGTGTGTGTCAAGATGACTGTCGTACAGAATCAGGATTGATTTTAAAATGGAAAAAACTTCAAATAAGCTCAGTGTCTTGCAATCTTGGGTACCAAGTGAAACTTAAATGGATAACTTATGGCCTACTACTAATTTGTGAAATGTTATGTCCTGACCCAGTCATAAGGCAGTATGAAGCTTAAAAATAATGTATTTACACCATAGTTCAACAAATGCAAAGAAGCCAAGGAGGAGAATTAGTGGTCATGTGCATGCAAAAAGAGTCTCAGTTGGGCTGTCGATGCAATCACATTGTAAAATGCCATGTTAATTTTACAGGAAAACTTATATACTCAATACTCAACTTATTTTTGGACAGCAGTGTCAATTAGTGCTTTGTGTTCGTGATTTCTACTCTGGATATTCCTGTCTTCATTGTGTCAAACTTTTACAGATAAATGTATCATGTAACCATCCAGATGTTGATCTCAAATACAATCCCTTTCTCTTGACACTTGGTTTAAACTGAACTTTACACTTTGTGCATTGAAGAATTTTAACAGGAGTTTAAACATAGAACAATAGAAGCTTTAAAAGAACAATGTCGTGCTACATCCTGAAGCAGCTATTCTATCAATCACATTGTGATTAGATTATCTGTGTTCATGTTCACAAAGCCAATGCAATATTTTAAAATAAAAGTCAAGACATAATTTCTATATTATTACTTCATTTTATTAAATTTTTTTTGTAATGCCGTTTTAATAACATGATCTTGGTTGCTTTTAGTGCTGTGCGTAGTGCTCAACTCCATGTTGCTTGCTTTGTATGGGGTTTTGAACCTTATCTCTACTGACCTTCATTGCACTGAGTGTATTAAAGGCTCATTACTTCCACATCTTGCCAAATATTGTATAGTCTTAATTCTTAATTAGCCATTTGACTATTTGAGCCAATAGTGAATGAAGTTAACCAATTATTTTTTCCAAAAAGTCTCAATGACACACAAGCACAGTTAATCATTTTACAATAAAAACAGATTATACTTTCTCAAACATTTATCCACTGGAAATTCCAAGGCAGCAGGCTGATCACTTTATAGCTTTAAGTGTATTTAGCCCCCACAAGGGTAAGAGATATTAAAAAATGAAACACTTCCTAATGAAGTAATCCTTAACCTTTTTAAGACTGCACCTACTGCACTTTTCAAAAATATGAGTCAGAAAATAACAGTGGTTTACCAAGGCTTATTGTGGGGGCATTTGAACTGATCTCATCCTCCTCAGACATTAGCCAGCTGTAGGGAAGGGTTTCATTAAGATTTGAGTTTTATTTATGGTTCATAAAAAAAACGTGTTCACATCGACATGTTTGTTTTAAGTTTTGCAGTTGTGAGGTGTGTGCCATAGGCTTGTGCCAGTGGACAATGATCTTGGTCATTGATGATCAAACTCAGTACTACATTCGTTGATCAGTTGATTGTTGGTGAATTGAGTGTGGCAGGGCCATGAATTGGCTGTTTCTGTGCCATTATTTAGGGAATCAGCAAAAGGGAGAGGGTCATGGGTGGGTCTTAGGCAGCTCCTTTTAAGTTGCTTGTGGCTCCATTTTCAACCAAAATTGTATTTGTCATCATTTGGAGTCAGTTCAGTTGTGACATGTGCCCTTTTTTTTGGGGGGGGTTCTTTATCAGACACTTGACATGATTTTATTCCAATAGGTGATGGGATAATGACATTGATCTATTTCTATGGCTAAACTGAAAAATAATATTGCTGCTATCTTCTCAGATCGAGAAGATCAATATCCCTAATGTAGCAAACATCAAGATTACACTGCAGTGATTGTGGAGACGGTGATATCAGATTGTTTGGAAGCCCAGAGTCTGGGTGCTTGTTTGTATCTATATGGAGCAACGATTTAGTGGAAAGCCATGATGAAACATTTATGCCCAAAGCAGCCTCAGAGTGCCATCTAGCCTGCAGCCACACCCGCAAGGCACCAGTGCACTCCTTTCGATATACCCGAGGGACTCGCCCAGAGGTGTGACAAGTTTATTCTTCTTAGATGATGCCGCAGTATGGTAATGGTTATAGCTGCTGGTCTTTAATAATAGGAAAAGATCCAATCCAGTAATGGAAAGAGATGGTTTTCAATGACTACCTGTTTATCACACTGTATGCAAAAACTGATTAACTGAATAGAAGAGTCTGTACTGATTTTGACTTTTGTCCACTTTTTTTTTTTTTTTTTCTTTTACTTCTTTGGAAAAGCATAGTTCTGCGATCACTAAATGAGAAACATGAATAAAGTCCAATGGACCTGTTATGTTGTGCTAATGCTTTTTGCCATTGGGTGCATTTTTAACATGTTAAAGTAAACCTAAAGCACATGTACCATGGACTAAACCCCAACCCCAATGCTTTCGTAGAATAAAGAAAAATGAATTTATGACATTTGAAAATATGTCTTAATATTGAACAAAATCTTGACTCCTGGTTATGAGGTTAATTTATCTGCTGAGGGTTGTCATATGACCAATTATCATCTAACATAATGAAATAAAAAGTAGATGGTTTTAATGAGCTCCTATGACATCAGCTAAAGTTAAATAGAAGGCTGTTGTAAACACTCCATTGGGTTTTGGGGAGAGTTTACCAGATGAGGTCTGACACAAGGGTAACAGCTAGTGAGTTCTCTAGGACAGCTGTTTGAGCTAGCAGACTGTGTGTCAGGTCAACTCTGAGGTTGATCCCATTGTAGGGAACTGACTGTTTCTGCTGGGACATCACTTTATTTTACAAGGTCATGGGGACCAGTTTCATGCACCATAGTTGTTTATCCTTGGATCTGAGAAAGGCCAAGACAAAATAAAATCACCTAATTGGTAACAAAGGGGTTCCTATTATTGTCTGAAAAATGAATTCCATTATATGGCTGCATTTTGAAGTCTTGGATGGTGCAATCCTCACAGAACTGAAGCACTGTTTATTACTGACTTAAATTTTCTATTACTACTTTTTTAAGCCACAGATACATGCTATACGAAGCAGCTAAATGAAGCTGAGGGGGAGTAGAGGTGCAAATTCACCAGATGATTCTCCAGGGACAGCACTATAAGCAATTTCTATCAGATTTCCTCATGAAAATATTATTTGTATTGCCACTTTGTCTATTTATTTTCTATTTTGTGTGTCTACACAACAAATGCTTTCTTTTGTTAGAAAGAGGAGCAGGTCCCATGATAATCTAATAGTATATTGTAAATAATGTAATAGTGATGCATGAGGGGTGCAAACTGGAACCTAATGTTTCCACAAAGTTGAAAGCACAGAGTTGCTTTTGTTACATTTTAAGCCATAATGTTTAGTGAACCTGGGTATGTCAGGAAATGATTTTGAATGAGCTTCTGTAGTTCCTGTGTAGGTTGCCGTATTTTCGTTGTTCTTAAATATTTGATCTTTAAAAGAAAAAAAAAAAATCAGTCTGATATCTGGTGGAGTGGGATGGTATTGGTGAGAAGATGTCACTTCATCAGAACCCCTCATGTTCCTGTAGAGTGAATGTTCATGTTAGTTTTTCATCAAACTAGGCCGCATGCTTTGTCTCAACAATTGGTTTCATTTTCACATTTGACCTGCTCTACCATCCTCATTGCTCACACCATGCAAAACTGTACAAATGAGTCATTTAGCAGTGAATTGGAGTCCCTTTAGCCCAAGAAAAACATTAAAACAAATTTCTTGTTAGCCACAAAAAACAATTATTCTGACATTGTCACTTTCGTTTCAGCACATTGAGTTCCCTCACAGGACTAGTGCAGTTAGAGATTAACTAAAACATGCTGAATACATTAATTCTAGACCTCTATCATTCTATTTCCACCCATCCCTCTGAGGATGCTCATAGCTAATTTGCCCTTGAAGCTACATTTTCCTTGTTAGGTCTGGAGGGCTTTTCTTTCATCTCAGCCTTGCCTGTGCTGCACATTTAGAGTATGGCTGATGTATGCGCAATGAAAGGCCAAATGAAGCTTTGCATGGATAGAAAATTGGATATGCTGTCATTCTTATGGAGGAAAGCATTATTTGTATCCGAAGGATTGGCTGCTGTGCTTGGCAAACATCTTCCATGAAGGAGAGAAGCATCCAGGATATTCTCTTGCCTTTCTGAGAGTATTGTTTCTACAAAAGTAGCTTCTCGTTGTACCTTGATTGCCTAGCTCCTTGGGAGTTTTTTTTTTTTGTTTTTTTTTTAATATACAATTGAAAGAGAAATCACTTTAGTGATAAAATCCATATACATTTGAAAAATAAAAAATTGCAAATCAAGATACTGAAGTATTTCAATAAATTCAATACATATGCAAGAAAGTGGATTGAAAAGAGAAAAACCTCTTAAACAATCGGAAGACGCGGTAGTACAAGGCAAGGAATGGCAAGGAACCTACCAAAATCCATAAGTACTTTGAAAGTAATTTACCTTGTATTTGTAAACATCAGATGAGTTTGTGTACACCACTGGGCAAATGGCCATATGCAGGTGATGGCCTCCAGGGGCCTTGAGCCAGCATAAAAAGTAAAAGCAAAGTGCTCTCCCAAGACCTTCTCAGTCAGATTTTTGCAAAACATATCAATGAAAATGATTACAGGTCTGTTTCAAAACTCCTTACTCCATTGGGGCCATTGTCCAGAAGTTGAAGGAGCATCACTCCCCCATAAACCAGTTGTGCACAGGAGCTCCTGGAAAGATTTCTGTCCAGGGAGTCAGAGGGATAGTCGGAAGAGAAGCCCAAGAGCCACTTGCTAGTAAGTCTAGGCTTAACACAATTATTGTTGTTGTACAAGCACTTCATACTGAATATAAGTTGCACAATCAAGTAATGTTCCTATAAACTGATTTTAATCAGATTTTTGTTACAGTTAAGAAGAAAATGCTAAGTGCCCTTTGAGCCCCTTCTCTCCAGAATGTGGTGAAAACATTTCAACCAGGAAGACTGTAAACAAGTCACCTTGCCTAGGGGAAAGAACTTGTGCAGTTTCTGGGATGCCGTGGTATTGGTGCTGAGGACATGGAACTAGTGACTCATGCTGGCTCAAGGCCCCTGGAGGCCATCACCTGCAGATGGCCATTTGCCCAGTGGCGTAGAGACACTTCGACTGCTGATGCTCACAGTAAGGGCCTCATACATAGAGCAGGTGGCACAAACATGTTGCCAGTGGGGACGTCTTTCTTTGGCATCAGTCCTTAATGGACATCAGAAAATATCCACCATGCATAAGGGCATTACTGACTCCTGACTTAGTACAGTAACTGGAGTGAATATGGGTAGGTGTTGCAAAATGGACAAATGAATCACAGATTAGAGTGCCAGCTGCAACTCTAGCTCTTAATTTACTAATTTGCTAATACAAAATGACTGAATAAATGAATAAGTTTGAGCCTTTCCTCATGTTAAACCATGTTGGCTGCGCCTGCATAAAGCTGATTTTTTTTTTTTTTTTTTTTTTTTTTTTTTTTTTTGCTTGCTCCTCATTCATAGGTTTTTGAGGGAATCCCTTGCAATATTTGATAGCTTTAGATGCTGCAGTGAGCTGAAGTGCAAATGTGTGAATGCTTGTTGTGGTGTGTGGGGTTATTAATTGAGAACATCAATAACAGGTCCTTTTTCTCTCTCTTTTGAGGAGAGCATTTATCATATGAGGTCAGTGTAGCCAGGCAAGGAAAAATAGGGCAGATTTAGTCATAGTGAGCAGGGTCTGGCTGAGGTGGAAATCTCCCCTACCCTCACGAAAGTGACAAAGTGCCATAACATCAGCCACACTTTAGTGTGAAATTAGTACAGCATGTCTCTGCCTGTGGCCATGTGCATGGGTGACAAATCCAATCAGGTCTTAAACCTGCCCCCCCCCCCCCCCTTTTTTTTTTTTTTTTTTTTTTTTTTTCTTTGCAGATTTGTGGTAAGACCTATAACTGTAATTACAAAATGTAAGTCCTGGAACACAATGATTTACTAAATTGAGATCAAATTTGCTGGACATGTCTTCACTTAAAAAAAGAAAAAAGAATGAAGTAAGAATGTAAACTTAACACTTTTTATCGTGAAATGTTAAACTGTTTCAAAGAAAGTGTGATACGCGGGCAAGGAAACTGGGAAAAGTTTTGACAGGATTTGGATATCTAACATTGTCAAAGACAACGCAGCCAAAAACGCTTACACTAACAGTGTTAATACACTTGTCAAGACCAACCAAAATCTAATTACTGGTACTGCATTATTCACATTGTGCTCACACATAATGGAAACATTAAATCTCTAGTATTCCCAGAACGGCTATTAACCATCAAGCCAATGCTACGCTACCAAGTGCTGACTACCAAAACATACTTTGCACAAGGGTGAAATTCACCCAGTTTCCTATCCATTCAAAAAGGGTGTTGTTCACAAATTATAGGTTTCCTATTTATGCAATGGCCAGTGTTTTTTTTTTTTTTTTTGTGTTCTTATTTTAATAAAATCTACAAGTTAAGAAGACTGGATACAATATTATATAAACAAACTTAACTTATTATGGCACTTGCAAATCCTGAAACTTCACTCAAATGTAACTTTATTTTCAATCAACTTCCTTTTTAGTGACCAAATGACACATTAATCTGTGCACTGAAACATAGGCAAATTGTGTGAATTCCTCCTTTACTCCATTTTGTACATTTTGTCTGCACTCTACATCTTGACTTGAGACCTACTCTTACAGTCTCTTTTTCTTGCTTTATTAACAACAAATAGCAATATGGTGAATGTAAATGAGCTTGACTGTGAGATTGTTTTAATGGATCTGGTGAACCTACCTAACATTGTCCCAAGACACTGATTAATGCAAAATGTTCAATTCACTCCATTCCATGCACCATTCACACAACCCTTATAACAGCTATAACCTCAGTCATTGGGTTGTTAGACTGTAATCCAAAGCAGCAATTAAAATCCTAATTACAAAACATCAGCACTGATATTACCTTTCAAGTGTACATCATTACTACTTTGCATAGATCTGCAGGGATGTTTGTGGCTGTTTTTGGCTTGATACTGAAAGTGTGTACTATGAATGTAATCTGTTTTTCCCGCCAAAGTTGGTGCTGATAATGCAAATGAGTTTATTAATGATGCAGTGATGCTGGTCAAGATATTGACAACCCACTCATGTCATTCAAGCTTCCATTTAAAACTGCAGGTAGAGATAAAGGCAACAAGATACCATTACAAAGGATATAAATATGGAGTCTGGATGACAACGGCGTGAGCTGGACCATTAAGTCTTCATACAGTCAAATGCTGGCTGCATTGCATCTAGAAGGTGGTTTTTGGAGGGGTTCTTTTTTTTTTTAATTATAATTTTTTTCCCCTCCACATAACAAATGCAATATTTTTTTAAGTATTTACATTGCTTGGCTAAATCTGTGGTATCATCTAAACCAGAATAGAACACAAAAGCTACAATTCTAAGAAAATCATGCACCTATTTAATTGCAACTTCAGGACCCATCACTATCAGTATGACCATGCCCAGATCGAACAAAACAAAAACATGTCCTAGGTACTGAGTTTGGCATAAATAATTAATTATCTAATCTATTTTTCTGTTTTGATAACTTGCAATGTCGAGGATGTTTTGCATTTACGTTGGCCTATTGTTGTTTTTGTAAATCTGATTAGTGTGATGGGATTCTTGCTACTCTTTTCTTGCAGGTTTTTATGCATGTAGATTTGCCATCTGTCAACACCAGTCTGTCTTTTTTCACAAAAAACTGCATATTCCATGTGTCTTTTGGCATCAAAATTTGATATACATGCTTCACACACACCTATAGTTGTGTTGGGGACCAAATGTTTTAATTTCATTTTCACCAATATCCTTACCAGTACATTTCCTTGTTTAGGCTTTACTAATAAGACATACTCCCATTTGCTGTAGACTGGGAGAGAGAGGGATACAGCAGCTACAGAGCTACACTGGTTTGTACCACTTCACACACAAGTTATTCATTAAATGAAGTCATATGTTGAGTCTGGTGGCTCCTCACCTGTTTCCTGTGCAGACAGAAAACCAGACCTTTGGTGAGAATGAAATGAGGTGTTGTGGTGAAAGAATGTTATATGCTTCAACTATTCAATATTGAACTCAATCTTCTACTTTGAGTCATCTTACATGACATCATTACTTTGTTGTTTAAGCCAAATCACCTACTAGCAGGGCAAGTCCATACTCACTAGTGGCCCCTTTATAGGTATTCATTTATTATAAACTATAAATAATCCCAAGGAGGGACATGACGTTTGCCATTTTGCGATATTTATGCAGTTTGCCTTTTTTTTCATTTTACTTGATAAAGCATGGCTCTCAGACATGGGCAAATATATTTTCTGTTTTCATGGTCAAATCCACCCCCCCAGCTATTCAGTGTTTGTTGTGATAACTTTTTGCCTTAAACATGGAACTAAATAACAACAAAACAAAAACAAAACTGTACCATGCTGTCCTCCAAACGTTTGAGTGCTATTATAGTATTTTTCTTATAGCCACTGAGTGAATAAGTTGAGTACTCATACAAGTACAAAACTCTTTTGTCATCTTTGAAAGGTTGAAAGCCTTTCCCTTTTTTGAAAGGAGGCATTGCCATCATTTGTCTTGCAAAGCTTGAAAGCTTTTAACTACTTCTGTGAAAGAATTGCAATTCATTGAGCAATAATCAAGATAAGTGAAGTATAGAGGGGAAAAATCATGCCTTTGCACTAGGAGATGGCTTGAAGCTGAGAGACCCAGCCTGTCCCTTTTTAAAATGATCACTATAGCAGGCACTTTGACTGTCAAAAAGGGGCTAAATATTTGCTTTTCTTGTATGTACATGAGTGTCAGTGTGTCATTGTTGGCCTTTTGATAGACTATATCCCCCTGACACCCAGGATAAAGCATCCAGTTATACTTTTTTTTCTCCTTCCCAGTTTGTATATTAAATATTGACTCAAAAATTGCACCTTTACTCTGTTTATCTGAAAATGCAGCTCCAGCCCAAATAGTCTAAAAATAATAATAATAAAGGAAAATCCTTCCCTTTGTGATCCTCAGACTTCCACAGACTTGTCTGCAAAGTGAAAATGTACATTACATTTCCAGGTGTGCATTCAACAAATCAAACTGCTCGGTTGTCATTACACAGTGAAGTATTGTGGCCTAAAGACTATAGAAATAGTGTTAACTGAGTCTGTACTTATAAATGCATTTATTTAGGGGGGAGGGGGAAAAAAAAATAAAAATATATATATATATATATTTTTTTTTTTTTTTTCTTTTTCTTTCAGAAGGGTAATTGTTCTCATTTGTTAACTCACGCTATGAAGAAGTTTATACTATATCAGTAAGCTATAATCTCTGTTGACAAGGTCATGTACCTCATTCAAGCCTACATAAAAATTTTTTAAATTTAAATCTTTTTGATCAGCGCTGCGTTTACCAATAAGTAAATATAAAGTACTATATGCAAACATATTTTTGTTTAAATAAAATATATTTGTATTGCTTTGTGTCTGTCAATTTAAAGATAAAGCTTGTTTGTCCATAGTCAGTCAATAGCTGAATCATTCAAAATCTCTACTCAACCATGAAACCTAAACTACACTTGAAAATAAGAATATTTTGATTTTTCTGGTTAATGCTGTCAACATTACCTGGCTATGTACCTGTGTTGACAGGTTATTCCTCTCCTTTGGCTATATCATGACAGATTGAACGGATTGCTGCTCCCACAAATCTCTTTTGTCTGGTGTCATGACAGTTTGTTACTGTTATGTGAAATACCCCATGGTTACTCCTCGTATATTATTTGAGGCTATAGTGAAAATAAATCTTTTAGCTAATTGGCACTTTACCATAGCACAGATTTTAAAGTTACCTGATCGTGTAAGTGGCCTGATAGATTTAATCACAAATTCTCTGCTATCCAGTGTGCAAGAATAAAGCACTAAATTAAGTTGTCCTCAGATCTGCTCAGTGTACTGCTGAAATTGACTCATACTGCTTACCTTGTAGTAAGTACCTTGGGTGTTAGTACGGCAAACCTGGTCAGCTCACTCCTTATCAACTCTTTGTTATTGTTTCTAACATTCGACAAAATGAGATCCTCACATCACAGTTTGCTGTACAGTGCTTTGCTGCAGCATAATTAATCTTTATTTTTGTTGATGGGCACACTGTATAAAGCGCCCAAAAGATCACATTGTAAGTTGCATGACTGCCCTTTTCCCATTGCTTTTTTTTTTTTTTTTTAAGAAAAAGCATAATAGGGGCTTCACATATTACTTTAAATCACAAGTTGTTGACATCTTTATTAATTGGCTGCATAAAGGTCATACCAAGTAATGAAGCAAGTTATGCATTTCCACCACAACTGGGCAGTATTTTAGGTCATTTGGAGCCGAATGGTCACTTTTGTCACACATAATTACAACAGAGAGTGTAAGAAAAATTCCAGCTTTTACATGTTTAATACTGTTTTTGCGTTACGCTAATTGCTGATAATGTTTTTCTCGCTGGCTAATCAAACAAGATCATATCATGTTTTCTGTTCAAAGAATCATTTTCATAAAGAGCCTAAGAAGCTTATAAATCTTGTTGTACTGTATATAACAAATGATAGTCTCATTGAGAATCAGTGAAGACTGAACCGAATCTGATCGTGAGTCCGACTCATCTGTGATTACACGGCATGCGCTCTAACCAGCGCTACCATGATCTTTGTTTTATTTCCAGCACCTCATGTCAGAGATGTCGCAACTGTCCTTTTTCCTCACACTCTGAGTTGATCAGTGAGAGAGGTGGAGATGCTTAACAATCTCCCATTGCCATCCCTCCACCTTCAACATTGGACTCACCAAATTGATTTTAATCAGGCAATAAAATAAATCTGCTCCTCCCTCTGTTAACTCACTTTCATGCCCCAAACGGGCCAGCCTGATCGACTTTTTTGATGGATTTTACCACAAACTACCTATAGCACTGTTCACAACAGAAAATCTTTCATTTTAGTTGCTTTCAGAAAGAGACTGATGCGGTGTTGGTGTTTTTCATGAAATTTCAGCAGTTTATTTATTCAATACTTTGATCCGTTAATTCCAGTCTTCCCGAGTTGCTCAGGAGGTAAAAGAAGTGCAGGCCTCAATGTGAGAGTAAGCCGCCGCCTACCCTATAATATCAGCTCAGAAAGATCCAGCTGCACCAAAGTGAGGCAGATAATCAGTCTTCTTATTCTCAGAGACCTTTATTCATTCTCACCTTTTTATTTATATATATATCTATATATATAGTCATGCCTGTAAATATCTTATTGCTCTGAGATTTACATACTAAAAATACTGTTTGCACTGGTGGTGCACTGGTGGTGCTCATCTCCATAAAATGGAGATGAGCAAATTCAACTATGGGACACTTATTTTAAGATCACGTTACAGCGTTACTGTCTTCTCTCCAAAACGAGAGAAGAAACTAAATCTCTGGTTAGCTCAGAGCAATAACAATACATTTCATCTAGTCTAATAATCAAAGTAAAATTGTGTATTTAAGTCTTCAAAGGGCTGTAGCACTGGTTATGTTTCACAATTTAAAGTGTTCTGTTTTCCTTGTGTGCTTACTTTTTCACAGTTGAACCATTAATGTAGTATAATGACAGTACTATGAAAAGTTGACCAATGTTTATACTGCAATGTACCAGATCGTAAGGAGAGTCCTGTGTTTTAATCAATGAAAAGTGTAAAAACAGTTCTCCCTCAATTGTGATTGTCCCTTGTGCATGCATGTTTTTTTTTTTTCTTCAGATTGCATTTAAGCTCTGAAATCCCTTTGGAACTGGCAGCAACAAAAAAATTCTACAGAAAGCCTTGTGAATCTTGAAAATGTATCTAAATAAGCCTTTTGTACTAGTTTTTTTTCTACAGTATTTTTATTGTTTAATAAATGGTCATATATATATATTCCTCAATCTGCCTTTAGATGTGTGGTTCATTCAGGATTCTACAAGGCCTCACAATATAAGCCTGGAATAAAAATTACATTATATGTCTGCAAGACTGCCCTTCTTGTCTTGGAGCTTTAGAGAGGAATTTAGTTATTTTCTCTTTTAGGAAGTATTAATGGAGTAAGATTAGTCTTTGCTTTAGGCCAAGATGTTGAAAGCACTCTGTTCTCAGCTTTGTTTAACAAGTAATATGTGTTGCTTATCGTTTCCTTCCTTTTGTTGGACCTAAAGCGGACATTAAACACACTTTGCACCCGTATACTCAATGGCACGTAAATGTATAATTGATGCGTAATCTGAATGCAACATAGTTGAACTTTCAGTGCCATCTCAAAATTAATTTACAGGAAGCCCAATTCAGGCTGCAGCATGAACAAGAAAGTCTTTGTACAGCAAAAAGGTACAACACTTTCTTTTTATTCTCATAGAGGCATTCTTTTATTGTGCTTGGAATGTAAGCAGTGTATTTATCATGGATTAGGTTCTGCTTTCCAGTGTTACAGTAAACTATAAAAGCCAAATTTTAATGAACTGCATTTTTCCTTTCAGTAGTGTTGATAGAACTGTATTGCCAACATGTCTAATCTAATCATTGCTATCTGAAAGAGCCATTGGAGGGGGAAAAAAATCATTACATGTGCCATGAACTATCAGCACATCTGAAGAAGGAACACACACAGCATCACCAATTGGTGGATGGATTACAAACTGAGCTCATCAGTAAACATTAGCACAGTAACTACAACTATAAAGTCCTTTTTTTACACAGAACTTAATTTGAATGGGACCAGAGGCGTTTTCAATAGACTAAAGACAGGTATAAAATTGTGATGGGACATGCTAAAATAATATCTCAACACTTCACACAATGCACCATGACAGAATATATAAAACTAGAATTGTATCCGTGTGTGAAATTACTTATACCATTTGGTTTATAAATATTTATCAGAAATGTAGCATCTTTATTTTGCAGGGTCAAAAGCATACGTATAATTGTAACCTATAAATGCTGATATATCTATAGAATGGTGGCATGGATTGAGGACCGAGTTTTATATTGTTTTCAGGGATCATCAGCAATTATCGATTATGGAGCACCAATGATACATTTCGACATACAAAACCTTTCCCGTGATGTCTTGACTGAAATGAAAGCTTTGCTAAAACACCACTGCAATGTCTGCCTGAATTGAATAATTCTCACTTAGTCACCTTTTTGAAAAATATCAAGTAAGGCAAGGCATTGTGCTAAATTTTGAGCATATTTTGTCTGCTAATAAAGGAAAGAAAACAGTATTTCCTAGAATGCAATTAATCAACCCAAGAGGTTAGCAGTTTAGTCTTCAGTGCTTTGTGGAAATTAGATTGTATAATTTTTCAATTTAGTTTTACTGATTGGACTTGAAATTTAAGCCACTCAGTTCATATATGAATTATCAGTAACAGGATGGTGACAAAATAAATAGTAATGGTGAGTCAAGACTGACTCAACACATGCAGCTTCGTGGTAGATCCATTTAGTAACTTTTTGTATATTTTACAAATTCAGCTCTTAGTGCAAACGTGGAGACTGGTTTTAGCCAGCCTCATCACTTTGTTGATGTGTAGTGATTTCATTTGGGCTGTGTTTGGGTTTTCCTTTCATCCAATTATCTTTTCAGGAGAGTATTCATGCAATATCTGTCTTTCTCTGTGTCGGCCATTCAATGTACTGGCGACCTGTCCACGGTGGCTCCGGCACCCAAAGTGACCTGGAAACAGATTAGCGGTAGAAGATGAATGAATGAATAAAGTTCTTGGTTCGAACCCTCGTTCTAGCACCCTTCAGTGTGGGGTCTGTATACTCACCCTGTGGCTGCAAGGATTTCCTCCCTCCAGCTGTTATAGTCTCAGAGAGCGAAGACCTGTGTGTCAGATGTTAACTTGGAATTGCCTGCACACATTACCACAAGTTCCAAGAACTGCCTAAATGTGGCTTGGCTTGGTTCTACAACAGTCTGCGCCCTATTAGGGGAATAAACACCATTTCTCCCAAAGATATTCTCTGGTTCCTCGCTGTAGGTGTGAATGTTTTTTCATCACATGATTTTGTGATTGCCATAGTCTGTAGCCCATACTAGCAGTTTTAAGAATTTAGTCTGCACTTGATAGCCAATTTTATTCTCAAAATAACATTTTAAATTAACCATAATGTACTTTTAATTATATTTTTAGAGCACATTTACTGCATTTCTTTTGTAATGGTGGACACATGAATAGGACAGTACAATATTCCTGAGTGACATTCTCTCCAGTCTTGGTTCAAAACACAGTTTTAATGGTTGAACTGCTATTTTGGCTAAAAAGGGCATTTGTGGGGTTGTGTTGCCATTTCCAACGAAGCAAAGCAGATCACATCTCTGTAAACCTACTCCCAGCTGTGCAACTTTGTTCAATTCACTGGGGAGTAAAGTGGGGAAAATGTTAAATAGAGGGCAAGTCTTTTTTAATCTCATGCTTCTTTGGCCTGGTGGCAGACTATGAGACAAATGTGACATTAGTAATGCAAAGTGGTTTATTACATCATATAGATTTAAGCCAATGTACTGTTAGCTGATCTTTTTTTATTATTGTATTTTGCCAGGTTGATGGTTAGTAAAAAAACAAACAAGCAAATTCTTACAGCTTATTTATCACAATTAACAATTTGTATTTCAAATTATGAACATTTGCATGTCATTATTTGGTGATTGCTATTTTGTTGCCACTCAAGTCAGAGATTTGTGGTCCATATTTTTTATTCCAGGCTTTTTCTTACCTACACAGAATGCTGTGTGTGTGTGTGTGTGTGTGTGTAATCTTGTTGTTCTGCTCATGTGCGTCACATCGGGGCCACGACCAGTTCAAATTAAACAGCTGCGAAAAAACACCCAAAACACATCTGGAAAGACATCTGAAATGAGGACAAGGGTTGCAGTGTGAACATTGTCTTTGTCACTTTTTAAAATTGTGAAATGAGTCGTAAAATATCTGCCAAAAATCCCAATAATGTTCATCCCTCAAACCTTTGTTGAAGTTGAATTTGGTTATCCCTTGAGAGTTTTAACATGGATATGCTGCTGACGGATAGTGGCCAGCTCACTTGGTAGTGGTGTGTGGAGTGGATGTGATCCCTCGCTATAACAGCTCTCACTCCACTCTGATAATGCAGTTTAATCTGGAGGCTACACCTAAGGCACTGACATGCCCCACCAAGGATCAGCTGGCATTGGACAAACGCACTGGAAACCTTGACTGGGACTTCACCCCTGAGTGATGACAAAAACCCTGTCTGCTTAAGCAGCTATTACTCCACCTGATTGGTAATCATGACATGGAGTGAGACATAAATCCCTCAGACTGCTGGTGGTTAAGATAGAGGTCTTTGAAGGAACATAGTGATTAGGTGACCTTGGATGGAGCATGGAAAGGGGGCCAGGCGAGGGTGAAGCTTTTGTGTGTGTGTGTGTGTGTGTGTGTGTGGGGGTGGGGGGGGGGGGGGGTGGGGGGGGTTTCTTGTTCTATTATTGGCAGTATAATGACACATTCTCATGCAAATGAAATTCACCCACGGAGGCTACAGTCAGAAAGAGCAGCTCATAGCCCTTAAAAATACGTTGAGTGATTTCTTAATATATGTAACAGTTACTCTCAACAGCCTCATCACTCTGAAGGATACTGTATTTTCCATGCACAGATTGAGATGTCACTCATGGTGCACATTAATTTGTGGTGTTGTATGAAAACTGTGGCCCCATAATGCTTGTTTAATGATATTTTGCTGTGACATTTACAGGGAGAGCTCTCACATTGTGATTAAAGCTGCACTGTTGCTTAGCATACTTTGGATAGTTTTTGCATCATCAGATATTCTACATTTTTAATTACTAGGAATTGTAAAAGCACATTTACTCTGATTTGAGCTGCCATTAAAGTGATTACTTCTTTCTGTTGATACCATTTATAAAAAACAAACAAACAAACAAAAAAAGAAAAACGTATGATGGTTTTGAGGAGACGCATCAAAAGGATAAACGGGGCTGGGCGACAAATCGATTTAATCAATTAATTTAAATTTGTTGTTGAGGACAATTGGGTTTTTAAAGAAACCTGGTTTTCTTTTAACTTCTGCTGTTGACGCCCAGAGGGGTGCCTGTAGTTCAGGGTGGGCTGAGATTGTCATTACCTGATGTGATTTGCAGTAGCGCAGAGACAAAGAACTCTCCTCTGCACCGTCCTGGACAGTTATTACACCAAGTCCATTTGGCAAAAGTCTGGCAAAAATAGTGCCGGACTCGATTGTTCCCCAGAGGGGAAGAAAATAATTAAAAGCAAAACTTGCTTTTAATAATATATATATATATATATATATATATATTTCATCATTTTGTTTTTAAAAAGGAAAAAAAAACAATAAAAATTTTGTCGTGTGTTGTAAAAAAATCTGAGAGATAATATTTTAGCCATATCTGCCACCCTGAAATGATCATAATAATAAAAAAATAACACTTCTGCAGACCAACTACAACCTCATGGTAGGTTTGTAAGTTTTTAGGATCCCTGTCTATAAGGCACAGTCATAAGAAGGGACTACCATCCAAATTCAATCTTTTAGACCCCAAAGAACAATCTCTTTACAGTTTTCCTGGTATAATAGAGAACCAGCAGGTGCAAGCTTTAATTGTTACATTACACTTGTTATCACTTGATTGAATTCAGGAGTAAAATACACACTCAGCGAGATTTGTTGTGACAGGTGACGTGATGGGTCAGTGGCAGAGAAACATCAAACCATATGTTTGGGGGGAAAAAGGTAAAGAATAAATGGATTATTTTTCTCTTGGTAAAATTTTAAATGAAATCTTAAAGTTTGCTAATCAAGAATGATAGATCACCATGAATATTAATCATTCTGTTAGGATAACTTGGATTGATGTTCTCATCACTTCGAGTTCCACAATTGTTCATTAAGATAAATATATGTAATTAATAAATGAATAGTGTTAACTTACTTAAAAAGTCATGAACTCAAATTGGTCAAACAAGCCTTATAATGCGCTCCCTGTGAATGTAATGTGCTTTAAGGTATTCCCTTCCATGTGGAGTGAAAGGCCAGTAAACAGCATGCAGCTTAAGATCAGTCTTATGAATCATTCATTGTTTGCTGGTGTAGGGATTTATGCCAGGGAGCAGTAGGCCATTCTATGATTGTCTTCTGAAACTTTTCATATGGCGCTTGCTTTCAATAATTTGTTGACATGCCCCTGCTGTTGTAGAGAAAATAAAAGTGACCTCGCTCTGTGGTGAAGGTCAGCCAGTATCTAATGAAAGTCCCGAGTCTTACAGCATTGATTTCTTACCCATTTCATGGCTTGAATGTGAAGTTGTTCAGTGTTGCCACCGGGGGGTGGCCCCCAGTATGAGCTGGAACTTTTCCTGGAGCCAGCTGTACCCCAGATTCTGTGTACAATTACTTCTCTCTTAGTATGTCATTATTTTCCCTTTCTCCGTCTTTGTTATAGAGCCCAATTTTCTCTGCTGCCTTAGAGAGGATTTTTTTTTTTCTTTTTTCTTTTTTTTTAATGGAGAATTCCTCAAAAGATTTTTCTAGGATCTAGAGGAAAGATGCGCTCAAGTTCAGCAGGACTGATGTGCACATAACAATTCTGGCATGCACCCAGAAATGTTGTGACTTTCTGAAATCATTCATCAGTCAGCAGAGCCACAGTACTCTCTTTAGTCTCCATATTCTGATCGGACTTGACATGGATGGCATTTAAGTCTAAATACCACACGGCATATGTCATCTCTCATGATACACTTGTAATAAAGATTCATTATGCAGGTAAGACATCACTAAGATGCAACACACCACGCTGCATCTTTTGGCAGATTAAAGATACAAAGATTAGGACCGCATTATACTGTTATACTCAATAACCTGCTTAGTTTGGCTCCTAGCCCTATACTTATACCATTATACATGTTTCATGTCAGTTTCATTTGATTGAACTTGTACTGCTGCTTTCCAAAAACCACCATTCCTGCATCCCATTATCTGTCTGTATGTGACATGAAAAAACACATTCATGTGCATTAAATAGACTTTTTTTAGTGCTTGCACATTGCAGATATTAAACTTAAGATTCTCTTCTCTTCCCCTGGTTTTTGTGTGACCTTGACCTTCCTGAATAGGTCTAATGGACTATCACCTCCGTGTTCAGCTCGCACGCAGCTTTCTATGTAAAGCTGAGCAAGTTGAATAGGCTGGAAATAGTCTCAGTAAGCAGCAGCTCTTTCCGAACCTGCAACTGTAAGATAGCTCTGATTTAGGAATATTCTCAGATCTGCCTTTTTCAGCTGCACAACATAGCTAATGTTTAACGCTCCACTTTGTGCTGTGAACTGCACTGCTGCTTTTACAACACAGGTTTTGTTTGAGTATGCCCATGGCTTATGACTTATCCACTGTACCATATTGTGAACTGTGTGTCTGATGCAATTCAGGGGATTGTAATGCCTTCCTGCTTTGCAGCTTATGTCACTGCAATATAATATTGTTTAGAGAGATAAATGACAACCTAAGCTCTCATGTAATTCAGAGTTTAATAGGAGTGAGTAAATAAGAAAGCGGATGCAAAAAATGCAAAGAACAGGGTGAAGAAATTTGTTTTGCTGTCCTGGTTGGAGTTTACTGGTCAAAAAAAAAACAAAAAACAAAAAAACTTGATCGCTATACATGCTTTAAGGACGTCTAGCTGCTTTTCCTTCAGCACGTTTGGAAAATATCTTTCCTGTCTGTGTGACTCCAAACAACTCTTTGTTCCTCTGAATATCTGGCACATTTCAAAGGCTCAATGGCTTTAATGAGCCACAATGTTGTGCCAGTGGTGGCCCAATGAAACTCATGATAATGTGCCCGGCTGAGTGCCACTGTGCGTTTCCTACTGTTATGATAATGGTACCAGCTTGGCTTTTTTTTTTTCACTCAGTGAAGGTAGCTGCTGCTTTTTTATTTGCTATTTCTGTCATCACCACTCATTTGATGTTTGTATAGCATTGTTGGTAAAAGGCATAATACGGTCTAATACAAAACCTTTTGGCACCTTTTTAATGCAAATACAGGGATATATGGAAAAGGAACAAAAACATGATGAGATGTTTACTTTCCTATAGTTTGTCTCTTTATGGTGCCCCACTGGCTTCAGAGACGGTAGAAGAAGCTGCTGCTTGAAGCCAGGGAAGATTAATTGACAGAAGAGGTCATATGCTCGGCTCATATTTGGCCTCTTAGCTTTCAAGGTGAAAAGAGGTAGAACATCAATAGGAAGCTGGACTGCTCTGAGATCCAGGGGCAGTTTCTTTCATGGCTTCCATCACGAGCTGACGAAATGGCCCCTCTGTCACAAACCCTCTGCTTTTCAATGGTAATCAATTCAGCTTTAAAGGCTTAGGAGACATCCCTTTAGAGACTTCAGCAAGTTTCCTCTGCCAACCTCAATCCCAGTATGGGTGTATTGATTTTCTGTTATTTCTGTTATTTCTTTTTAGTTTTGTTGGTCATTAATGTCACAATATTGTGACCATCATTTTGTTTTTCTTTGTATAATCGCACAAAGTCAGAATGTATTGTGCTGTATGAATATTAAGTACATGTTATCAGTTTGCATTGAGGAAGGTTATGAAATGGTGTTGCTAATACTCAGTACAGGTTAATACATAGGTTTTATTTTACTCCTTCTAAGCCTCACAGAATGGACTTGCTGGCTAACAGCTTATGTTGGAAGTGTCAGACAGAGACAGGAACATTCTTACATGCAATTTGGGAGTGTAAACTGGTTAAGCCATTCTGGGTGAAAGTGTTCAAACACATAGGGGAGTGTGTGGGTTCAACACTACCTGTATCACCAAGATTATGCCTACTTGGGGACCGAACAGAAGTGCCCAACATATCAAAATATGGCCTGGTAGTAATAAAGGTAGGGGTTGTCACAGCTGCCCGAATGATCCTCAGGGCATGGAAAAGTACATCCTCTCCAGATATTAAAAAATGGATGGAATTTATGGTAGAGAGTCTCACATGAATGCATGTTAGCTAGGATCAACGATGATGTTGATAACTTTGACCTGCAGCACAGCTGTGACAATGTGATGATCTGATTGGCTGTAATAATGTCAGTGTAGATGCTTAATGTTTGTTTTGGTTGTTTTAAATATTTGGATTTATCGGGGGCCTGTGGATATATTATATCTGAAAGTAATAGTGTCAGTTTATGTGTTGAAATAAATAAAAACTTTAATAAAAAAAAGAAATTATGTTGCTTAATGATGAAGAATCAGATTTGACTACAGCCATGAAGCTTTTCTTAGCGCAAAATATTGTATATTATTACAAAGTTAGTAATTTTGGAGAAATATATGGTATAAAACTTTTTAATTCTGTTCCTGTTTCACTGTCAAAAATAATCATTAACATATTCCTCTTGATATATTTTTTTTGTCTAATCTGCATGGCATAAATTCATTCTGTGGAGGGTTTGTAGTTTTGGTTTTAAGAATGAATTCTAAGAATGTCCCCTTTTAAAACCTGAAGAACCCTTTGAATATTTCAAAAGCGACCTTGATTTTAATAGTAAGATTTCAGATATATTGCATGAGTGGGAATAGAAGAGGTAGAATGGATGAGATGTTTGACCTTTTCAGATTTGTCCCTGGGTAGCGAATTTGCTGGAGGGTGTCAGGGCAAAGAGCAGCAGTGCGTTGAATTATCACTCCCACTGTTCAAATGCTGCAGACCTGATCCCCCACTTGCTCCACTCCCACCACTAATGGGTTAGGAACACACTGGGGGGAAAAAAAATATGAAGAAAGTGAGTGGGAGGGGGAGTCCGAGCCTGTCTGATTGTCTGTGGGTTAGACTTAGAAACAAATTATAGTTTTTGCGTCGAGGAAAAGTAACGACAGGTCGCTTTTTGGTGTCAAAGCTTTTGCAAAATCTTATGTCATTCTCCAGAATGATCGAGCTGAGTCTCTGACAGCTACCGGCAGGAAATATGTCAACACGTTGATGGATGCTTGCTATACTGAAAGCCTATGATGACTTTTTAGTTTACTGGGCTTTCAAAGAACTCTCCCCATTCCACTATTGAGTGAAAACGCACACCAAGGAGGCAAAGAGATGAGAACAAACTTGCCATACTGTTTTGTAATAGTTTGCCAAAGCGCAGAGGACATCATGTCTCTGTTAGAGAGAGTAGCTGTCAAAATCATAATGCTTGGGCAGCATCTGCGTCTGCCTCCTTTGGTGCAATTTTAATCCTCTAAAAAAAAAAATATGTATGGCATCCCACTCTGACAAAGGATTGTTTTCAAAACACATACCATCGACAGGACATACACTATTAATAGTGAGCGGCACTGCCTTGCATATTTTATTTACATTGTGTTTTACATTCTACTTTAGCAGATGGTATCATATGTTTGCTTTTGACAATGTCTCATGGATATTTACTGCACGTAGGTTCGAAAGAATGTCCAAGTACAGTACAGCCACTACCTATCTTCCCACGCTCACACTCAAGTTTGCATCCTGTACATGTTCTCTGGGAAACATGGGATCCACCTGCTCACTGCCATCACCTCATGCTGCATTTTTTTCTGTCTCCTTCTCCACCTTTTCCTCATGCCATCCAGAAACCATCCTGTGTGACACAGGGGAGTTTAACTGTCACGACCGGGCAACCTGCATTCCTAAAGTTTGGCTTTGTGACGGCGAGCCTGACTGCCCTGACAACTCAGATGAAACTGATCAATCTTGTAAGTCACCCATTTCATCCATTCCTTACTAATACAACACTGTCATAGGAAATTGTGCCACATCACCTCATGCACCAGCAAGCCTCACTTTTATGCTGTAAGGACCTGTGCTAACATATATTAAGTGTAGGCTTGAACTTGTTAGAAGTTTGTGGAGTGCTCTGTCACAGAACTGCTGCTGTAGTCATTTAGAAGACATGAAATACATTTGGATCATACTGCCCATACCTTGAAGCTGCCTACAAAAAAACTGATGCATGTGAAGAATATAGTATACAGGAATGTGTAGCACTTAAGTGAATGGCCGGGTTGCGCTGTGGGAACACGATCTAATAAGGAAAAATGTAGACGCATCTGGGATGTACCTGGCCTCATAGCTTATGTATTATGGTAAAGGCTGCAGCCGTCTAAACACTGCAAAAGGCTGGGCAGATAGAGAGAGGAGGAATTTACATTTCAGGTGATGTTATTTTTACTGATTTACAACAACATTTTTGTTTCCAGTATTTGCAGTGGGAACCTATTCAACACAGACACATCACCTCAGTGTTTGCTGCTGCTTTATGTATAGTATATACTCATAATTAAATATAATTAAAAAACAATCACTTCAAGGGCCTTTGTTTTAATAGATTTGATTACAAATTACAATTTTAGCATGCCAATTACCTACACTAGGCCCTATGGATGGCTTACCTTAAGGTTTAGTCAACATTAGCACATGTCAGTTTGGACCAAGTACCTCAATAATTTTTGGTCAAACTGTCACATGTGACACCTTGTCTATTAACCTAACTATCTGGGAAGGAGAAAAAAAAAAAGAAAAAAAAATATATATACACACACAATTAAGTAGTTGTATTTTAATAAGTTGATAATTCACTGTGACAACTTCACTGACATAATGTGACAACTTGCTTGCTGAGGAGGAAGCTGTCACTATTGTGACTTTTCTCTTTTTTTTTTTTTTTTTTGCTATGACATTTATACCATAATGATGTATTGTGCCCAATCAATATTAGGAAGTGACAATATACCTCGCTCTCCTCTACATAACATGCTCTTAAAAAATGTTTACAATTTTGCTTCTAAGTGAATTTCCTCATGATATTTGAAAAGGCCAAGAAGATTCTTGGCTGCTCCTTAACTCCCGAGGTCAGTTAAACAGCTAGAGCTGATTTAAAGCCTTTTAAATCATGAAGTACAGCACTAATCTGACTGAAAATGTGGTGTTATTTAGAGTGTTGTATCTTTTGAAAAATATGTTTGGCATGTAAAACTGCAGTCATCTAAACCTTCAGCTGCCCTTCAGTTTGTATGCGTGATTATTTACACGCATACGGAGAATAGATTTCCTGTAATGTTAAAACAGAGCAGCAGATTTACAATATTAAACTTAAATTAGCTCCAATAATTTATGAGGGGAAAAGACAACAAAACCAAAGTATTAGCATTCAATCCAAGTTCCTCATCAATTTGAGGCATTGGGTATAATTAGGACTTCATAGTTTTTGCAGTGACATCTGTGCATAAATTGACCACGGCGTGGAATAATTATTAATCTCCAGCAGCACATTTATCAACCAGGCTACATGTGGGTGGAAACGCTTGTTGCAGAAAAAGATGGAGGCCTTTAAGCATTATGTTAAATTAATATTAAATGATACTTACTACATTATATAAGAATACAGCTTGTGATGTATGAATACAGTAGTTTCCTAGACTCCATTCACACTCGGGGGAAAAAAACAGCACAACCTTGTGCCCTTAGGTAGATAGAAGTGGGGCGATAGATGAGATGGAAGGACGGATACTCTTTCCTCAAGACTGCAAAGGCAAAAGCAGATACCGTGCTGAGCACTGTAGCATCTTTTCCCTTGGATGCTTTGTTGATAAAGGAAGTTGAAGGTTTTGCTCACTGCTGCCTATATGGCTTCTCCTTTAGTAGTTTTTGCTTCTCATATTAAAGGTCTGACATCATATGTTTTTTCTTTTCTTTTTTTTTTTTCTTTTTTTTTGTGAGACTTTCAAAGGAACACTCCAAGGACTTTTTTTCCATCATTAGGACTCTTTCAACCTATTTCATAAAACCGTTGAATCATTCATTCTGTATTTCTGGAGAAGCCATATTTTGGTATTTTGATCCATTCCGAACTAAAAGTCAGGATATCTAAACCTGTGCTGTTAGGGTCAGTGGGTTATTGAATTATTAGCGGGTAAATATTAGAGGGTAATTTTTTAATCTGACATCTTAAAGATGTTGAATTTCTTGAAGATTGCTTTAACATTTTAGACTAGCAAAAAATGTTTTCTAAAAAAGAAACTGTTCTGGATTAATATTTCAAGATAGAAAGCACAATCTCTACAGGGGCGTGATACTGTAAGGATTTGGTGCATAGTATTAGAATTCAAGTTTTACATAAATTATCTTAAAGTCATATTTAGTTTTGTTGGTAAAATCATATACCCAACTTGGTATTAGCAGCTAACTTCTTACATCATCATGATTGGTTCTTTCACTGCTATGATCTTTCACTGTAACCTTTGTGAAAGATTTTTTTTTAAAATAGTAGATGTAATAAGCCCTGGTCGCTGTGGGCCATGTCGCATAATCTCCAGAAGGCCATTAATTATCACTTCAATTAATGTTGGTGCCATTTTATTTACAATGCCTGCAGAAAGACGACCTTGCATATTCAACTATGGAATCTGGCACACTTCATTAATATGGATTATGTATTGATAGAAAGGGGAATTTGATCAGTTTTGCCCTGCAAACACAAGACGGGATTGGAATATGTTCTGCCCTTTTAAATGAAAGCATGGGCTGAAAGAGCCTGCACAGTAACAAAATAAAAGATGGGTGCACAGTAAAGGAAATAAAACACCAAAAAATTCTTTGTGGTGCAAAGCCATCAGTACCTTTATTTGATTGTGAATATTCTGAGGATGATACAGTGGAATTTATTATCTTATGAATGAAAGGAAGACTAGCCAATATATTACACAATGTCAACTACAAACATAAAAATGCTGGTGCTGCTGATGGCCCCTCTCTAGCCTCCTCTGGCTCGGTCAGGGAGATCTAATCACTGCATCTCCAGAGCCTGTGGGGAGAAGGGAGGGAAGGTGGCCTTGGACTGCAATATCTCGAGAGTAGAAGGCAGCCCTGCTTTATCCGCTCAGCCAAGGGTCCCGCAGGACAAGACAGCTGACGACAGTTATTCAGGGAGCTAGGAAAAGCAGTCTGTATCCACCAACGGCTAAAGAAAACTGGCAACTCTCCCAATTATTTACCAGATATTCAATTCTGTATGCCTTCTTTGCAATAATACCTTTACTGTGTTATGGGCCTAAACAGCATCCTGTGTAGTGACAACTAAAATGGAAAGATTAGGAATTTGCCTAAACATGCTAATCATATTCTCAATTTCTGTATTATCCTCAAGTCTAAATGTCAAGGCTGTCTGTGGGCATGCACATCTGCTATTAGTTGTGTATCTGAGATCAAGAGGGACTGTCATAATTTATGTTCTCTAAATATATCTTCCAGTAGAATTTTCACTTATGACTGTCAGCATGCAGCCATCTCCCTTTGTTGATGCATCATGCTTGCAAACAGTGTTTTAGAACTTACATCCTTTGTGAATCCTTAGGGAAAGGATTTCATGGACTCGCTTGTCTCAGTAGTGCTGCCATGTGAATCTGGTGGACATGGAGACCAGTGATTGAATTGTCAGTCCCAGAGGAAAAGACAATAAAAAGGATCAGCAACTGACTTCAAAAACATGGTCACTGAAACATTGTTTTCATGGCTGTAGCTTGGCTCGACCCAGCCAAAAATGACGTTGATCTTGGTGTTAAGGCGCAGGGGAGAGGAACTGCACAAAGACAGCTCTCACAGCGGTTCCTCCACTCATTCCCTGTCACCTGCAGGGGAGGGCATATCTCCCCATGCTTTCCTTTCTTTGTGCTGAGCTCATTGGTGTCCTACAGATCTTAAGAACAAACTGCATGACAGAAAATAAACGAAAGTCTCACCCATGGCACAGCACACATTGCAGCACGTTATTATATACAGTAAATGTACTGCTCAGAATATTCTGCATGCCGCTGAAATAAGAAACGGCATCTATATGATAGCTTGTACATCTGTATGTGGAGCGTCTGTCCAAGCTTCTGGAATCGTCTGATGCATATTTGGCATTATTTTGTCAGCTGTTCACTTATACTAATCTGCATTTACTTATGTGTATAATTGACGAAAGCGTATAGTGTATTGACATTGCATTTACTTTTGGTTTTGTTTTTAGCTCATGTACCCCCAACATATCCAAAACGATCATGCAGAGAATTTTATTTTTTTTTTTGATGATAGAAATTTTATTGCATATCCAGTACCATTAGCCTCTGTATGCTGTACATTTGCCACCAGTGAAGGAAACGCCATTCTATATTTTGAGGGGCAGGAAGTAAATGCCATCAGATGTCATCAGGCTATAATCATATTAATCTTTCAGGTACATAGCCCTTTCCTTAGCTTAACCCTCAATTTATTTTGAGTTAGAGCTTAGACGCAATGTCAAAACTGATTTAGAAATTTGTGCTGACTGAATTTGCCGCTATCAGTTAATCCAGTTAATGCTGTCACTTTTATCTATTTCCCCCCCAATGTACTCCTTAATTTACTGTACTTGAGTCTGTTTAGTCTGTGATCTCTACTCCATCTGACTTGAATTAATTCATGTGCACTCCCAGCAAACCTGGCAGTATGGATGACCAAAGCACAAACACTGGTAGATAATACCATCCTTATACAGTCACAGCAAGTGTCCTCTAAACCTAGCCAATAGTAGAATTTCACTTTGATTGTGACTTTTTTTTTTTTTTTTTTTAATGTTGAACTCACATTGCCATTTGAACATCTGGAAGTAGTTGACAATGTGCTTTTAGACGTACAGAGACTATTTGGTCCGTCTGTGATGAGACTGCAGTAAAAGTCAGTGTGTTCTGTGCTGCCTATCAACATCCTGCAGGGTATTTTATCTGGCAAGTGCCATATTGAAATAAATGTATCGCAAATGTGTCTAGTTCCCACGAGAATTGGCACCAGTAGGATGGAGGTTTAGGGGGTAATGTAGCATAGCACCTTGTTATTGAGCTGAAGGACAGGGCTTTTTGCATTATGTAACATTTATTTTCCTTTCTCTCCATCTCCTCCGAGTTATAACCTATAACCCTAACCCTAACCTATGTTGACTCATCAACAAAAAAAAAAAAAAAGCTGTTATTACAAACTGCTGCATTAAAATACCACTTCTATATATTGTGATACTCATTTACTGAGTGCTCGAATTTTTGAATGTCTAGGGGACCCTTAAAGCAACATGATTTCACTTTCATGCTGCTGCAATCTGAAACAATGATCTCATGTGAAAACTCCCAGGTCATGTCATTGGCACACTCGAAAACATTAAATGTGGAAATGCAATGACATACATGATTCAACCATGATTGAATAAATAAGGACCTGAGAACTCACCTGTGCGATAGCCTAATTGCATTTGTTGCCATTATTACCATTGTTCAAGGCAATCTTGAGATGGCTTCTTTCATGACCAAAACATGCCCTGAAACTTACAAAACATGGTCAATATATCAAGGCTAGTGAAAAATTTGGTATTTCGTGTGGCATTCTGAAATGGTGCAACAGCACCACATTGAAAATTTAGAAACTTGAGCTGCTTTCTCAAGATTGATGTAGACGAGTGAAAATCGGTACACGTGCAACATGGCTGTGTGGACAAAAAAAAAAAAAAAACTACTCCAACAGGATATCAGCCATTTGGAGTCATCTGTGATTTTTTTTTTTTTTTTTTGATCAACCTATTTCAGTTCCAGCCCTTGTACTTTAACAGAATCCTTCTACGATTTTCATCCAAATTAAATCATGTGGCACCATCCCTGGAGAAATATTTTAAGATCCAACATGAATGGGTGCAGGCGAATGTACGGAGCTGTAAATTGCACAGGGCTGCGAGGGGCCCGTACATTGCTGCTTGGAGCTGTAATTCGCATTCTCTCATTCACATTAAATGTTTAAGTTTGCGAACAAAATAACCAGTGAGCTTTCCCAAAACATCATCACACACACACACACACACACACACACACACACACACACACAGATAGATATATATATATGAGTTAACCTGCCTCACATGTATTTTGTTTGCAGCCATCTTTTTTTTTTTTTTCCCCTGCAGCCAAAAAAGGCTTTGAAATAAGACTCAATTTACATTTTCTCTCCCACTCTACATTTGGTACAGAACTTATGCACACTTCCTAAGGCGTGTGCCATCTGTTTTGGGCTGAGAGCAGACACAACAAATATTGTATGTGTGTCTTTGTGCGTTGAAACATTTATTCCCATGAAGGCAATGGGCTTTTTAAGTCTCTTTGATTAAGACTTTCTCTTCTATCAAAGTGCAATGGAAAAATCATCCTCTTTGCCCTTAACATATCATTTGTTCCTATTCACTCTACTGCTTGCTGCATTGCCCCATTTTTGCAATTTGACACATTTCTGGGTGTTTGAGCATTTGTCTTAGGCAAAACCATTAGTGGGAGAATGAAGTTCGTTGCCTGGTGACAATCTTGCACCCTCAACATGTTTTATACATGTCAGATGTGATGCACTAGGAGGGGAACATTACTGCTCTGCCTGCTCTCACAGCCCGAATCTCAACTGTTAAACTGCACTGACACATTTTTTCTTTTGTAATCCCTCCTAGTGTGAATACTATAACGGACAGCATCCCGGCCTGTCACCCGAAGAGCCAAGGAAAAAAGCACATTTTATAAACTTGACATGCTTGCTGTCATGGAACCAGTGTGACATTAAAGTACTAAAGTATGCATTATCTCCCTGCTGCTACAGCAGAGAACAAAGCATCATGCTAAAATGAGATTTAACTTAGAATGCGCGGAGTGACACGCATTTACCACAACACCCAATGAGAATAGTAGCTTGTGGCTTCACTATGATGCATTCTGTTGGTCTCACAGTTATACAGTAGCCAGAATTTCACTCACTGTGCATGAATCAGTGACATTGGCCTTTATTTATTTATTGATAATGAATAATGGATACTCTAATAGATAGTGAAAGGAATGAGCTAATGCCCTCTACTCTAGCCACTCTATAAACATGGTCATAGTCCAATGATTATTTCAGAGGAGTTGAGTCAGTGCCAGAGGATATTTAGGGAAAAATACATGTCCTTCCACTCACTGTGTGCATTATACTTTAAACATGGCCTTCATTAAAGATATGCAGTGAGTACTCTACTTATAAACATAAAATTTCCTAACATTCAGAGATACCGACAGACAGAGCCACAAGTTAAAATTGTGTTCAGATCACTCCCTTTGCCAGCCGTGAGCTTGAATCTTTTTCTGTGCGGCTCTTTTGTGTAGTACAAATGTTACTGCTGTCCACGCCACGCAGCACCGTAGCCAACGCCACCCCAACATCACAGTTGTGCAGTTGTGCAACATCACATGCAATTCAGGATACAAAAGGCCATTTGGAATTTCACTCGTTCGTAATTTAGGGAGTGTCTGAATATGTATAATCTTACTCATAAATATAAGCAAAGGTGGCTTTTTTGCTAGATCTATTTTAATGTAATGGAAAAATCCATAGCCAATTGATGCAAGAACTCCTCCATTTTGTTGTAAAGACATGGTTGGTCCATGCTGTTATCCACATATAAAACATATTCCTGAACCTCCCACCATCAGATGTGGCCAAATATTGGCTGTTGTAAAGGCAACAAACCAGCCAAACCAAGATGGTTTCATTAGAAAAGATAACTGTAGAAATAGTGTATACAAAAAGCATACTGATTATTACAGAATTGATCAAACAAAAAGCAACAACCTTTCCTTTTTGTATCAACAATGTTTTCCCTTTATATGTGGTCTTTAACTGCATCAAGCGAATTGCAAACTAAATGTTTGCCATTGCTAAGAAATGACCCAAGCATTTTTCCTCACAGGCTGTCCATTGACAGCTGTGGTTGGGTTTTACCTTCTTATTCTGTGGTATGTATCCAACAACAGCCTTGTTACCAGAAGGCTCATCATTGTAAGGAGCCCATGAACCACTGACTTTCACTGACTTGTGAATGCTGTGGAGCTGGCATGGAATAAAAGTGAGCTGAAAGTAGACTGAGTATTGAGCTGAAATTCATCAGGTGGCCAGAAACACAAATAAATGCATGAATAAAATGGATGTTTACAATGTTGGAGGATGATGGTGTTTATAGGAACTGATAAATAAATCTATTCATCGCTACAGTCACTTTACCGTTTGGTGTGAAAGCTGCGGCGCCTTTCAATCAACAACACAACACTTAATGCAGGGGATCCTAAAGTAATATTGAATCAAGTTGGGGCCTATGAAGTTTGTGCCCATTTGAACATTTGTTATGTTGAATCTGTCAAAGAGCCGTTACCCTTTACCATCAAATAGACTGCATTGGAAGCTATGCAATACAACAACATAGGAACGAAGGAATGATTTTAAAAAAAAAAAAAAAAAAGAAGAAAAAAAAGGTCAGACATACCACTACATCAGAACCTCATTGTAGCAATGATGACATTATCACAATTGGGTATTTGTTTCGTTGATGAAAGAATACCAGCATTGACTACAGCATTGTGTATTTTACTCCTAATGAGATCATTTTCTCAGTGAATATTGGTTTGAGCCTCTCTGCCTACAATATACAGTATGTATTATTCATTTGAAGCTGGTCCCAGAACAATTAGATTATGGCATTTGCATAATGGTCGGTCACAAAACTATCTCTATTGACTAATTATTTGGTGTTTACCAAATAATGATAAATTGGCCTTTTTTGCAGATTTTTGTGTAGGCTACTGTATCTCTGAAGTGCAGATAAATAGTGATGCATTGACTTGTATGGTAGAGCAAGGATGTCATGGATGCCAACATCTGACTTGATTTAACTTAACCCTGGTAGCATTTAGATCTCATTTGATATCATTTATCATCATAATTTATAGCACATGTTAAGATATACATTCTTACAATGCAAGTAGAATGTGGCATTTTCATGAAATCATTAGTAATCAATGTCAATCATTTTTCTGACTTAAATGAGATAAAATCTACTTAAATATTTGTGATATACATAGCTAGTTATAAGTAGGGGAAATGCAGCAGCAGGTTTTAGCCTATATCATGGTCAGAATAGTAAAATGGCAGGAATTGAACACTTTCCTCCTCACCGTGGATCCCAAATTTTGAGGGACTCCAGACAAGAGGCTAAAATCCAAACCTTTCCTACCTATCAGTTCTAATCAAATAATTCTGCACAATAGTACTAGATGGTATACAGTACAGGCAGGGTAGTGGTTAGCGATAAGAAGGTTGCAGGTTTGGTTCCCGGCCTGGGGCCTTTCTCTGTGGAATGTTATTCCATCCGTCTTCTACTGCTTTTCTGTTTCCGGGTCGCAGGGGGTTGCCAGAGCCAATCCCAGCCAACGTTACGGGCAAGGGCAGGGTACACCCTGAACAGGTCGCCAGTCCATCACAGGGCCAACACAGAGAAAAACCGACCAACAACCACTCACACTCCTACGCACACTCCTACCTCCTATCCTAGACCTATGGACAATTTAGAGTCACCAGTAACCTAGATATGCAAACGCTAGCAACCAGTTCTGAGGTCCAAGAATAAATTTTAAAATGTACCTTTTGTCAAATTGCTGTGAGTGACAACAAATTGTTTCATATATAAATGTAAGCATTATTATTTGAATCGGCTGTTATGGCGATGTAGCTGAATGTGTTCTCAGGGGTCAAACGGGAAAATAAGCTCTAAGCACAAAGTGAGTCATCTCAAGTGGATATAAAGGTCACACAGTAAACTAATTATTTTAAAGATTACTTCATGTCAGGACCCCCGTGTCCTCTGAAAGACTGTGACTATGATGGCAGGGAACTCAGGTTTAGTCCATTGCAATTTGTCTACATTTATCTGTGTATTTAGGTTCCATGGTACCATTGCCAAATACTTTGGATGACAGATGTTGTTCATTACAAGTAGCAAGATCAGTACTACTGTCACGCATCTAGAATTAATCCAAGGATTTTTTGACTTTGCGATATCAACATGAAAGCTGGGTACAAACAGTACGTATATTCACAAGTCAAGCTAAAAATTACTCATCGGCAGTACTGTCACACAGTGCTTAGGATATCATTGCTTTCCATCCTTTGCTCAAGTTAAGCCACAACATCAATGCCTAGATATTTTATAATCCAAACATCCTCAAGCTTTCAGCATGATATCAATAATGACTTCACCACGGACAGACAGCAGGGGTTAAGTTAATGCGAGCTCTTGATGCTTTAGCTCATAGAGATACATCAGCAAAAAACCCTAACTACACTACATTTACACTTCACATGTTTGTTCTTCTAAACCTGTGACACAGCTGATGAGGCCAGATTAATGAATTTATCTGGGCAACACCAAATCTGTCAGGGATTGTTTTGTGAATTGCTTGACCTTGAGTTTTGTGCAGGTTAACACTACCTCCTCTTGGATTTGTCAGGCAAAAATATTAAATTTAACACAACTCAAAATTTTTCTCTCCGCTGTCGTGAAAGTGAAAGGAAACATACAGTATATTCTCCTCTACCTATGCAGATAAATTTGTTATGACGTAAAGGGCAATGTGTCAAAAGGCTTGTCATTACTTGCCCACAGGCAAAGTAGTTTCACTGCAGCACAATGCGATGATTGAAAGCTATTGCTGTCTCTGCTGTTTCTGACATTTTGGCTTAGTTTCAGATTTCCCCAAATGATTTTGCACTGCGGTCATTCTATACTCATGCTCACGATTGGAGATTTAAGAAAGAA
The DNA here is from genome assembly GCF_900963305.1 of Echeneis naucrates. Lineage (NCBI taxonomy): Eukaryota > Metazoa > Chordata > Actinopteri > Carangiformes > Echeneidae > Echeneis > Echeneis naucrates. The sequence goes on along the minus strand of NC_042531.1, from coordinate 15,811,629 downwards.
AATAAGGTTAGTTATGAGGTAATGCTTGAAAAGTGTAGTGTAGTACAGGAAGTCTTAATTGGCATTTCCTCAGGTCAGACATAAGGATCCCACACAAACGCCTCTAATTGTAAGGTTTATCCTAATGTGAGGCAAGCCGAAAGTTCACAGGTTGTTAGAAATTAAATTGGTTAATTCTCTGAAGAATATGAAATACGCACAGACTGTCTGCTTAGCATCATGTTAGCCTCATCATAGGTATCAGCATTACATGCATTAACATGTTATGTCGCTAACCATTGCTATGTCAATGGGGCCTCGGAGTGGCTAACATGGCTGTAGTGTTCACCACAAACCCAAAGCAAAAGGGTTGTTGAATAATTCAGATTTTTTTTTTTTCTAATCAGTAGAAAAACACCACAAACCTTTCCACCTGTCAGTCCAAATGATGTCTGGCCTCATGCCATTCTTTTAATGGAAATGAGATCTGTACGCAGCAGAACTATAATACAAACATGAGATTGCTTGTGAAGGTTGCAATATTACATACAGCATTTAGACTAGATATGGATGTTTTATTTTAATTGTGTTATAAAGTAAAACGTTAATAAATATTGATGTAAAGTGTTTCAAGCTTTGCTTCAATTCACATAGCACACTGTAATTTATTTTAGCATACCACGGGAGCATCTGCCCTGGACTCAAGGTGTTGTGATGAAAATGATATTTGCCCATCTCATCTCAGGACATTATTCATTTATCAAACCATTACTGGGACTGCACAGTTTTTAAATAAAATTATTGAAGCTGTATACACCAGGCATTATCTAACGCAACAGGGACCTGCCACTATTTATCTATTTTTACCTCTTCTACGCCAGTCTCCTCAAAATTTTAACATCAACAGTTAGCCTGCAAAAGCATATTAGTGTACTGTCTACACATCCATACATATAATCAAATAAATTACTTACTACATTTCAATACAGTGAATAGTGATATTGTGTATATGCTTCTGAACTGGGCAGCACGGTTGTGTAGTAGTTAGTGCTGTTGCCTCACAACAAGAAGGTTGCACATTCAGTTCCTGAGCCTGGGGCCTTTCTGGCGGAGTTTGCATGAATGACATGAATAGCTGCGTCGATTTTCATTGGTACTGCTGACCATACTGTCCTAGTTTATTTCATCAGGATGACCGATTGTTATGGAGTAACATGAGCGTTCATTGAGGTATTTTCAAAGTTATCAAATCAAGCCATAAAGGACAAAATGTTGAAGCTGAAAAAAGTGGTAACTAACAGGAAAATAGATAAAGGCTCAGTGTGTGTGCCTGATGCTGTCCTCAAACAATATTGTCTGTGAAGGGAGGAACACGCTACTTTGGGGTTAATAGGAGTGAGATTGTGGCAGAATATACGCGACCATTTTCAATGACTAAGGTTGGAAATGACCAGAATTACAGAGAACCGCTTCCTGATTTAAAACTTTTGTGTGCTTGAGTAGATACATTGTCATGTTATCTTTCTGGTTGGTTCAGTTAAAGCGGCCTTTCTGTTAGTTTGCATGTTCTCCCCGTGCCTGTGTGGGTTTCCTCCGACCGTCCAAAGACATCATGTTTGGGTTAACTGGTGACTCTAAACTGTCTGTAGGTCTGAGTGGTTGTTGGTCTCTGTCTGTCTTTGTGTGTTGGCCCTGTTATGGACTGGCGACCTGTCCAGGGTGTACCCCGCCCTCACCCAGTGTGAGCTGGGATTGGCTCCAGCAACCCTGAGACCCAGAAATGGATAAAGCGGTTGTAGATGAATGAATGAATGCTTCTGAACTTGTTCATCATTTCCGTTGGCTTTAGGGAGAAGACATTACCAGAGGATAGCATGACTATCAGAGGATGTGTTACATAAAATAGTCTACTATGCTGTATATTCAAGTTTGGGCAATCATCCAAGAAAGTACAGTAGTGGGGGAATTGACGGAGGATTTCTGAGCACCTCAGCCGTTGAAAGACCATCTGTGTACCCCTGCATGACGGATTAGAGCTACTGAATATTCATGCTCCATCCCTCCCCTGATCACATTAGATTAGAACGCATGTGGTGAGAAAGCAAGGGGAAAGGCTGACAACACAGTTGTGTTGTCAGACACCTTTACAGCTGTGTGTTAAATAGCATATTTGCCAAATGGACATGTGCCATAGAGTGGCACTGGTTTGATGCTCTGAGAATGGCAGTTTTCCACAATGAATGACGTTTTCCTTTATATTTTGAAACCCATGACAGTCACAGGTAACCATAACTCTTACACCCAAACCAGACCATCCTCATCTAATATTAACGTTGGTTTATGGTATTTCTGCCATTAAAACTTTATTTATGAAGATAGTTCTTATAACGCAACACATTTATATACATTATAAGTTATGTATATGGATATGATCTCTAGATGAAAATTTTGAAACCTGTTATTTTTCTAATATTACATTTTGATGTAATATTCAGCATATTTGTTTCACAAACAGATTTATATTTGGAGCTTGAAAGAACCACAGATATCAAAAAATCCACCCCCAAAGCAAAGCACAAACTGCAGCCAAGCAGACAAGGCTGCCAATTTGCTCATGTATGAAATATGAAGTCTCAGAGACGAGGTCACTTATATTTGAGTCACCTAAATGCAGCATAAAATACTCTGAATTACTGAGGTTTTCAAGATGTAGCCAAGATAAATTTATTAAAGCAGAAGATCTCCTGTCACCTTTTAGGGCAATGAAATGCTTGGGAGGAGAAACTAATATGAGTCATTATTGTCAATACAGACTCACGCCTACTCGTCCACATACCCCAAATGTAAATCAGCACAGGATGACAGTCCTCTTTGTAATAGCTTCCTTAATTGCACCATCTCTTACCTTACAAAGTAGAAACGGAGGCTGTGAATAAGTAATTATCCAGTCAAGATGGTTGAAGTGTGCTGGGATGTGAATTCTTACGGGAGGGAGAACTCAGGAATTGTTACAGATCCCATCATGCTGGCGATAAATCTTCAAATTAAGTGGCTGCAATAGCACATTGGTAATTGATACCAATGTAGTTAAGGTGGAAATGTGACACATTTACAGTGGTGGTGCAATGGTCAGCTGTGTTTTATGTGCTCCTGTGGCTGCCACATGAATGAGGGTCACCTACCAGCCTTATGAATCCTTAAGCAGCTGCTCTCTGCAGTCAGGGAGAGTCGGGCAGTTTATCAGACTTCAACCCAATGTGGCTGCAAAGCAATGTGGTGATCACCTGTGTTGTGTAAAGAATAATGCTTTGAAGTCTAAAAACATTTGCATGCACAAAGGTTCTTCCCTTCCCAATAAAAGTGGTCATATCAGCACTTGAGCAAAGGTACTCAAAATTACAGTGTAAAGTGTTTATCTGCAAAAAAAAAAGACAATGTTGACAATGAAAAATACATTTCTTCACACATGCTCTTCTGGTGTTCGCATGCTGGAAAAAATAATTGTAGTTCATTTATGCATTGCACTATACTTTGATTGTTAATGTGATATAAAAGATTTTCAAGATTTGTTTTTTCTCCCCCAATTTCAGGTGCACAGGAGATGGTGATCAGATGTCCACTTAATCACATACAGTGTGTGGGGACAAAAAAATGTATTCACTTCAACAAACTTTGCAATGGGGCAAGAGACTGTGAAGATGGCTATGATGAAGGAGTTCACTGTAGAGGTAAGAGTTAAGGATGCTTAATATCTGAATTCTTTTTGCCTAAGGTTTAGAGCACATAATTAATTATTCTCATTATTATGATAACTAATTAGATGATTTTCATCTTATTTGGATTAGTAAGATTGGGGATTTTTTTATCCATGAAATCCACATTGAATGTGTTAGGGTTAGTATGGAAAATGTCAAAATGTAATGTCCTCCAAATTCATTATTTGTAATAATATTTCAGTTAAGTAAGTTAAGGATATATTATGATTTCTGTTATAATAGGAGCCTAAGTTTAATTTTGCCTTGCACAGATGAGCACATCTATGCTGTAATGCATCAAAATTTAACCTAACCGACTTTATGCGCAGTAATAAAAATGGTAATTAATTGTATGGTGGCTTGAGCTGCCACTTTCAAACTTTTGTGGTTAAACTGGTTGCCAAGGTGACTTCTCATCATCCTTTCTGTCAGAGTAGACAGGAGACACAGCAGGACAGTAACACCAGGTGTTGTCGTACACAGGTTTTTGTTGTTGCTCACATTTTATGCAGCTATAGCAAGCTGCTATGGACACCTGGTCTCTGTGATAAGCGACATCTGAATTGTGACTGCTATTGTTTTGGCAGATTATTAGCCTCTGTCTGGCAGAAACCATGACCTCTGTTGACCTGTAAGACAGCTAAAGTCATGTTGGGTTTCATCTTCATGAAGGAAACATTACCCTCTAATTCATGGCTCTGAAGAGTTCAAAACATGTTTGTTGGCCAAGATCAGAGAAGTTCTGGCTCCATTGTGACACTTCCTAAGCTAATGCTTGATTTGATAAGTTAACTTGCTGGACAGTCTCTGACAAGAGAATGGGATTAAATTGGTTTGGATTTACAAGTTATCTTTGGTAATGTATAGATCATGGATCATGGTCATGGATAGACCAAGGAGAAATTGTTTATGCACTTGTCTTGGTCCATTAAAAGGACCTTGGGTTTGTAGAAACTGTGATGTAACGGGAGCAACATGCATTCGGTTCCCTGTACTGAAGACTTTCAAAATCTGCTGAATTGTTTCAGAGCTATACACCTTTAATGTAAACTAAACAGTAATGCAGAATGAGAGGTCTGCATGTGTAGTTCAGAGTGCGCAATCATTTCTATTCACGTTTAATGAGAATGCAAATTGTCACCTGGGAGAAAGACTCAAGCAATAACGGGTTTAAAAAAAAAAAAAAAAAAAGCCAAGCAGGCTCATATCTTCTATCTTCTATCTTCTTCTATCATATCTAAGTGTGCCAATGCAGCCAAGATAGAGGGAGGTAATTGACTGACACTGGGAGAACAAATTGATAAACATCCTATATAAGACACAAGATCGAATTTATATTAAGTAAGTTAATAGAAAGGAGTCCCTTACATTCCCAATATGATGCATAATAACGCATAATCCTCTTGTGACTTTTTAATTGCCTTTTTTGTCTCGGGTGCCACAAAAACAAACTCAAAACTGATTAGACGCTGTTGTAATATTCTGCATCTAACTGGGAGTGTCAATGACCATCAGGAGGCAAGTCGTTGCAGAAAGAATTTTTGTTTATATAGAAGTCTGCGAAAATGCCTCTACTTCTTACTTGATTTATTGCCTTGGTAAGCTTTTAATAATGACTTTATGGTCTCAAGTTCTGGTTTCTATCCAACATGATGTCTATTTTCAAAATAGAATAGACAAACTTAGTATGCACTGTATGATTGACAGACTGTACCACAAAAGGGTGACCACCTTGACAAATGTGATTGTATCTCACAGTTAGTCCTAAAAGATCACCTGAGAGATAAGCATCACTTTTTTTAAGTATTTGAGCTGCTAGACTTTTAAAAATTTGTTCTGTAAATATTTTAAGGAAAGCTTCTGTATGTTGCACTAGTCAGTAGTTGAATAGAAGATACAGCTACAGACACTTATGCTCTCTTTTTCATAAGGGTTAGAATGTCAGGAGTTTTAAAGTATCTGAAATCTAAACAGGATTCTAGAAAGCTAAATCACAGTTGCTCAGTGACTTTGAGTATTATATCTAGGCTTTCAATTGATCAGCTTACCTTACAGAGGTCCTATTTAACTGAGAATCCACCTGGTCATAATGTGTTAATATAGATTTCCAAGCATCTAAATGGCCTAAAGTCACAGGGCTCAAAGTTCACACAGAATGGAGGCACACTGTCAGGAAAAAAAAAAAACAAACACATTTTTTCACTTTTATGAAATGCCTTGTAGTGAATCAAGACCTTACCTTTTACGTCTGTTGAAGTCAGTCTGTCCCATTGTGGTGCCTACCTGAAACCTGCAAATCCCCTGCAAGCTTGACGCAGTTTCATGCAAAGCCTAGCACATAACTACTTCAAATTAAAGGCCCTCTTTAGTTTTGTAGCTTACAAGACGATGTGTTATCACGTACCTGGAGAAATCAACTTCATTGTTCCCTCCACTGCTGTGTACTGTGAGCCTGCCAGTTCAAGGGAAAAAATCAACAGAAACGGTGGTAGTCAGGCATTTCATGTTCACAATGGTTATGTCTGAAAAATCGGAGAGTTCATTCTTAATGTGGCCACAGCTTGTCAGTCAGCGCTGTTATTGTGGATCTGTGGTGTTTAAATGGGTCAACAGTGGTCCGATTATATGAATGAGAAGCAGGTAGCAACACACACATGGATATAAATGCTTAAAAATCTTTCAACACCTTCGCCTTGTTATTCTTGGATAAATTACATTTTAAATGCACAGTATATCTTTCTGTAATTATAAGCAATAAAGTAAAACTCAGGTTTACCAGCATCACAAAGCAGGCAAAGCTTCAGACCTGAGAGCTGAGCCCTTACCTTGTCTGTCCGCGCTGTTTTATTTATATATATATATGAATTTGGTTAAGTGAACTGCTTAAAGTGAGCCATGGGTGGAATGTAAGGTTGCCGTGTTATTTGACTGCGTCTTGACCTGAGTAACATTAAATAGCCTTGTGAAGGCTGTGTATAATATATTTTACCCGTCTTATAACAATTGATTTACTCTTGCTTTGTCTTCAATAGCTGATCTTTTACTGTACATAAGGACTCCTGTTTGTTGAACTGTGGGTCCAATACTGTCTGAACCTCGTAAATTGCAGGTGTGTTTTCTGTCAGTCATTTCATGCATCCCTTGTCAGTGTGTGACATGAGACCTCTCTTCTGAAGTCTTTTGAAAGACAATATGTGATGCGAAAAAAAACATGTTCTGAATTCTAATAATGTGCCTCGTAATATGGCACTGCAGTCAGCGCTTTAAATCCTTCCTACCCTTAAGCTGTAAAAGGAATTATTCTTTCTCAGAGAATACATTAATATTGTCAAAAAAAATATGAATTTGTTTTCTTCATTTTAATTTACTTCATGTAAATGATAAAGCATTATGTTGTGCCAGCCTTATGCTTAAGTGTACTCAGGGACACATACTGTATACTTTATGCTCCCACATGGACAGACTAAACTCACTGGGAAGCAGGAGAAATTGAGGTCACTGAAAAGAAGTTTTAGACAACCAGCTGGGTCTCTTATAAAACTTTTTTCCCTCCCTTTCCTGCCCACCTCTTATGAATATACATGCTGAACATCCCGAGAGGCGTTGATATGAAGGTGCCCAGATGGAAAACCACTAAACTTCTTTTAGTTCACCTTCAGCAGACTTGCTCATTCTTAATCGCAGGCTTATTACTCTGCTGTGGGATCTCTGAAGTCTCCACTGCTTGCATTGAATAAGACAAATGTCAGACTTCAACACAACTCAACTTCGGACGACCCCATGTTCCTCATATATTCTTGTCATGGAAGTCCGTCCCAAAGAGTGAACAAAAATAAATCTCCTCCAAATTAACTTATGTTTAAAAACTCATAACTGTTGTATTCCTCTCAATTTCTAATTTTCTGACAGAAATTCAAATTAATTGGTTGATTTCATCAATAGATTTGGGTGACCATTAAATGTAACTGCAGATATCAGATATTCACTTCTCTCATTTAGGCAACACATTAGGAAGCTTTATGATTTTTTTTTTAATCCCTGACTAAGCTTGAGTCACACAGTTGCATTCATCGTCAGTAACCTCATTAAATTATACCTTGTGATTGCTTGATATTTACTGCGAACCCAGTCTCTTTGTTAATGGTGAATGGAAGTGTGGAACAGAACATGTCATACTTGCACAGAAAACGGGTCAATTTCAGTGTCATAAATGGGACACACACACAAAAAAAAAGAATATAAATCATGCCTGTTAAACTTCCATCTTTATAAGAACGAAGCCTCTAAAGCTCAGGCAGCATGATGCACTTGACTCATATGCTGCATACAAATATCTAAGGAGCGCTTCTCTAACATTGTTATATTTAAGCTGTTACACACATTCTCCCTCTCTCTGAAAAAGCTGCTTCGCTGCTCACAATACAACCACAGCTCCCTCCATTATTGCTGGCACTTACTATTCCATTTCATCCCTCTGTAGGCTGTGATTCTGTTGTTCCCCAGTAGGGAAGTTTGCTGCTCTCTGATTTCTCTCTTCTCTCTTTGTTCAAAGTGTATTATCTTGGGAAAAAATTGATCAATGGTCTGTATCGACTGTCTCATATCTACTCGTGTCTGAAGTTGTTTAATGTAGCTTTACTAAGCTATAAGTTGCCCCTCATTCTTTTATCTTTAAAATATTTACATGTAACATGATTTTAGCAGCAAGGGGGCTAGTGGTTAGTGCTGTTGCCCCACAACAAGAAGGTTGCGGGTTTAGTTCCCTGGCCTGGGGCCTTTCTGTGCGATTTCCTCCCACCATCCAAAGACATGCATGTTTAGGTTAACTGGTGACTCTAAACTGTCTGTAGGTCTGAGTGTGAGTGGTTGTTGGTCTCTGTCTGTCTCTGTGTGTTGGCCCTGTGATAGACTGGTGACCTTTCCAGGGTGACCCCACCCTCAGCCAATGTGAGCTGGGACTGGCTCCAGCGCCCCACCCCAGCAACCCAGAAATGGATGTAGATAGATGAAGTGATAGAAGATGAATAAATGAACATGATTTTAACGCCATTTGGCCCACAGTTTAAATCAGAGACACATGGATAGATTTTCCGATGCCTTAGGTCTCAAAATGTTTGAGAACTAAGACTACTTGGTCAAAATCAAACTCATCTTTGATGTCAATTTCTTCGCATGTGCCAGACATACAAAGCAATCAAAATTCCGTTTCTCACTATCCCATGGTGAAGACATGTAGACAGCAAAGTGCACAACAACAAAAAAAGCAAACGTAAACTGCTAAAAACAGACATTTTCTAACATTAAAGTGACAAGTAAACAGTAAATAATAAGCAATAATTAAAAGTACAGGTTTTGTTTGTATAAAATAAAATAAATTGTGTAAATGTTTAAAAATGTAATAGTGCAAAGACAAGTGTGCAAGTGGCATGGTGGTGCAGTCGGATTTTAGCTTTCTGGAAGCCTAGTAGATGGAGTTGAGGGTAGAGAGGGGAGAGAATTCAGCATCCTCACAGCCTGGCGAATGAGGCTCTTTGTGAGTGTGGCGGTATGGGAACCTAGGCTCCTGTACCTCCTCCCAGAGGGCAGGAGACTGAACAGATTGTGTTCGGGTTGGCTTGCATCGCTCACGATTGAGATCGCTTTGCAGGTGAGGCTGGTAGTGTAAATGTCCTGCAGGGAGGGGAGTGGGGCACCAGTGATCTTTTCAGCTGTGTTCACTATGCGCTGCAGGGCTCTCTTGTTGTAGTCCGTGCAGCTCCTGCCCCACACAGTGATCCAACTGGAATGGATGCTCTCAATGGTGCCTCGGTAGAATGTGCTCATGATGGGTGGCGGAGCACTTGCCCTCTTGAGTTGCTGCAGGAAGTAGAGGCACGGCTGGGCTTTCATCGCCAGTGATGTGGTGTTGATTGTCCTGGAGAGGTCCTCACTGATGTGCACTCCCTGGAATTTGGTGCTGCTCACTCTCTCCACAGCAGCACCATCGCTGGTCAGTGGCAGGTGTGGGGTGTGTCCTCTTTGAAAGTCAACACCAACCTCCTTGGTCTTGCTGACATTCAGCAGGAGGTTGTTGCTTCTGCACCACGTGGTCAGAAGGTTGACCTTGGTTTGTTAAACTAACTAAAACAAAGATGTACTGCTTCAGTAGCAATGTGAAAAGCACATGGAAAAATGTCACTTGGGCTAGTGCTCTTGTTCGGGGAATTGTAATGGCAATTCTGGACAGGAAGATGTAATACAGGGATCACAAATAGGACACTAACTGCAGAAAGTCCAACTGACCAGCTGGGATTTGAATTATTGTAGTACTACAGCAAGTGCTCTATCCATTCAGCTATTGAGTTATCCTACTTGATGGAGCTTTCACTGTGTCCCTGCATTATCGTAGGTGATGCCATGTATTGAGCATCAAAATGACCTGTTGTGCCCATAATGTCAGAGGTTTGTCAGAAGTAATTTGCGGACTAAAATTTATCTCTGTGACAGAGTGACTAGTGACAGCAGCTAAGCACAACAAATTAAACTGTCCATGTAGATGCAGTACTAGATGAAAAATGTGCACTGTAATGTGTCATGATTTGGGGTTGGACATAAAATAAATCTGAATTAAAAATGAATTTAGCCTCCATGGCATCTGAATAGGTTTCCAAAGAGTGGTTTGAAGCTCAAAGTGGGCCGCTCCATGAGTATCATTGTTTTCTTACCTGACTCGGCCAATCCCTAGCTAGTCCAAAAACTGGTAACTATTTGATTGTGGCAAGCGTGTGCTCACCCACCTGTCACTCAAAACCACCTGAAATTAAAACAGATGGGAATATGCATTCTTATACTGTTGTTTGGAACGGGGTAATAAACTAAAGGGACCAAAGCCTGTGTTTTTTCTGTATAGTTTGTAGACATTTAAAATGCAATTCTATCAATTTAGGTCAAAATTGGAGTAAGCCTCACGAAGCTTTGCAGCATTTCCATGTTGCCTTTTTTTCCCCTTCAGGGTACCAAGAAAATATGAAACAAAGTCAAAACCAGCATACAAAGCTTATTGGCTTGTCAGTCAATGTTGTTGCTTCTAGTATGAAGTAAAACACTTACTCACGTGACACTGACCCTCATTTGATATTAGGGTCAGTGTCAGTGCTTCATAACCTTAGCAGGCGGTTTATTATATGTATTATATGTGTTATAGAATGGAACTGAATGTCTTATCACAGCTGAAAGTCTGTGTCACTTCCCAGTCGCAGTCAGCAACAATCAATCAACTCAACTCTACAGAGTTTAAAAACAAGTATGAATGTAAAAATAGAATAATAAACAATCTGTTAATTAAAAGAGTCTATATTGCAGTGCATTTGTAAATTTGTATAGTGTAAGCATATAGCGCTGTATTTTCAACTTTTTTTATGTTCGTGCAGTAGTGATTTCTATGCTGCCCACAAATTATTTCAGGCTCCATCCTGGCCACCCCACTGAAACCTTTCTGGCTTCGCCACTGCTGGTATCAGTAAACCTTTGGCTTTGGCATCTGCCAGTAGCAAAATATAACCTCAAAACAGTTTCTCATACTTATGTTGTTCTTTTATAAATTGAGGATATTCTCTCACCCATCTTGACCAAACGGTTGGAACGGTTATCATGCTGCCAGTCAACTAATAGTAGTTATCAAGGATTACTTCTGCTTGCAAGGTAGTATGCTTTTGTTCTTCAGTGCTTGTTGTTTTATCCCAAATCTCATTGGAATGAAATCCTCCCATGCTCCTCTATGATGCGCAGTATAACGAAGCTTATACATCCACTTGTTCTTTTGCAACAGAACCTTTTCAGTCTTTTTTAGATTCCATCTCTCAGTGAATTCCTTTAATCCTCTGATGGCGCTGTTCAGTAACATTGCAAATGTTAATTTACTGATTTGCACTTTCTTGCAGATGGGACATCTGAGTGTATTGATGCAGGAATCTGTGTTGAGGGAACAGGCTATTTCCAGATAAACAGTTGCGGCAGCATAAACATAACACCACAGTTTTTTTTTTTAGAATACTTCTTCCTTGTCTTATATTGATTGTGCTGAAGTGGTCCATTGAATCTTGGATTAAAAGGTGGTAATTTAGGAACAGCCCTGCTAACTGATTCTTTTGTTCTCAAACCTTCACAGGAAAAAAAAAATGTTTATCTTCCAGACTTCTGGAAGATGTTCCTTGTTGAAGCATTGGTGCAGAGTTGGTATGATGCTGAATCAATCTGCTTTTGGCTCTTTTAAATGTCACCACAATAATCAAAGAAAATTTTGCCGCCATAATTTGATGGTCCTTTTCATTTCTGCCATGACTGCACTCAGCTCCTATCAGAAATTCACCCGCTCTCCCAGTTATGTTAGCAGCGTCTAGTTCACGGAAGCTCAGAACAGTCCAACACAACAAGAATCTTGGGCTTTTAATTTTTTTTTGAAATTGCATTGAAATCATTGAATTTCTGTAGACATCTTTTCTGAAACTTCTGTTGTAGTTTGTGACCTTCCTGATCTGCTGTTGGGTGATTATTTGTCATATTAATTATAGATGTAGCAAAAAATAAAATAAAAAATCGAATCACAGCTATTTCCCCAGATATGATTTTTTTTTTTTTTTAATTGAATCCTTCTTTACCTCTCATATATTTAAGCCCTAATATTTCTGTAAATGGCATTTTGTTAATTTCTGCTCACAAACTCCAACTTTGTTTGAGCAAGAACAATATCCACTGAGCATGAGTGTGGGGGGAAAAAAAAAACAAACAAAAAAAAACTGCTGAGGAATAATTTATTGAATTTGCGCTCCCTTAGGTGAAGCATTTGTGCACATTTGGATTTTAAAACCTGAAGGGGAAGAAGAACCTCAATAAGATCGCTGTTGTTTGCACTTTATATAAATGTTTAAACTTAATGATTTGATTATCACTCTGTGTGACTTTTGTGAATGTTTCTTAACTGCAGTGTAACTTGTATGTGGACATGATGCAGGTACACTCCAGTACTTGTAGTATCTCAATCTGAATAACCTATGAGCTACCTAGTAAGAATAATCTCTTTTAATCGAAATGAAATTTTGTTATGCAGCCGCTATAGAAATGTTTTCCTTACCAAAGGGGAGTTTGAGATGATTGTAACTATTGAGACTGTTAGGGATATCATGTGTACAGACTGCTGGTTTTCCATAGCTGTTTAAAATTTCTCTTGGTTGTTATTTACTGTTCTTCATTCATGCCTGTGCGTCAGTGAAATTTGAATTTCATGAACTACCTATCCAGGCCATGTTTGAACAGCTACAGTATGGTCCATTATCTCTGCTGTTAATTACCTCTCATACCCCATTTACATACCCCATTTGTTGGTATGAGTTTGTTTCTACCTGTCTGCTTGTCCCTCCTGTCCCCTCTCTCCCTGGTCCGTGTTACTGCTCAGTCTCTGCTGCTGCGAAAGTTACCAATTAGTAATCATGACTCATGAATCAAGACTACTGCTCATTTCTTCTGCTAGCAACTCTCTTTTTACCTACTGCTAATATTTACACATGGACGTTGGGTGGTACCAGGCTTCGAACACTTAAAGGAAGTTTTTCTTTACGGCTGCTGCAAAGTGCTTGCTCTTGGAAGGATAATATTGGGTCTTTCTAACAACTGTACAAAGAATTTGACCGAGAGCTGCTCTATATGTCAAGTGCCTTTGTAACTGTAATGATTTAGAGCTATTTAAATAAAATTGATTTAATTTGATTCACACCTAAAGTTGGAGGTATGCCACTTCTAGTTCTTGTCAGTGCAACATTTTTTTTTTTTTTTCTTTTCGCTCAATGCAAACAGCCTTTTAAGAATGTAACCTTCCATTAAACTCTTTACGATGTGAGCTGGCCTTGTCCTTGTCACAGTGTCGACATAAATAGTTCTGCCCTGTTGTAACTGTACTGTGTAACTGTTGACCTGTTGGAGTGGCAAATGCTTTGTGCTGGTGGTACTGCTTATCCACCTTCTTTTCAAACATGGAAGTAAATAGTGACAAACTTCCGGTCAGCCACTTTCCCTTACCAGAGCTAACAGTGCCGGTGTCATGGGTAAACTATAAAGAAACAAGATGGGAGGCTGGTACCACATCCTCAGACATCCAGTACAAAGCTGATGTCCTGCCCAGTCAAAGCAAAGCTGCCCTCCACTCTGCCTGGGTCCTTACTACATCGGCTAGCACGATCGAAAGTTTTCCTGTGGTCACCCATGAAATAAAAATTCAATTGACACTTGAAAATGGGAAGACATTTTATTTAACATCAAGTTATGTGTAATTATATAGTCTGAAAATCTTTTGGTACCATTCACTTCTTGAAATATAATCACAAAAATAGAAGAATTACAGAAAAATAGAGGTGACAAACACGAACTAATCAGAAAAAGTGAGCTCATTCAAGAAACACCCAGTTTCTCATAAATTGTAATTGTTTAGTTAATGTAAACATACGCATTATATATGTACAATCAAGGCACAATGGTCTGTAACTAGATTGAAAAAAACAAAACAAAAACAAATGCACATGACGTTTTTGTCTAAATGTAGATTACCATTTTTACTCAGCATCCTCATGGATGAACCACAGGCAAAGAGATTTATCGTCTTTCAGCAGAGGGTGCAGATCATATCGCGCCTTACATCCACATTCAGCTCTCGTATTCGGCCAATGTTAAAACACTCCCCCTCTAGGTAAACTTTGAGTTTATACCAGTTATTATTATAGCCCCAAAAAACCGGAAGCTGGCTGCGTTCTGTATTGCTTCTGTGCTTCTGTGAAAAATAAGGTGAATACAGTGGTCAGGCTACTCCAAGCTCTTGGTTGAGTTAGAGTATTTCTCTTCTCTACATTAAAATGTTGTATATATTCCCAAGCAATAGGTGGCATGAAATACTTAAAATATTCGTCAAAATATTCATAAGACAGTGAGCCTTTCATCTTTACAGTGTACCACTGTGTCTGGCCAATTTCTGTTTTACCTGGGAATCAGTTCATTAGCCAAACCTTTTTCAAAGGTCTTAAATATCTATTATATAATCTCCTCATTATCATATTCCACCATTAGTAATTTCATTTGATTTCTTCTCAACTGCATTAAATTGAAAGTCCTTGCCTTTTTTTAGATGTTCGCTTCAGTTCAATTCAAACGTATCTTTCCATCATTTTAGACACTCGCTCATGTGAGGATTTGCCTTCCACTTATATCTTAGCAGGTGGTATGTTCAAATTGTTAAAATGGAAAATGTGGCTTTTTAAGTTGCTGCTTTTGGTTGACATGCTTTGTTTGATTTATTGGCAGGATAGTTTTTACGTTAATTGTGATATTTCAACATTTCCTCCAGCTTGAAGCATGCCATTATTTTCTTATTTCCCCCTTTCAAAGGTGATTGCTGAAAACAGAGCAGTGCCCGGCGTAGATGTTTAAGATTGGTCTATTAACGTCAGAGAATAGTTTTTCAGCCTTTTGTGAAGTCATGGGGAAATATAAAATTAACATGAAAAACCATACAAAATATCACCATGGCAGGCAGCACGTCAGTAATAGGGAAGAGTGGTGAGGAGAAATCCAATGCAGTGGGAAAGATGGCTGCGGTGATCTTAAGTGCCTTCTAGATAGACTGAGCAGGTGCACTCAGTTGCACAATTGGCCAAAGGGCCATCACTTCCTATGATTATATAAGTTTAACCCCCCCCCCCATAAAAAAAAAAAAACAAAACAAAAGAAATTTTCAACATTGTTGTGCTTTCTTATATATATTCTAAAGCATCGATTTGAAGGGCACTTGTAATCTCATTATATTCAATACAAAGGCAATAAAACTTTCTAATCACACTTCGAATTACAGACCTGTTGCTGTAAGGACCACTCTGTATACGTATGTGGGTCATTCCAAAACAAGCAATCAGTTCTCTTAACATAATTAATATGCCTCATGAGAGATGCGGGTAGGTAGCAAGTAGCTAATATAATTCAAAATCTCTCAAGTCCCTCAATACCGTTTCATAATAACATTATGTAATATGTGTCAGTATTACACCATGTATTTTTTTCATGGAAGACAGGAAAGCATACAATAAGTCGATTATTAATTTTGTTCTAAACTTTTTAGAACATTTGCAATATTAGTCAGGAAAAAAAGCAGGGAAATATTTTCTTAAAATAGTTCAAACTGTCAAGCTTTTATTTACTGCAAATTTCTCAAAAATTCCCTTTTTAAAGCTAGATTTGCATTTTGTAAAGGACTGTCTAACACCTGAACTGCAATAGTTTAGTCCTTATAATTAAGAATCCATCTCGACTGTAACTTTTAACACGATTGCCTTGGTTGTCCTGACATAATGTGTGCATTTGAACATATCTGGAAGGCAGATGTTGAAATGAAAATCAGTTGTAACTTGGACTTTATTCAACGCACATTCTTCAGTTTCTTTGATGTACCAAATAGATTTTTGTATAGAGGTTTGTGGCTACATATTAGGGGGTGCACAGACTAGTCGACTTTACTGCTCCACAATGACGTCTTGAGCTTGACGTCAACTGTCGCTGATCGCATGATTTTGGTAGTACACAACATGGATGCCTCAGAGAGAGCAGCAGGTGAGGAGGTTGGTACTGGCAGTGGCAAACAATCAGGTGTGTGGAAATATTTCAGCAAAGATGAGACCACTAGTACAGTCGCTTGTAAAATATGCAAATCTGTCCTCAAGTACAACAAAAGTACAAGTGCTATGCACACCCATTTGAAAAGGCACCCGCTAACAGTAGCTGAGGAACGGCCTAAATCATCGCAGCAGCAACAGTCAATTAGTGACTGCTGTAACTGAGAAAAGACGGCAGCAAATCCCCAATTTGCTGGTGAATTTCATCGTCAAAGATATTCGACCTTTAGCTTCAGAGAAATGCAAAAGTTTTTTGAGCCTGGCTGCGAAGTCTCATCTTACAGCACGTTGTGGAGCACCATTAAACATCAGTACGACAGCCTGCGTGACAATATCATGAGGGAAAGGAAAGGCCAGAGTGTGTCGCTAACAACTGATCTGTGGACATCCTCCACCATGGACCCATACATCACTAACTGCACACTATATCACTGATGCATGGAAGCTTCCAGCCCGAGTGCTGTGCACATCTATGATGTCAGAGAGGCACACAGCTGCCAATATTACCGACCGTCTTTCTCAGATAATCAAGGAATGGAACATCACGGTGTTTTGCACAGTCCACGGTAATGCCAGTAACATGAACTTGGCCATGGAGCTTTTTAAAAGTTCCCTAAAGATCTGGGATACACCGGTCACACGCTGCAGCCAGCAATAAAGTCTGCTTTAGTCTTACCTGATGTGGTGAAGGCTAAAGCAGGCGAGTCTTCATCCAGCCCACGTCGATGCCCTTTTGTTTTTACATGCAAACTACAACTAAAAAAACAAAAACTGTGACTCAGCAGGACTGTGATGATGAGTAGGCTTACAGGCTGTGTGTTCGTTTCCTCCCTAATTGTTTAACTGACATTTCACTTTTCTTTTGCACTTATATGGGAGATGTAGCCAAAGATGCAACAGCTGATTTACAGCTTGTTGTTTTATAAGTGCTGTTCTGTGTATAATAAGCTGTCTGTTGTCAGTGAATAAACATTGTTGCAATGCAAAGCATTCCCTCCTCCTCCCGTGAGTTTTTTTTAATGACGGAAAAATATGAACGACGTCATCAGAAGTCATGCAACCCCTACTACATATTGGGTTGGACTCAAATCATTTTAACAGCAAACCGATAAGAAGAAGAATTTTCAACTTTTTGTTGAATGTTACTGGGATAAGGTGTGGCAGCCTTTGCTAGCACGCTGTTTCCAAGCTCTCTAATATATTTGGTCCCAAATACACAGATCAGTCCCCGCTATATAAAGGCTTTCCCAAACTTAGTTCAGTAATTCTTTCGGTTTCTACATGTTTGCCCTCTGTGATGAACGCGCTGATTTTAGCTATTGCAGAATCTGAATTGTTGTTGTCCTCTGAGTACAGTGGCTGCAAGCTTACTGAGATGGAAAGAATTGTCTCCTGGTTTATCTTCTTCGGCAAACACAAACCATAATTGTAAGAATGACTACTCTAAAAAGTATTGTCGAAAAACAATAGTTTACCCTTTATTTTCATACGATGAAGCCTCTGAGAGAAATGTCAAACATGCAGCTACCCTCCCATAAATCTGTTTGTGAACAACATTCAGTTCTCTCACTTGATTAACTTTTCATGATGACATCTCAACAACAAACACAGGGTGAAGGAGTCTGTGATGAGTGATGTTCTTTTTCCAAAACAAGTAGCCATTAATACAGCTCACAATGTTTTTCTGAGTTTTTCTCAGTAGGCTGAAAATATGCTGCCAAGTGGCCTTGTAGACTTTAACATATTACCATATTTATTAAATTTTTGCCCCTCTAATGGATGGAACATTTGCAGTAAGTAGTCGAAAGTGATCGCTTTCCTCTCTCTGGTGCTGCACTGCAATGTTCGGTGCTTTTACTCTGTTATTCTACCTCACTTCAGACACTCTACAAGAGAAGATGAGGGTGGAATCATCAATGGTGTTTAATTTCTTATTTCAGCTTTTGATACGGATGCATGTGACGATTTCAAGGTCATTTCCAAGGCATTTCTCTTAGAATTCTATCAAGCTCATCTAATTTTAAATTCTGTCTGATTTTATGTTGCTTTTTGAGAAGCTGAAGTTTCAAGTCTTGTTTTCCTAGTAACACTGGTTATGATTGAATGCCACTGCACACACAAACAGAAACACAAACGGCAGACACTGGCAATCAATATTTCATGCATCTTGCTTTGTTGTTCCACAGTCTGGAAAGATATTGTCACTCATATAATTACTTTTCCTAATATGAGGAAACAATCTGGTGTCATCAAATCCTATTACAGCAGATTTTCTTCCTCAGGAGTGGTTAGAATTAAAATTTCATTGTTTGCAGGAAGATTTTTCCACCCACACATAATGTTTTTTTCCAATATTTAAGGGCATGTCAGAAACCTGGCAGTGCACCAGTTCTCAAATCCCTCAGCAAATTGTGCTTTGAGGGATTAACAACATTTACTGTCACATTTGAGTCCTAGTTTGAGCTACAGGATTACATTTTTATGAAACGTCCATGTGCATGGAGCTCTCAATTTCTAGGGAAAATTATACCTTCAAGACCACCCGGACAACTCTATGTCACATCAAAGCTGACATACTTAAGCCTTTCAGATAACTGTCAAAAGGCCCATCAATAAATTGTGGCAGTGAAATCATAGGACATCTTATCAAAATAATATTTCCCTGCACACAACATTTGAATGTTTGAACTCTGTAGAATACATGCCCCAATTTCATCGTAGTGGAGTCAATCTTTTCTTTTTTATTTATTTTGCCACCCAGAGAATACCAATCAGAGCTACAGACCTGGAGGATGTTCACTGTCTCATTCATGGAGTGGGAAATTCCATTCATTTAAGGACCTTGTGTCAGCCATAGATGCACCTTCTGTGTTGGGTGTTTATCTTGGTTGGCCACACACTTAATATGGGCCTTGACTACAAATACACTTTTGGGGAAAAGCTGGCTATTCACAGAGAAAGGCCATAGCCATCTCTGAAGGGAAGCCATAATTAGGCCAGATGGGGCAATCTGACTGTTAGCCTTGAGTTAGTCTTTCATTGCCCATGGTGTGGCTTCTTGTTTGTATTGGCAAAGAGACACGGCTGCTCTTACCAATCATTCTCTGCCATCTGTGTGGCTGAATGTGAACAGTTTGAGAAACTTTTGTGCAAGTTGTCAGCCAGAATGTGACATTTTGTTAGACTGATGCTGCAGAGGGAAATTTATATCCCAAATGGGCAGAAAAATCTGTTAAACTTTAAACAATAAAAGTTTTAAAAGTTAAACTGACAATTGTACTGGTCATTTTTTCTTTGTCTAAAATAATATACACTCTGATAAAGCTTTTTCTAATGTTCATTAGAAAAATATACCATCTAAATTGCATTGTTTTTCTGGTGCGTTGGATTGATTCTAACTGAACTGCACTGTCCCATCATTTTAATCTTGTCCAAAGTTAAATTCTAACCAACCAATTAAACCAATTTAAAACAGTGTTATGTCTGAAGGTAACCAGACAAGGGGCCAAACAGTCTGGTGTTTTATGTGACTTTAACTGAAGACAGACTCACATTGCTTGGGTTTTGCTCTGATGTTTGCTGTCAGCTGAGACCTTTATATAGAAAGGTACATGAGCTTCCAAATCATGCCCAATCAGTCAAATTTGCCCCGGGTAGACTCCAGTTGAGATGTAGCGGGAGAAAACAATATTTTTGATTTCATAAGGCTGCAACATAAAAATGTGGAAATGGATCTGGATATTTTGAGAGTACTGTATTTGGATACATTTCCATCTCTAACCTGCCAGAATTATAACCACAATTATCCTCAGTTTTAGAGAATTTTCCGCTGTTTTTTTTTTTTTTTTTCCCCCCCCTGTCATTTAAATCCCAATGATTTGTTAAGTCAATCTTTTTAGTTTTTCTCATGGGAAGAGGTGCTTGTCCTTCCACTTCATTTTTAATTTCAATAAGTTCTGTTCTGATCCTTGGAATTACGCACACAGATTGGAGGAGCAATTAGCAGACTCTGCCGTGTTGATTGTCATGGGAAGCAAGCACTTGGTTTACTTCACAGAACTGCCTCAGTCTTCAGTTAGCTAATTGAAGGGTTTTCAGACTGACTTTAACAATTAACACTTGCTTCATCACAACACAACATCAGCTAATGGTCTATATCTGCACCAGATGCTCTAGAATTGAGATGTTGGCATTCACTGTTAGGGTTGTGTAGTTTTGTAATCCTGTTGTCACCCTCTGAGACTAATTACTCAATGGCATTGTTGGTGGGATTGAGTTCTGTTTGGCTGTCTCTCTCTGTTCTTTCTTGGATAACCTGATTGATGGCAGTAAGATGACAATTCTATTGTGTGGTTATGTCAGATCAAAAGTGTCACCAGAAACAAAACAATCATGTTCAATAATCCTAGCATTCGCAGCAAAACCCCACTTTGCAGATGGAGGTGCATACAAACGCATCACTATTGCAAGCATTGACTATATGTGTACTTTACTTTGGCAAAGGGATAAGCTATCGGCAATTGCCCTTATTGCTTATTACTGAGATCATCATCTATCTGCAAAACCCTCTTCCCCATGCAGATGCTGACTAATAACTGAAAACCAATGTTGTGAGCATTGCTTTTCATGGCGCAATGCTGTGAAGTACATATTAGTGTGTGGCGTCCTGAAGAACTATGCAACCACAGTGACATGGCTGATGTCTGTGGGAGGAGTTATTGCTCAAATTTGCCTACTTTTGATATCGTAGGCAGCCAAAAGCACAACTCAAACGTCATAGCTGGAAACTATGACGATGGAAACTGTAACTTTTTGCCAATTAAAGTTATTACCTGAAAATTACAAACAACAAAACAAATACTGATTAATATTCAAATTTATTGCAATGGTTTTATGCACTGCTGATTTGTCATATCACAGCACAAATCTACCAAATGCAACAGAACCTTAAAAAAAAAAAGCACA
This sequence comes from Echeneis naucrates, assembly GCF_900963305.1. NCBI lineage: Eukaryota > Metazoa > Chordata > Actinopteri > Carangiformes > Echeneidae > Echeneis > Echeneis naucrates. The sequence goes on along the minus strand of NC_042531.1, from coordinate 15,790,247 downwards.
ATAGCTCAAACCATTTTGTTGATACATGCAGTAATAACAAATTACACCATGGTAGAAAACACTGGGCTTGCTGTTTTTAAAATGCATGTAAAGCCGTCCTTCATGTTGACTAACCTTTGACTGCATATTTCAATAATTCAAACATTTTACAAATCCCAGTTTAGGAAAATGTGAAAGTATATTGGATGATTACACAGTTGTTTATTGGTTTATATATCTTTGTTCAACAACTCAAGAATAACTCATGTATGCATGCTTTCGTCACTTCAGTTATTATTACTTTGAAGGTGCAGTCATTATGCTTTTAGAATGTAATGTATTTTTATTTCATTTAAACATATATTTTTAATGGGTAGTTGTGAGCTTTGTGAAATGCTGATATAATGATAGAGGTGTGCATTTTATTTGATATTATATTTCTGAAGTACAGAAGATGGTTTAGAAGGTGAATGTCCGTCTGCTAAAAGGACCTGATTACTCATATGGCCTCGGGCAGCAAAGAGAAAACAGCAGGTGTTGTCTGGAATTGGAAGTGAGCTGTTCCTGTTCGCAGAGAAGAAAACATAGCCAGTGTTTACATGGGTGCACCCCCCGCCCCCTTTTTTTTTTTTTTTAATACCAAAGAGACTAGGTTTAAGATCTAGCCTCGTTATTTTTAGTGTAGTTTGACTATGCTACAACAAATGCCCTGTTTCTCAACTCAACAGTTGGTAATTCATGGCACTTCCATAGGCTTTGGAACTTTTCCTTAACATTTGCAGGAGACTGTTTTTGGACAAAACATAAAAATCATCTGTCAGGGATAAGTATCATAGTGTTTTGTTCCATTAGTGCTATTAATTAATAATATAAAGTAAGAAAATGAAAAAGATGTGGCACACGTGGGGCATATCCTCCAGGATGTAGCATACATGCAGACCATAGTATCAGTACTCTCTTATTGTTTCATTGTCTTAGAGGTCACACCTCACAGATATGTGAAAAGCAACAAACAGGCTCACTGACAGACATGCAATCCCTACAGCACTGTGTGTTAGCCAGGAGGGAATGCTGATCATTTGGTGTCTTTAAACTGATATAAGGATTAGTTTTGTTATCCTCAGCCTGGCAAGTAGTCATTTTGCATACTGCTTCACAACAGGGAAGCGTGCTAGTTACTGTTGCCATGTGATGAATAATAATGCATAGATCACATGAGGTCTTTACACAAGTTTAAGGAGTAAACAGAAGTGGTTGCATCTCATTGCTTTTTGACCTGCTCAAATTAAATTGGGTATTATTGGGTAGTAATTAAAAAAATTAAATTACTACCCAAACACAACATTCTAGTTGGCTTGAATGAAATGCATATATGTCAATAAGATTAATAATTTGTGATGTTTTTGTTCATGTAGATATGCTAAAAGGTTAGCAGATGTTTGTGTTTCATAGAATTAAATATACATTTAAATAATACATGATTTGGATTGGCATTGGAACAAATAGATGTCAAATTACCAAAGTTATGTCACTATTCCAGAGCCTTGCTGTTAATCCATGGCCTGTCTTTATGGGTCTTTATGTGAAATGAAACATTTAAATTTACTTTAGTTTAGTTTAGTTCACCCCTGTAAGGTGCTTAATTGTAGAACATGAGTAACTGAACAGTATGCGATAAAATAAGAGATAGCAGTTGTATTATGTTATACCATAAATATTGCCACATTATTACTACATTGAAAATGTTTCAAAAGTGAACCAATAGACTGTTAAATTTATTCCTAGAGGGTAAAACTTAAATGGCGTCATGTTAAATTGAGCTGAAAATGCATTTTAAAATTGAATTGAGTGACAATAGTGTGTATTTTTTTGTATGTATTACAACAATATTTTAATGTTTTAAAGTAAGCGCTCTCCTTAAATAAGGTACAGAGTAATGGAATGAGCTCCTGATGCATAGTGAGTTTACCAGGTTCCCACAGAAGTAGACAATCAGTATGACAGCTGTAGATGTCAGCGCTTACTTTTAACATCATGCCCCTCTAACACTGTCTCAGATTTAGGAAGTTGAGTCTGAGAAACTTTGCATTCTGAGCGCCTCACATCAGCATTAGCATGACCTTAAACTTTATCTGGCAGCATTAAATTTTCAGCTAAAGCATATGAACGGATGCAAATTGGAAAAACATAAAGTTGAAGAAACATTGGTTTATTACCAGCGGTTATATTAATGAAGGAAGATCTGCCCCAGGAACCAGAACATGCAAGGACAGCTTTGTGCAGGCTTTAACAGCAATATTTTAGAATTTTTATCTCCTTTTTTAATTTGGCTGGCGATTCAAAAAGCTTCCATTTCCTCTTCTCACAAATTGCTTGTTTTCAAGGGGTACCTACGTCTAGTTGAAATTGAATTTGTTTTTGAAAATATCTCCTAGCTGCTTTGTTAAAACTTTCATTTTTTTCTCACTTTAATTCTGAAGTAGTTTACGCCACTAAGCTCTTCTAATGTGGTTCCAAAGAAATGTGGTATTTCTCTAAGCATGAGCGGCATGCTCTCAGAAATTTGATCTCCTTTGATAAATACAGCCACATGACACGATTTCATTTATTTCCACAAAACAATTTGAATTACCATCTTGATTGCAGCGGAAAAACTGTCAAATTTAAGTGGAAAACCTCAAGAGTTCTTGTAAATAAATATAAATACATCCTCATTCAAAAAGTTTTGCACAGAATACTAACACAGAAGCACAGAATGCTACCCCAGTATTGTTTGACATCTAAAAGCCAGTGAAAAATATTAATAAAGATCCAGCCAGGCTCTCTCTGGTCAACAAGGACTAAAGGTGACCAGGCTTTTACTATTTTAATACCTCTACGTTTGCTCGCTCTCTCTATCAGCTCAGAAACTCTTTGCCCCAAAATGAATTCTGCCATTTTCCATTCAACCCTCTGTCAATCAAAACTCCTCTGTGGGCTATATGAAAGCAAACGTTCACCACCTGGGTCCATCTCAAACCTTTCTGAAGCTACTCAGGGTAACAGGGCTAGTGTTTGTGCCCAGACTTGTCTTGTTGTGGGTAGTTGAAAGACATTTCTTTTTATTGTTAAATTAAAGAACGGACAGGGCAGCATGGTGGCTTTGTGCTTACAATAAGAAGGGCGTGGGTTCGGTTCCCAGCCTTTGGTCTTTCTGTGCAGGTTTGCATGTTCTCCCTGTGTCTGCGTGGGTTTCCTCCCATGTCTCCGATGACATGCTTGGGTTAGCTGGTGACTCTAAATCAGTGGTCCCCAACCTTTTGTGGTTTAATGTCAGACAATATTTCCACGGACCGTCCTTTAAGGTATGGCAGATAAATGCAACAAAATAAAATGATACGATCGGCATAAAAACTGTGCTATTTTCTAAATTTCATAATAAACGTGAATCCACTGTGCACTCGTATGGAACTTTATTAGCAGCGTCGTCGTAACATTGCGCCAACATAACATGAGTAACATCCTCTCTGCCCCCTGACCCCAAACCTAAATGCAGCTTTTTTCATGGAAGTTGCAGGCTCTTCTATTGTCTCCTCACTGGGCCTTTTCCCCTTCACAAAGAAACTGTCCTTTTTTAATCATTTCGCTATCTTGTGGGTTCAATTTTGCTGTAATGTATCACGTGACTGAAACGTCTTGACATGCGTCAAGAGTGAGTCATAGACGGATGTAACAGAGAGAAACTGGTCATTTTTCAAAATAAAACATAGTTCAGATTCAGATAATAAATAATGTAAGTTATTTATTCTTTCTGTGTGGCCTGGTTGGGGACCGCTGCTCTAAAGTGTCTGTAGGTCTGAGTGTGAATGTGAGTGGTTGTTGGTCTCTGTGTGTGTCTGTGTGTTGGCCCTGTGATGGACTGGTGAGCTGTCCAGGGTGACCCCGCCCTCACCCAGTGTGAGCTGGGATTGACTCCAGCACCCACTGTGACCTGGAAATGAATAAGCGGTTGAAGATAAAGGAAATAAATGACTTTACTTCAGATTGCCAACAGTTAAGAAGTGCAGTTGTTTGTTTATTCATGTGTGTCAGTGTTTCTTGTGTAGTTGCTGGTCTGGCCTGTTAGTAAGCGGTCTATAAGCGGTATATATCTTTTCTACATTTTTGTTAATTAAATCGTTTCAATGATTTTTAGTTGACATATTGCTCACCAACCAGAATTGACTGAGATTTATATGGGAATCTTCAGTCATTTTTGATAAAGACATGTCCTTTGTCCTGTTGAGTTCCCAAAGTGAACTCGTGCATTCGTTTGAAGGATGCAGGAGACGTCCAAATCAGTCTCACGTGTTTTATTATTCATCTAACAGCAAAATAGACTATAGACAGAGCTCTGGACCAGACTATGTCTCCTTGACCAGCATACAACTCCAGCTTCAATTCAAGTCTGATGCTCTATGTTTCCCTGGTCCAGCTTATGTTGTGGTTACAGGAAATGAGGTATGTGGGTGTAGTCCTCATTGGAGTGCACACTTCCTCCTCATGATATCTGGCTCCGCTCTCGCGATCAGCTCCTGGCGGCCGTTGATAGTCCCTGTTTTTGTGTGAAGAAAGGAAGAACAGACACAAACTACAACCCCCGCAATCCCAGTGTATCTTCTGCATTCAGTCAGCAATTAGTAGAAGGTCATAGTTGCTCTATATACTTTATATGGATATTTTATACAAGATGTTTTTCATTCATGTCTGTACATTCTATCCTCGTTACATTGCATAGTTGTTACTTTCTTTATTCATTTGAGTGTCACTCTCTACTTTATCACAAGCAGTTCGTTAAATTCAACAATATAATCATCAAAGAGATTAAGGCATGTGAGAAGTATAAAATCAGATATTCAAATGAGCGTTTCACTAAGTTTAAACAGTATAATCATCAAAGTGCAAAGGTGTGTGTAAGAAAGATAAAATCAGATATCCCAACAGTCCGTCATACAAAGCAAGTCTCTTCTTTCACCTACGCAATATTTAGAGAGTAAAGATTCAAAGATCAGAAATGTCCTTTCTAATGATGACTCAAAAAAACTATTCCATACATTTGTCACCTTTAGATTAGTCTGCTGTAATTCATTATCAGGATGTCCCAACGATTCTCTGAAAAGCCTTCAGCTGATGACGCTGAGGACACTGCTGCATGAATATTAACAGGAAGTAGAAACAGAGATCACATTTCTCCTCCTGTGCCACCTTCTCTTCATTGGCTCCCAGTAAAATACAGAATAGTATTTAAAACCCTTCTCTGAACGTACAAACCTCTTAAAGACCAAGCTCCATCATATCTCAGAGAGCTCAGAGCTCCTCGTTGTCCCAGGAGGTCACTTCACTCTCTGGACAGTTTACAGTACTTGTGGTTCCTGGAGTCCCCAGAGTAAATCTGGAGGCAGATGTTTCAGCTATCAGGCTCCTCTTCTATGGAAGCAACTCCTCGTATCAGTCCGGGGGGCGGACTCTGTGGCAGCTTCCAATATTGTCTTAAAACCTTCCTGGATGAGAAGGCCTGCAGCTAAGAAAGGTTTCATTAGTCTTTTTCTTTAATTATGCTGCTATGGGCCTGGACTGCTGGGGGTTGCACCGAACACCTCAGCCCGCCTCTATCTCTCCTTCTCTCTCCCCCATTCATGTACATTACATCACTGTGTGCTTTTAATTTTCTTCCCCTCACCTTTGTTTTGTCCCTCCTGTCCTCTCTCTTCCTGTCCCCGTGCTACAGCTGCTGAATCATCTCTGCTTCATGTTCCCGCTCATTACCTGCTGCTGCAAGAGTTACCTTCAGTTATCGTTGCACACTAATACTCACTTCCCATTGTAAACTCTTCTTCTTCTCCCCCACTGCTAATAATTACTACTTCACATTTAGTGCTACCAGGTTGCAATCACTGTTTTCACAATGTTTTATTTGTATTTTCCATGGCATTTTCTCTCCTCCCTCTCTAGTTCTTTCTCCATCCCCCTAACGAGTCTCCCTCCTCTCCTTCACAATTGCTCACTCTCTCTCCCTCTCTCAACCCACCTATTCAATACAGATGGCTGCCCTCTCTGAGCCCTGTTCTGCCTTAGATTTCTGCCTCTTCAAGGAAGTTTTTCCTTGCCACTGTCGTCAAGTGCTTGCTCTTGGAAGGATATGTTGGTCTCTTGAACAACTCCATGAAGAGTTTGATCTACACCTGCTCTATGTGTAAAGTGCCTTGATGTAACGTTGTAATTCGGCACTATATCAGTAAATTTGATTTGATTTGAAACAATCCAAACTGCACCATCCATCATAATGTGTGAGCCAGTAAGTTTAGATACTGTAATGAAAACCAGACCCCTGATAACTCAGGATTTTAAAATGACTAATCCACGATATCACAAAATTTGACCTCTTCAAATCAGAAGCTAACGTTGTGTTTTCGTTCAGACGGAAAGGATAACAGAAGCCTTGACTGCCATTCACTTTGCACTATTCTGTTGAATTAAATAGACCTGTCAAAAAAAGATGTTGTCTGCTGCTGCAGTATTTCATAATGTCTTGAAATGGTGAGCATAGGACAAACCAAGGATGATCAACCCATTATCTTTTGAGCAGTAAGTTGAACATTCATTTATGTTCAGCAGTAGTATATCAATCTTTATGCAATTAAAGATTTGTTTTGAGGCCTACATAGCACTCAGCTGCCATTTATCCTGCTGAACATTCATCATGCCACAATTAGCTGCCCTTTGTTCCTGCTTTAAAGATTAGTGCTGTAGAGTGTCGTCACCAAACACAACATTCAGAAAATAGATGAGAAATGACAGTGTGGCCCTCCCTGATGGCTGCTTCCATTCAACTTGTCAAATGGTGACTATACAAGTCAAGGCTAGTTTTAAGTTTTAAGTAAGTTTAAGACTTATTATCAGAAGACATCTTTTGTGTGGTCTTGATTTATATAAAAAAAAGGCTGTTTTTGCCTCTTTGATATGTCATTGCTTAACTTGGTTTCTCTGTAACAAACAAGTATGCATGGCTCACATGTTTATACCATGACTGATTGAATATGGAGTGAGACATTTCATTCTTTTTTTTTTTCTTTCTTTTTTTTTTTTTTACAGCTTTTTACAAAATCATATTATTCCATTAAAAAAAAATCATACAAACAACAAAAGAACAATTTCCCACGCTGTGTCAGCTGGAATATATTTGCTGAATAACAAGAGAGCAGTTGCAATTAAAACAACAGAGAAAATCAAAAAGTAATTTCCCAAATCATGAAGTAATTTCCCATTCCACCTACTCTTTGATTCCCTTTTCTACCAATCGTCTCTTTCCCTTGTTCCCCCTGCAGAGCTCCTGTCAGCCTGCCATGAGCTCCGGTGCCGCTATGGCTGTGTCATGACAAGAAACGGCACCTTCTGTTTCTGCGCTGACGGCTTTGAGGTCGGTGAGGACGGAACAAGCTGTAGAGGTAGGATTCTGCAGGGCTGGTGGGGGCCTCCTGAGTTGGAGCCCTCACTGCTTTTTCTCCTGCTTCCTCACACCAATCTATCCTCTTGCCCTCGGCCAGACTTCCTTCAGTTGAATAAGCACGAGGTGCTGGGTATATGAGAACCATCTGTCTGCATGCGAGGCCTCATGTACAGTGCATTACACTCCCAACACACAGGCATACGTTGGCATATTGTACAGAGAGTACACTTTCTGTCTCTCTCCTTCTTCTTTATGCTCTCCGTATGCACCTCGTTTCTGACAGCCACTGAGGAAGACAGGATTTTGCTGTCAAATGTGCCTCCAGACTTCAGTCTACAGTCTTACTTCGACTCTTGTACATAACTTATGCCAACGACATGGCATAAAATTTCATAATGGCTCTGGAGGAAGAGGTTTAACACAGTAGCAGTGCTTCCTGAATTTGATCATGTTTGTGGAAAATACGAGAGAGACATTTAGTGGGTATTGCGGCTCCAAAAAAAGCTCATTGAGGATAAAACTAATAATGCGTGATGTGCCAGAGTGAAGCCACATGAAGTAAGCTCTATGTATTTGGTCATGTTTGACCACTCCTAATTTGTTACAAATGACTCTCGTCCTTTTTCCATAAGATCACGATGAATGCGCCATGTATGGCGCATGCAGCCAAACCTGTACGAACACCTACGGGTCATACAGATGCAGCTGCACACAGGGATACATCCTGCAGCCTGACAGAATATCCTGCAAAGCCAAACAAGGTGAGCGGCACACTTGCATCAGGTAACAACATAATCTACATAGCGTGTATGTTTCATTTCTAATAATAAACAGGGAACCATTTTTTTCAGCCATAGTAGAATTCTAGCTTATCATCACCAGTGTTAGAAGGGTAAGATTAATGGGTTTTAAGAATGACCACATCTATCTCCCATGTGGGAATAGGTAGACATGGTCAGGCCAGGATAATGATAAAATTAATGAGCATGAGACTTTAAGTGGGAGCAGTGTGCAGTATTTTGTGCAGTGACAATGCCCAGCGTCACCCTGATTTATGTTGATGCCTGATACTGGTAACAAATCTGTCCCAGTGAGTAAAACAGCCCACTTAGAAATAAAACAACCAAAAGAGGTGCTGTGTTTTGGTGGTCTGCATGAGTGCAAGCTTAACCTTGTGCAATATATATTTGTGTCATGCATTCAACCTTAAAATGAAACAGATTTTTTAGGTTGTTATCAAAGTGGCATATATGGGTTGAAGTTAGCCAGAGGCCCAAAATACCTAGCTGGGGAGAACACCACTGTTGCAGCTTTTAATCAATGTGACTGCTGTCCTACCAGGAATAAACTGAATATGATTACCTATAAACTTAACTGAACCCAATGCTCACATGCATTAATATTAATTTAGCAGAGAACGATAGTGGTGCAGGAATAACTATTGGGTTACCATTAGTTGTAAAAGCTTATGAATACAAATTTTAGCTCAGATAGAGCCCTATAAGGCCAGAGGATGAGGAGCAGCAGGGTATGAAAAACATTAACATGTTTATTATAGAGACCAAAGTTAAAACTCAGCAGCATAGTGCTTTATTTTCATTTTTATTTGTGTGGAGGAATCTTGATTTAATCTTTTGTCATTTGGCTCAAACTAAAGTGGATCATATTATATGGTGTATACTCTTTTTTGTTATAAATGCAACTGTAAACAGTAAATTGTGCATTTATTTCCCGTTAAAAGAAAGTCAGTAGATCAGCTGTGTGTTTGTGTTTCAATAATTTTTGGTCAGCAGTGGAGATCTATGGCACTGTGCTTTTGACAAGTCAGGATGAGGATCAATTATTAACAATAGATAGGAAATGTCAAATGTTGGCATTCTGAATTTTCTGAGTAGTAGACTCTTAAGGAAAGGGTTCGCTGTCGGTGCAACATTAGCTTGCAAAATCAGCCCATTCCTTTATCGACAACCTGCTATAAAAAAGTCCGGTCAGTGCTCTAGCCAACCCTCAGCATGGGAGCAAAACTTCAATTTGACTTCGCTTGACTTTAACTTGGAGCAAATATCAGGGAAGGATCATTTTTAAAGGGTTGAACCAGATATGAGAGAATTTACATGGATACCACCATGGATATAGTCCAGCTACCAAGAAGTCAAGCAGGTGAAACTGGCTCAGGAGAAGTCAACTCCAGTTGATTTTCCTTGACTGAAGTAAATTTTAGTCTTCCTCAATTACTTCTGTAAATGAAACTTCATTTCGTGTGTGTATTTTCTTGCCTTTAGTTTTGTGTGTTCCTTTTTGCTGTTATTTAAACCCATATTTTGAAACAATTTCCTTCTATCCCTTTGTTTAATGTAATCTTGTTTTTCCTTAACGCTTTGGCCTCTTGACGTTTCATCAGTAAATAATAAAAAGTGAAAAAAATAAAAATAAAATAAAATAGAAAATCCCTGTTTTCCCTTTCATTCCAGAACCTGGTGACAGTCGTCCAGTGCTTCTCATCGGTGGTTCAGATCGTATTGTCATCACCCATCTAAACGGAACAGGCCTCAAGCCCCTGAGGTCTTTGGGTTTAAATGCAACACTGGCGTTGGATTTTCAGCACAAGCAGGAAAGTGTGTGCTGGGTCCTGTCTACAGAGTCCTCTGGGCAGCTCCGCTGTGCTGAAACGAGGAATCTTCGTGGATTCACACGGGAACAGGAAATAAGAACACAACAAAGTTTGCAACGTACGTTTTCAGTTGGAATATCATTTTTTGTTTCCTTATTTGATAGTTGAAGGATTACTAAACTTTCACCTCAAAATAAAAGGTAGACATGATGGTAACTTATACCTGATGCCTCTCCCTCGTTCTCTCTCAATTCACACCTGCAGTCTCTTGTCGTTATTTGTGCTGCTGATGGAGGTTTAAACTTGGTTATGTGGGCCATATGTCTGCTCACAAAACTCTCATACATGCTACACCAGCTGTTCTACGGTGCCCTTCTGCCTGACAAAATTAGTTAGTAGTCAATCTAGTCCAGAGTTTTCCCAAATATCAGACACGTTTGACAATAATCGCGCATTGGTTTTGCTAATTTGCTGGTCATGTTTATTTGAATCAAAGCCTAATCTGCTGACATTACACTTGAACCCAACATCCATAAAACCACCAATTTTACAAGTTTAGTTTACTGTGAGTACCATTTATCCTTTAAAATCTATTATACGTTATCTCTGGCCAACACCAAAGCTTGACAATGTTTTACTTAAATACTGAATATGTTTTTAATTGTAGCTATTTCTCTAGTTATTTACAAGAATCTAAGTGTGATTTTTCTCATTGCAGATGTCGAGCAGATGGCCATTGATTGGCTGACTGGAAATTTCTATTTTGTTGATCGGGTCGGTGACAAGATATTTGTCTGTGAACGTGGTGGGGACACATGTGTGACCATCCTACAGCTAGATCTACGGAATCCTAAAGGCATAGCTCTGGATCCTCTCATGGGGTGAGTATTCCGCATTTCTGAAAGCCCCGTAAGGCTCATTTATCCTCATTCATCTTTTCATGGAATCACAAAAGAGGAAAAAAGGAGTTACAAAAGAATTGCTGTGCATAACAATTGATCTGTCTAGATGAATGCTACAGAATTACAATTAAGGGTTTTAAATGATTCATTTTCCTTCATCTCTGCCCTTTTCTCTTTGAGCTGAGTAATTTTGCGGATAGCTGTTGATTCTTCAGGCAGCTTCTACTTTCTAGACATTCATTTGTATTCACTGATTTCACCCCACGTCCCTCAATAGAAAATGCCCCAGCAGGACTTTTCATTATAGGATTTTTGTCTCTGTAGAGATCAAAAAATAATGAAATAACTGAGAATTTAAAAACTATAACCACGCGACTCTCAGTGAGAACTGAAACAATCACTGCATGTGATTTACAGTCACATGGCTCGTAATGCTGCAGAACTATTGTTTCTTATCAGTTTACTGTGTCATTGGACGTAAGCACAAAACTGCCAAATGATTTAAATAAATTGAATGCACCAGCTGTACCACAATGTGAACCATTTATCAGCACCTCATTTTTTTTTTTTAGGGGGGACTAATATATTTTGTGAGAAAAAGAAGAGCAAAGCAATTAAATTATGAGGACAGAAGGACAGGGAGTTCAGTGTCAAAGCAACTTTTAAATAATTCATCTTTTCTCAGATATTGAAAAGTGTCATCATAACATTCACCCAAAAAAGTATAAATTTTTTTCTGTTATACAGTTACTGTACAATGACCTTGAAACATTAGCAGCAATGAAAGGATATCTCACTGTATACCACTAGTGTCCAACAGTTTATATAAAACCAATATGATATGATGTTTTGTTTTTTTGTTTTTTTTTTTTTTATGAATGAAGCTGAACCACACACTGCATTTTGAGTTTAGAGCTCATTCTTTATCGAGAGCTTGTGTAAACAGCTGGGTTAATTAAATACATTTGTTGCTGGGTTGTTATTCACTTGAATAGTTTGGATTTGGTTGGCCGTGTCTGTGTTCTCATCAAATGGTGGTCATCACTGGAAAGCAATATGGCTGATGGTAAATATAGTTCATTTTCAAGTTTCTGATGACTTCATGTGAATCGCCTTAGTTAAGTCTTTTTTTCACCACAGATGACTGATAAACACACAGGCACACACACATCCCACTGGCTTTCTTTGTATAGAGATGTGATGGCCCACAAGGGAGATGGACACGCAGGCTGCTGGTTAGATTGACTGTATAAGACGTTTTCCAAGGCTTCTCCATGACTCTAATTGGAGAGACATGGTTGTTTCTGTTTCTGGTTTCCGTTTCTGAAAAAGTGAGCCCGAGAGAGGTCTGTCAGCCTGGAGCAATGAAGTGAAAACAAAAGAAATCAAAGAGGTGATATAGGAGCACAGCATGAGGAGCAGTGTTTATAGAATATGTTCTGGTTTGGAACTGTGCTTTTATTATTTGGTTTCATGCTTCTCTCATGATTAAGTAAAGACATTTCACCTTTGCTAAAAGAAGTCCTTTGAATGGACAGCCCTTTCTTCTTCTTTTTTAGAAGCAGTACAAAACCCAAGTTTACTGGGAGTCTCATTTTAATTCATGCCTATGACAGGAAAGGATGTAGTCTGTTTTCGAAAACTCAATATAATAATGTTTGGGAAGATTAGTCAAGCCTGGGTAATATAGTGTAGAATATTCACTAGTGTGTGTTGATCAGTGCAAGAATCAAGATTGCATATTAGTGTTACGCCACTGAGTCAGCCCTGTGTCCCTGGAAAATTGTTTTTCATGTACGAGTAATTGTCTTACCAAAGACCTTTTTAGGAAGATGTAATTGCTACCTGGATTACATGCTTACATTTTTTTCTGCCACTGACAGTTTGCCTATGGTATTACATGAATGTCTCAACTAAATGAAGTCTTATGGGAGCCATAAACATCTGTATCAGTTTTCATGTAAAGCCATCTCTTAGTTGTTGAGATTGTTTACTAAAAGTCACCTCTTTTCCTTTGCACCTCTAGAGTGGTGCAATAGAAAGAGTCAGGGGATCACAAACGGTGCCCTGAGTCATTGGGCTTTGTGCAAGAATTACGTTCAACCCTTGTCTTGTAGTTTTTGTTTTCCAATTGCTTTAATGCAGTTCACTCATGAGAAACATAATTCAAATTTTTTTCGTCTCCTCACGTCAATGTTTCTCAATGTGTGTGTGTTTTTTTTTTTTTTCCCCCCAAGTCCCAGTCACTAAAATATCTCAACTGCACTAACCTGTTGAAGATTGATAAGTAACACTAAGTTGTGGAAGTGTGTGAGATAATGCCAGGGGGAAAAAAATCCTGTAGAGCTAATTAGAAGAAGTCCTGAAAGAGCTAATTGAACAAAGTCAGTAGTCATCTGTCACTGATGCCATCAGAGCTGTTCTGCATTGTGACAGAAACAAACGGGGAATGAGGAAATCTCTCCAAAGCAAAGTGGTGTGTGGCTGATATAGGAGCCGATCAAGAGCAAAGCAGTCACTGACTCATTGAAGTAGAAAGTATTGTAGCGTACAGTAGATGCTGTATGTCAGGTCTTATAACAGAGGACCATGCTGAACAGCAGTTTGTATAAAGACCTGCCAGTGATAGAAGTTTCCTAATAGCTACTAAAATTTATGGGCTGCTGTGATGAAATATGCCAGTATGAATTATTAAATTGCGGTGGAAAAAAAATAAAAAATCCCAGTACATTGCCGGGCTTCAACAGTGATATGTTGGGCAGGGCATTCTTCTCATTAAGTTTGCATAGATCTCAACATTTATTTTCATCCAGTAAATTATTGTATTAAAGATATTATAATTGAAACAATTAGAACTTGCCTCACGTGAAGACAGGCAGCCTTGTTTGTTTGTGACATTGTAAAACAGTTCTAGACCACCTGCATGCTTCGTTTGTACCCAGTAGAAAAGATTTAAATATGAGAAAAGTGGTGAATGCCGTTCTTCCAAACTGCTTGTATGCACTACTTAACAGCTAACCTATTTCGGATGAGTGGTTCTTGTAGAAGGCCCATTACCTGCAGGAATATAAATCTGCTAATGGTTTTATCTGACAATTTTCATTTATTTTTATTTTAATCCTTTGATGAAAATGCCAATCAGATGTAGTCATCTGAAATGCATTAATCTTAGGATAATTTTAATGAACGAAATACCAGAATGATTGTAGTTTTGATAAAATCTGGGGTTGCTTTAGGAGTGGGGAATGACATGGTGTTACCAGCGTCACCAGTGTGTTATGACTCAAAAAGAAAAAAAGTACAGAAAATCAAACATATTAACCAAGTTTCCTGTCATTGGCAGCAAAAATATTTTTGCAAAGAATAGTAACTGTTTACAAAATGCCTGAAGCCACTCCCCCACTCCTCAAAATGATTCTCTCTAATTGGTTTACAAAAATGGGGGAAAAAATTCCGTAATCGGCTTTATTTCTGAATTGTCTAGTTTTAGTAGTATGTTGATGAAACCACATTTTATTTAGTGTTAGTCACCATCACTTCATTTCATTAATTCCCGTTTCATTTTTGTCATTTGTTGACAACCATTTTGACGAACACACATTTTCATTCCCAAAGTAATACTGTCACTTAGCACAGTTACACAATTTAGGCAGAGTTGCGTTTCTCTCGAAATGACGAATTTGCAGGGAGACACTTTAGGAGCTCCAACTTTTTCATTTCTAAATAGCTTTTGACTCCTAACTTATCCATTGTAAATTACAATAGAATAAAACTAACTGCTGCTGAAACACTGTCAAAGGTTGATAGTATTTGCTGAAAGAAAACACTAATGCAAAGATGCTCATAATTTTAAAGGCAATGCTTTAATTTTCTGCAACAAACATCATTCCATGTTGAACGTTGTAAATTGACAGAAAGGCAGGACTTGGAAGAGAAACAGCTTACATATGACGTATAGTGCATAGTTACTCAGTGGAACAGTGTCTACATAGTTTTCTGTATCACTGAGATTGTTGCATTGTGCATTTTTTTTTTTTTTAATAAGGGATGCTCAGTTCTACTATTCAACATGGGTCTCATTGCAGCTGCAGATTTAATGTACAGCATTACCACTGTCCTGATCCCAGAAAGCTATCATTTGTATGCCACATGGAGGTGCACCTGTTTGGGGAGCAGGGTTCCTTGCTGACGCTGACAGTTTTTCAGCTCCGCCTGATCTAGGGTTCAAAGGCCAGCCCATCTCTCTCCTGACTTGACTTGTGCAGATTAAGTTGGCTTCCCACTGCTCTCTGGCTAGAGCTCGTTATCATTGGAAGCTGTTGGAGCTCTGTTCTTGCTGTGCCACAGTAAGACAGAATGACAAGCTCTCCATGTTAATTATTGTATGTGCAGGCCTTGCAATTTCAAGAACTTAAAGTGACAGTTCCTGAGTTTGTTTTTTTTTTATGAATTAAATAATACCTCTATTGTGATATTTTTCAAAAACAAATTTATATAACACCTGTTTTGTTTGTACTACACTGCTTTCCTATGTCTTTGAGCTGCTTCACAAGACCTCTTGATGCTTTCTCTTATGCCTCTAAGTATCTCCAAAATTACAGTACCAAAAAGGAAATGGAAAATGCAGTATTTATTGCTTTTACTACTACTGTCTTTACCATTGGGTGATTTAAAAACATGTTGTTTAAATCTATGTGCCATGATACAGCCCTCATCTGTGTCAGTTAATTTTTGTAGGTTATCTTTTGTTTACATTTGAGTTTTTATAGTTCGAATTTGTTGTTTATTCGCCCACAGAGGTAATACATGCACTTCAAAAGAGTGTCCTTTCACCTATAGTTCCTTACATAATGTTGAGAAAAACTGTCCCATCAAAATAAATGATAATAATAATTTTAAAAAAACGTTGTGTGTTAAAATTTGCTCAGGTTTAAACACAATATGTCTTGGTCAGGAATTGGTCATGATTTTCATGGCTATATTCTATATGGCTATATGGCTGCAGCTATATTCTGCAGTATTTCAGATCCCCCTCATTTGTACCTTCATTTGAAAGACTTGAGTTCTATGTCTATATTCACAAAGGTTGTGCGAAATCAATATAAGCATTACATGTAAAGAGTGGTTTATCAATTTGTTGTTGACAAAAAGACTGCAAACGTGAATTTCTGTGTAATCTGTTAATCATTGGGATGAAGTTGAATTTAGTGAAATACCTCCAGTGATGTATTTCAGCACTGAAAGAAAAGTGTCAAAAGTTCTCCCTTTAAAATAGTTAAGAGGACCCACTCCTTTGGCTCCTCTTTCATTTCATGTTGTAGGCAGATAGTAAACAGTTTGTACTTGAAATGAATGGGCTTTAGTCTAAGTATGTTGACTTCCTTGGGTACATTGGTAAAACAGATTCAGAATAATACCAAACCAGGTGAATTTCTAAAACTGGCACTGAATATCTGAGAGGCAGGTTTTTATTTTATTTTTTTTGCAGTATGCCCACAGCAGGTGTGTAGCTACAACTGAGAGAGCAGGCAGTTTTAGGCAGCTGTGGTATGTCTCATTTCCTTTCCTCCAGAGATAAGTACAAGTCTGGTACTGTTGTGACCAGATCAGGGCACTGACTGGGGATAAAGATTTTGCTGACATAACCACTAATCTAATATCAACACCTTAACATAATTAGAGCCTGACAACCTAATCAAGTAGCCTGTCTTATTAGAATGTGATCTAGCATGTGTAATCTGTCAACTTGTACGGAGCAGTTACAGATTCATTAGGTGCAGTAACTACTCTGTAGCAGAATGTGTGTGTGTGTGTGTGTGTGTTGGGGGGGTAAAAAACTATATTGCCCAGAATCAGTTATCTTTTATTAAAAAGCTGGAATTTTCTTACCTTCATTTTTGTCAATCTCTCTGTCCTCACTTATATTAAATTTACAATTAAGAGAGCGATAAAGGATACACATGATACTAAAAAATTCATAATTTCTGAATCACAGTACCCCTCTTTGTGGACACAATTGGCCAAAATGAGGATGGGAATTTCTACTTTCATTGTTTGAGCTATGAAAAATATAGTGCCGTGGAATGTTTTTTGATTAGAGCATAACATTAGACTGCCTCCCATACAGAATGAAAAGCAGAAGAAGTATGACTCGCACTGTAGTTTCATGGTTTTGGAAGGATGTGTATTACTATGTATGACCATTTCGTAACAGTCTTACTACAGCTTGACTTGCACCACTTAAACATGGACGTATGAAAAGTTTGACAAACCTGCCAGACCTCATTATGGTTGCAAAGCTTATGTTTGGATAATCACAGTTCAGCTGAGGACCAGCAAATTGTTGCCTACATTACATGTTCTGCTACACCTGCCATTTCTTCATCTTCATCATCATCCCCTCATTAAGTTGCTTGAACTAAAAGCAACATCACACACATCCACCAGCAAGGATAATGTGATTGTGTATATTGCAAGGTAAAGTATCTCAGTGCATGTTGTTATTAAGTTAATCTATGTTGAAGTTGTTCTTTAGAGCAGCTGGTACTGCTCTAAGTATAAAAAAAAATATTGTCCAGCCTTAGTAGTATTAATAATGTGACTACTCCTTCTGCAGGATGCTTTTCTTCACTGACTATGGAGATGTGGCAAAACTGGAGCGCTGCAACATGGACGGCACCAATCGGACCCGACTTGTAGATTCTAAAATTGAGCAGCCCACAGCTGTGGCATTGGATGTGGTCAAGAAGCTGGTGTACTGGGCAGACGCCTACCTGGATTACATAGATGTGGTGGATTACACTGGCAGGAATAGGCACACCATTATCCATGGAAGCCAAGTGAGTATCACATTTTACTGCTTTATTTCCCCCATGGGCTCCTCGGCATAAGGAACTATTGTGTACAGATGTCAATGGGATTTTGCATAGATCGCTGCCCCAGATCAGCACTTCTCTCGTCTTCATTTGAGAGAGTTGTGAGATTGTGTAATCACATGGTGTTTCTGTTAATTTTCAGATTTAGGCCACAATGCTTTATCACAGCGAGACGGGTGGTATTCTTCATATAATTCACTCTTCCTTTCCACAGGAAAAATCTTTTGAATAAGTAACGAATGATTTATTACTTTGAGGAAAAAAAGAAAATACTGTCTTCTAAATGACCTTTTGAGAGCTTTTATTCCTTTTTGACTCATTTCATTATGGATTGACTATTCATTAAAGAAGCTTTTCAACCATTTTGGATCAGCTCTTAGCTTTAAAAACACACGCACCTCGAATACATTATCATGTGTACAGGTGTCCTGTCCACAATAATGTCTTCTCTGAGTTTGTGGCCTCATTAGACAGCAGATCTTCACGTAATTGCATCCATGTAGTCACAAACACCCAGAAATACAATAATATGTCTGACAACACATATTTATTTATTCCTTCTAGTGGTTAACATTAGGCTTATGTATTTCAGATTATAAACCATGTAAATTCAACAAAAAGTACCTCATGCATACACCTCACCTTCTCGTGGGCATCCCTTACCCTTTATTACCTGCAAATATGAGCTGTGCAAATCATGTCAATCATTTCCCGTGTTTATAGATTTTAAATTTTTCCTCCTCCCCTTGACGTACAAACCAAATTTAAAATTTTCCTCATTCTGTAATCTGTGCTTGCTCAGCTATTGGGTATCATCCCTTGTGAAATTTCTGAAAGGTCTCTCAAATTTGACTGAATGTCATGACAGTGAAATGTACACAACTAACTCACTGGACTCTCCAATTATTGTATGCATATTGACCATTATGGTTAGTATTAAGTATGAACTCATCATCTGTAATTACCACCATACCTACTTTCCCTTCTCATGAGAGGTTTTTTATCTGGTTGTTTCTGCCATTCTATTCAAACAGCAAGACTCAAATATCACACGTTACACATGTTGCAGGTTAAAGCTCAGCATCTGTGCGTCCTTCGAAGCAGTTCATATGGGGGGAAAAAAGAGAAATAGCTGAGTGGTTTGTTTATTTACTCTGATGTTTGTTTCTTAGTACCTCTTATGTTAAGGCCACATCCAGTGTGCTTAGGTTTATTTTTCATTAATACAGGTCATCCAGCCATGTTGCTTACTGTGCCAGCCTGATAAATGTAGCATGGAGGCTGTGGTGTAAGGACCAGTAGCTTCCCTGTGGACCCTGTTTGGGCAGCCAAATGTACAGAACCACCACCTTCTCACACTTGTGATACATTGAAGGAAGAAACTCCTCATTCATTTATTTTTATTGTTTTCTCTGTATTCCTCTGATTGTTTTATTTATTTTCGTCGTCAGGGGTGAAGAAAAAGGGGCAATGAATCTGCCTTGTTTTTCAGGTGTCGTACATTTATGCATTAGCTGTGTTTGAGGACTACATCTATGCTACCCACTCTGACCCTTCCAAAGGGAGTTCCTCTGTGGAGCTGCTGCAAATCCACAGGTTCAACATCACAGCAGAGAGCACGGCACTTGTCAGCCTGGGAAATACTAGGGGGCTCCGTGTTTACCACAAACTCACTCAGCCAAACGGTAAAAAAACCTTTTCTATATAGGTCAACAAGCGCAACAATGTGTCAAGAATGGCTCACAAGCCTGAGTCTGTTTTGGTGCAGAAGCAGATGCTTCATTGGTGTGTAATAATTTTGCTGCCCTTTCTGCCCACAGTTAGGAGTCATGCATGTGATGTGGATTCATATGGAAAGCCAGGCTCTTGCTCCCATATTTGCCTTTTGAGTGGCAGCTACAAGTCCAGAACCTGCCGCTGTCGCACTGGCTACAGCCTAAGCTCAAATGGAATGTCCTGCAAAAGTCAGTATTGCGCCTTGAATAGTGCATTTTAGTGTATATTCTTTATAATACTAATTTTGCTTCCATAAAAATCTATTTTGTAGGTTCAGTGCTTTCTTTTTGTCATGAATAGTTCTGTCTTATACATTAAAAAGGACATTGTACAGCATTGTTCTCTGTGATATTGACATGGGCCTATAAAGGTCACGTGTCATATTAGAACTCAAGGGGTACCACACATGCATCAACCTGACAGTGATAAAGATGAGGTGGACGAAGGCCCATTTGAAAGTGACTTTCCACTATCGATCTGTCGTGATCCTGATTGATCATTGTCATAATGAGGTTTTAAGTTTGTCTGCATTTGTTTTCTGTTCTGATCAATTGCTGGACATTGTGCAGTTGACAATAAAAGCATAAGATCAAATTGATGACACAATCTGAGGGCAAACCATGTTTCGATTGTGGTAAAGAAGCACTCAGAGGCTTGGGAGGACACATTTGATTTATTCCCCTCTCAGAGATGTTCTGATGACACCAGCTATCTCTCTCCTGCTCATGCTTCCCCTCTCCCTAAGTATAATGAGATTAGGTGCTAAATGGTAGTGCTTCTTCATACAGCACTCACAGTGGGGTTTGATATCTGGGTCTCTTGCAATGTATAATAGTCTCTTGGGTAGTGAGGGTCTCTCCCTCACAAAATGATAAATTGAAGTGAGGCATGTGTGGTCCTCACCCCCAACATCCCATTCTCTTGGGTAGGGGCTGAGAGTGAGGAGAGGTCTGCTTCTCTCACTGGAAGCCCTCCCTTGTTCCTACTCTTGCCTCTCTGGAGGATCCCAAAGGGTTCAGGAACATATAGCCCCCTTAGCGGCTGGCGGGCTGATGAGAAGCTGCCTCAGCTTTCCAGGCCTCTCGTTTTGCCTTTCTACCCAGACAGCATGTTATTTCAGCTCATAAGCAGTGTTCACAGCCAAAGCAAGTATTACCATTGTGTGTTTGCTCAAGCTTTTTCCATTTCTTACTGTTAAGGCAGCATTGTAGCAGGAGTGTGATTGAGGAAGGAGAGTATAGTCATTGGCACTGATTACCAGCTCCATTAAGGTGAATGGATGGCCTTGGCTGTTGCTCACATATAAGAACAATGTGGCTAGTAAAGAGGGTTTAATGCTGGGTTCAGCACTGATGAATTAGGCCAATTAATTAACAATAACAGTAAAAAGACTCTGTCCTTTCCTGCCTTGCAGAGCCCAAAAACGATCTCTTCCTGTTCTACGGCAAGGGACGCCCTGGCGTCATACGAGGCCTAGACATGAACATCAAGTCCAGCGATGAGCATATGGTGCCAATCGAAGATCTGGTTAATCCAAGAGCCATCGACTACCACACAGAACTGGGACACATCTACTTTGCTGACACGACCAGTTTCCTTATTGGGCGGCAAAATATAGATGGAAGCAACCGAGAGACAATCCTCAAAGATGGTAGGTCTTATTGTGCGTTTCCCTTGAGTAAACTCTCTGGGTTGTACAGGGTAGCTTATAATAGTGAGGCTGTACGTTCTTTTGTTTCCTCTTTTAAGCATATACTGTTGATGGAGCACTTTTACGTATTGATTTTTAATATAAATAAAATGTTGCCAATATTTTGAATGTTAAATATATCTGATATCTCTGCCATTGGATAATAATATTGCGTATAAAATCTCAGTTCAAGTAACTTCTGCACAGTGTCCTTGGCGCATTATCAGCAGAATGTTGTTTATCAGTCTTTTTCTCTCTGCATTAAAAATAGATGTTTGTATATCAATCAAAGTCATCTCACTGCATATAATTTTCATAAAAGTTATTATTCTGTACTGGTGATTCTGATTTAGACCTTGACAATGTTGAGGGAATCTCAGTGGACTGGATTGGGAATAATTTGTACTGGACCAACGATGGCTACCGGAAGACTATTAGCGTCGCCAGGCTTGAAAGAGCCTCACAAACCAGGAAGACTCTGTTGGAAGGGAATATGTCTCACCCACGGGCCATTGTTGTCGACCCTCTTAACAGGTCAGGATAAATAAAAGAACTGTGTCTATGCTTTTGTATTGTTAGAGGTATGGGTGTGGTTAAAAATACAAATTCTACAGATAAGAAAGTTTTTATTAAGACTTTACTAGCCAAAGATTTGCCTAACAAATTAATTTTGCATACCAGTCTTAAATGGCAATACCTTTGACATTTTTCACCTTTTTTTTTGTCCAATTGTAATGTAAATTATATTTTTAATCTAGCCAACAATCTGATGATGAACCATTAAGTAGATGAAAATACTTTGAATAGTTTGGCGGTGTACCACAGAGTGATTCATAACTGCTGTCTTTTCACAGACATCAATACCACTTTGCATCAAATGTTAATCCTGAAGGTCATCTGTTTTGGCAGACATCTACTTTGACTGATAATTAGACTAATCACCTTTCAAAGGAAATTTTGTAAATGTGGGCAGCAATCCTCAAGTAAACAAGTACTGGCAGCTGAGAAAATCTGAAGCAATATGCTGTTTTCAAAAGCTAAGAGATGTGGTGGACTTTTGAGACAGAAAATTGTGGCTCATCTTGTTGCCTCAACCCAAATGCAGAGCTACTAGCTTGTTAATCACAATGAACCAGTTTGATTGCTGTTTCTTAGTAGTGCCCATAGGTCATCTCTTTGGTCTTCCTGTGCAGGGTTATATGTGGAGGATCCCACCAGCAGAGATGGCAATTACCATATAGAGAAGATGCTGCAAATCTCAAATTCATTGAGTGTCTTAAGGATCTTAAGGATTAACACCTTCAGGCTTAAAACGTATTAACACGCTAAATCCATAGCAGTCAGAGATTAGTTTTCAAGCCTCAACGGGGTTGTGTCTGTTGTCTGAGCGTTTTACTATACACTGCTATTTCACTGCTATACTGTAGGTAAACCAGGAACCAAAACTTTTTCGTTGTTAGTATTGCTTTATTCTTATTCTGCCTTCCAGTAGGGCAGCATGGCAGCATAGTGGTTAGCAATAGGAAAGTCGCAGGTTCAGTTCCCGGCCTGAGGCCTTTCTATATGGAGTGCCTCCCCGTGCCTTTGTGGCTTTCCTCCCACCGTCCAAAGACATCATGTTTGGGTTAACTGGTGACTCTAAAGTTTCCGTAGGTCTGAGTGTGAGTGGTTGTTGGTCTCTGTGTGTTGGCCCTGTGATGGACTGATGAGCTGTCCTGGGTGTACCCCGCCCTCACCCAGAGTGAGCTGAGATTGACTCCAGCAGCCTTGTGATCCAGAAACGGATAAATGGTATATGAATGAATGAAGGACGTTCTATAGCTTAGAACTCAAAAGTTCCCCCTCTCTCCCAACCTTGTGCTCTCTCTTGCTTAGTGTTTCTTATATTTAGCTTTTTCTCTGCCTCCTTAAGCGATAAGGGTGCATGTAATAAATGCTGTCTATTTGCCTTAATGGAAGCAAGGCTCAGTGAATTGGCAGCGCAAATCCTCTTCCCTGCAGCTCCCCAGTAGCTGAGAAACAAGGGTGGCAAGGTGTCTCTCTGCAATCAGAGGTATTGCCCTCCAGGGAGGCCATTAGTAACCACTAAGCGAAAAACTTGTAGGTCTGAATAGAATGCAAATAGAAATATGAACAATGGGAAATGAAGCAACATGCTAACAGCAGCAACTTAGCGTGACAATAAAAGTCCTATAAAAAATACAGCTAGAGGGCTTTTAATTTGGAATAATTACAGGAATTGAGTTGGTATCATCAAAAACAACTGGGCAACTTTTGTAACAGCAAACTCCAGCATCCAAAGCTGAGAAAGATATTGTGTCATTTTAGCTCAGAATTATGGCATCTGTTTTTTTTCTGAGCCATCACGTGGTTATAAAATTAGGATTCTAGCAGTGTAGAACAGTGACTGAGTGATGGCATGGAAGTTACTATGTAGTCGTAAAGGGTGATGTTTCAATTTCTATTTCAATCTTGCTTCATTGTCTGAAAACAGAAACATTAAACATGTAAATGAAAACAGTTTCATTGGGAATTCAACTGTGTTAATATCCTTGATATCCTCTCTGTTACCAAAGTGATAAACTGGTGGGGCCGCTGTGCAAGAAGAAGAGACTTTTTGAAAGGGGTAAATTTATAATTCTTCAAGTTATGATCATATTTTCATATGTATGCCTAAATAGATATACAGATACATAGAGATACATCTCTTTAGGAAGCAGCGTGAAAAAGTGAAGAAAAAGGTTGAGTGTAGCAAGATGCAGGATCGTGGCTTTCAGGACAAGACAGAGGCAGCACAAAATCACGAGGCCAGGACAAGCCTCAAATTTTGGAGATTTCAGCAGTTGCCTTTGGTGACAGAATTGTACATGATATACATGTTACATTGGTATCAACTTAATAATGAAGGCATATGCATTTATGATTTTGATTTGAAGTTTAAAAAAAAAAAAAAGGAAGCTGCAAATCTGTGCCCCAATGTAAGAATCAAGCATTAAAAGAGATATGAGAAGGCAGCTTAAAACCTTTGAGGCTGCTAAAAAAATGGGTTGCTGTCCTTTATTTGTTATTTCACCCTGACAGACAAGATGTCGCAAAAAGTATTAGTGTATGAGGAGAATATCATGGAACTCTCTTTGTAGAAGGATTAATCCATTTTTCTCTGGCCCTCCCACTGACAGCAAAAATGATTTGGAAGGATAGTTTGGGGGTTCTGTGGGAGTTTTCAGCAGCCATTTGATCTCTATCTGTAACAGGAAGGTACAGGAAGGGTCTCTTCAGGTGAAATAGAAGAACATCTCCAACAGGTTTCTTAAATGCATTTCACAACCTAATTTTCAGCTCAGTTTGCCTTCTTCAGTCTGTGTTAACATGATAAGGTTGCTAGTGTCAGCTAAACAATATCAAAGGGCCTGATACATGTATTCATATCAGAAAATCCACACCCAAATAATATTTGAATGCTGCTCCAGTCATCTTTGCTTGTGTCTGGGTGCCTGGATGAGTCTGTATTTGACTGCTGTCAGTCACTCGCTGCTGTCCATCTTTATTAAGGACTTCACAATATGTCTGAATATACAGTAACAGTAACAAATTGCATTGCATAAAAACAAGGCTGCAACAAATTACTTGCCTTTGACTCATAAGGATTTTTTCTTTTGTCTGACATAGGAGCAAAAATAAAGAATCTCTATATCTACAAATAAAATATAAATGTATATGTACATAAAAATGAATCATATCAGATCCTCATTCAGCACAATGGAATTGACTGGAAGTTTTTTTTTTTTTTTTTTTTTTTTTGGTCACTGACAGCACAACTTGATGGTGTCCATCAGAACATCTAATGTCTATGTCTGAGATGCATGTGACTGTGGGGCATCACTGAATAATTCATTATGTTGTAAAGATGACTTCAAGACAGAGAGAGTCTTCATTCACCTTCATATCCCATTCTGTTTCATCTTCTCTTAGCCAGCCCTCTATCATTGATGAGAGACGGGGGGCCACATGGCTCAGTCAGCAACACTCAAACAGAACAAATCCTCTGGGCATGGTTACTAGAGAACAGATCACGTCAAATCATTGACCCAATCATGTTTCAAATATCGATGGCCCACTGAGAGAGGCAGACTGGGCATACACAAGATAAAATGAAAACTCTTTTTCTGGTGGGGGAATATGAGCTTCTAACTTTTTCCTCGATGAGCAGTCAAACAGCACTTTAACTTAGCAAGCCTGAATAATTTCTTAGGTTATCATGCAGCCACTTGACTACAAAACTTAGTTGGTTATTTAGCTTCACATATGGGAAATCTGGATCCCAGTTTTCTTTCATTGCACTTGAAAGCAATCTTTTCAAGATATTATAACTTTTTTATAATGTTTTCTAAACAAATGCTTACTGTATGTTTTCAGTGGTTCCTGTACGGTATGAATCAATCACACATACCTTTCCATCGATGTCTACAATGGTATGCACATGATCCAGCTCACTGTAATATGAAATAGCTCATTTTGAAATAGGCTGGGCGAAATGTGCTGTCACAAGTTTATTGATGAATGATCAATACAGGAAGCTGAAGGATAGAGTATCAACCAGGAAGAGGGAGAATGAAAAAAACCTTTGGCCTATTTAGACATAGCATTGGCACATGACCTCACTGTCCCAATCAAAGTGGTCAGGTCTAACTGCCTTGCTGCACATGCAAATATACAAGTTGGGTCCATTTTTGTGTGTGAGAAAGAAAGGCAGGGAAAAAAATATTCCTTGACCACAGTTATGCAGTGAAATATGGTTTTACCATTGTAATAGTTAAACGTGTTTTATTATGAAGTGATGGTGGGATTATCCTCAAATGTGTCTTGTGTGCATTCACACTTCAATTTGGAGTTTTCTGCAACAGATACCCAAAGATATGAATAGCAGGTCTGGACAGGGCAGGAATTGGAGATTGGTGTTGTTCTAATGTAGAATGACGTGCATGTACTCTCTAAACTATATTCATGCTTCTGAACCTATTTTTTTTATTGCTGTGTACTGTACTGCTTTGTTTATAGTTGGATGTACTGGACAGATTGGGAAGAGGATGAGGTCAATGACAGCATTGGGCGGATAGAGAAAGCATGGATGGACGGATCCAACCGCAGAATTTTCGTCACCTCTAACATGTTGTGGCCCAATGGCTTAACTCTGGACCACGGCACAAGCACCATGTACTGGTGTGATGCCTACTATGATCATATTGAGAAGATTCATCTCAATGGAACAGGAAGAATGGTGAGTTTAAATATGTAACAATTACAGAGTGTGAGTACACCATGGAGGGACTTATTAGTTTAATAGAAAGTTCAACAAAAGACAGCTATGGGTGGAATTCAAGGTCCCAGCTGAATGACAAAATATACACACTGTAAATTTTAATGTATCAATGTTGATAGGCCATACATCAATACATTAACCAAATATTGAGAAAGACAAATCATTTCTTTCAAGGTTAAAGTTCAGTTTTTGTTTTTTTTTTTTCTTTTTCTGTTTTATTAGAAAATATTTTTAAGAAGTACCATGAATTCTGCTATATATTCATGTACTGTCAGATGAGTTTCATATGAAAACAACAAATTGACTGCAAATTGGAATATCCCTCCTGGAGTCAATCCTTCAGTGTTCACAGATTGTCTAAGGACGTTTTGGTGCCTGAGGCAAGACTGTTACAGTCTTTTTTTTAATGCTAGAATATCTCTAAAATTGCAGCTGTACTTTGTATAAATTCTGTAATATTAACTAAATGCCAGACTGACACTAAAACAGTACATGTGTTTTCACCATCTGAAACAACTGCTAACTCACTTTGTTCACCTAAACTGAAGCTTTATTTTTATATAGTTTGTTGTTCAGTGACACATCTGCTGTCAAAGCGACAGTATCCCTGCCGTTTTTTAAGAGCACAGCAAGTGATTTGACTGCCAACAATTGAGCTCGGACCCATATTTTAAAATTAATACATTTCCCCACATGAATAACATAAATTTTAGTGTAGTTTAATTATTTAATATTTAGTTTTTGTATATGGTGGATGAAGTGTTATTTATATGCTGGGTATGATTTATGTCTATGCGCATCATATTTTAGTGTTTGCTGGAGCCATAAGCAGTTACTCACATCTGTGTCTTTCATTGTAGGGAAAGTGGAAAAACTGAAAGTCATGAAAAACAGTCACAAATTGTGTAAAAAAAAAAACAAAAAACAAAAACTCTTTGTACAAGTAGTGTCAGTTAGGTTCAGTGTAAGCAGAGATTTTTAAAAAAACGCATGAGGTGCACAGGACATGGAAAATGAAATCCTGCAGAGTAATTACAAAATACTCTTTCCACCTCTCGCATCCCTGAATTTCCAGGTCCTCTGTGTTTTATAGTTTAACAATGATACAAGTTTAATCGGCAAAGCAGTGACATGATTGAAAACCATTCCTCTTACCACATTAACTGCCAACAAAACATCCCTTCATCCTCAAATGCTCCTGTCAACTGGAGCTGTACAGGGACATTAAGCTAATGAATTATTTGCAAATGCTATTTAATCAATGCCAAGATTCTAGCAAACATTATTATATGCTGACAGTACTATGTGCATACATTTGTGGAAAGAAATTGAATCTCATTTATCATTGACCATGATCAAATCATACGTGAGCAAGTATTCAAATATCTAGACTGTGCTTGAGACAGATTTTTACTGCTGGTGGTGTCTCTGTAGCTCTCCTAATCTCTGCATGATTGCTACATTGCAGGTGGTGTACAACGGAAAAGAGCTAAACCATCCATTTGGAATCTCCCATTATCATAATTTCATTTTTTGGACGGAGTACATGAATGCCTCGGTCTTCCAGTTGGATCTCTCTACTGGCGATGTCACTCTGTTGCGGAGTGAGAGACCACCGCTCTTTGGCCTACGTGTCTACGATGCACAGAGTCAGCAAGGTTGGCTGCTTTCCTTTCATTTGCTCCTCATCCAGTGCCAGTGAACCAGGGCTTCCTTAACAGAGAACTTGGCGGTCTTGCACTGAATATAGATTGATTGTGGTCTTCGTGTCCAGATATATGTAACCCTTGTGCAGCTCTCCCTAACTGGTTGTATTTCATATGATATATAGAGACAACCAGTGCCAGTCAAAAGCAGTTGACTGCTTCCTATTTTTCTAAATATTTGTCAAAAGTACATAATTCAACTTCTCAATGGTTCTGAATTCAAAACAAAGAAACAATCCATTATTGAAGAAAACTGAATTACAAAATGTAACCTATTTATTTGTTGTTTTTTTGTTTTTTTTAACACATTCAGCACTTAAACACACTCAGCTGATGCTTATGCAATTTAAATCAAACAATCCACTAATACATTTGTATTTTGTCTTGCCTTTGCCTTCTGTATTTAGTCCATCCCATTCCAGCTCCATGGGGTTTAAGTAAGGAGGGTGTGCTAGTCTTCCATCATGTGAAGTGACCGTCTGGTTATTTTCTTTCGAATGTTTTGGCTCATTATCTTGCTGCTGGAGAAACCCCTGACCAGGCTGCCTGTCTCTAAATTGTTATTTGCCTTTTCTTCACCATTCTGATCTGCAGTATACATGACTGCTTTTTGCACTATAGTGGCACAGTTTGTTTGAATGTGGCCTTTGTAGACATGAGGGTTTGGAATTCATCAAGAAAAGCTGAGCCTTGTCTAGGGATTTTCAAGGCTACATTTACTTTACTGCAGGAAGGATGGCATTCTGTTATTTTGTGGTGAGCAAAACCTTTCTGTATTTTTACTTGGGCAGTATATTACTGACTGGTGGTTGTACCATTGAGGGACATTCACTGGACTTGAGCTGCTTACTTCTCTACGGCATTGGGGTGTCTTCAGTCTTTTGACTGATATAATTAGATTGATCAGCAATGACAGTCCTTTTGAATTCACTTGGAGCTCCACTTTATGATGTTAAATAAGGTGGCAAAAAGGTTTCAGAGGTATACTTCTGTAACAAATGGTGATGCTGTTAGAAAGCAAAAAAAGACAGATGGGAGATGCACTGTATATACCCACAGCAAGGATTTCTTCTGTTACTCCATGATAAACATGTGAAAAAAACATTGGTCTGGCAGAATATCTATAATTAGGGATGATTGGCACTATTACTCTAAATGCAGAGAAACATAATTGTACCCAGCACAGTGCTGTGCTTTAGCGTTTCAGCAGGGGTTTGTTTCATTCCTGGGACAATGACTTTCATTTTCATATTAGAATTTTAAAGATGTAGATTTTGAGAGGGGAAGTGCTGTGTCAAGTATATGATATTGATAAATGGTCAGCTACTGTAATTACAGTATAGTTCACACTTCACAGTTTCTACTGGACATTTCTCCATTGTTTGTGTAGCTGAGTAGGTTAATTGGATGTCCAGTCATCTGAGAATTACTGATTCTCTCTTACAAAACCAAAAGCTTTATCTCATTGGCTCAGGCACTGCCTTTACACTCTGTGTTAAATGAAAGTGACAAAGGTGCCAGTTGTCTTAAATGTGTATGTGGCAGCATTTTATTTTATTTTTTTCTTTCAGTGAGTGTCAGTTTTGTCCAGAAAGAC
The DNA here is from genome assembly GCF_900963305.1 of Echeneis naucrates. Taxonomy (NCBI): domain Eukaryota; kingdom Metazoa; phylum Chordata; class Actinopteri; order Carangiformes; family Echeneidae; genus Echeneis; species Echeneis naucrates. Next base: position 15,760,326 of record NC_042531.1, on the reverse strand, counting down.
AAATTATTTCCCCAAGAAGGACAAAAATGCCAAATGTATTTCTTCTGAACATGACATGCCGTTTTAGATTTCGTGGCATTCATGGTTTTCTCCCTAAAAAAGGCTTTTTTATTAATACGTAATTTTTTTTTATTGCTAGATTTAAAGTAACTACAGGACCTTTGCTGTTTTAATATATCAAAGAGACAAAACAACAATAAAATCACATGTCAAGGCCACTTTAGGTGGCTTTAGAAAATGTAGCACTGAAGGTGTAAGACACCTTATTTGGGATCTATTCTTTCAGGTGACAATGCATGCAGTGTGAATTATGGGGGCTGCGATACCCTCTGCCTTGCCATCCCAGGAGGCAGAGTGTGTGCCTGCGCTGACAACCAAGTGCTGCAGAACAACAATGTCACCTGCACAGGTAGGAGGACACAATGAATCAGATAGAGCAAGCTCTTGTCCCAGTATACTGTAATCCCGGGTCCATCCCTTGAGACAAAGACCAACTAATATCCATATCTATGCACATGTAAGTCTGCTGATATACAAATGAATAAAAGTGAGAAAATATCCCAGTGGTTTTTCGGGAATGCGGGGGAAATCCCAGTTGTTATAAATGTTTTCACATAGGGCCATGATATGTTATTAACATGTTTTATTTTCTATTATAACTATGCCAATTATTTCCCCTAAACACATACTTCATAGGATGGCTCTTGTTGATTTCCCCCTCCCTCACCCCACTTCACACCACTCTTTCCCCCAGAAGCCTCCAGTGATGGTTTAGACCTACACCGATGTAAAAGCGATGAATTCCAGTGCCATAATCAACGCTGCATTCGAGCCATGTGGAAATGTGATGGAGATGATGATTGTCTGGATGGAAGTGATGAGGAGAGCCACAGCTGCTGTGAGGATCATAAAATTAGTTTTAAGGCCAAAACACAGCATGCAAACATGCAAGCACATTTCATCTACAGATTAAAAAAAAAACATGCATGTATGAATATACAGAGCCACACTCTGAGCAAGGAAAGCCCATGTTTTGCTGATTCCTTTTCTTTTTTATTCATTTTTTTCTAAATGTCTTTATTCTCTGCTCGCTCTTTTTGTTGCTGTTGAGGTGGTTTAGCTCTCTAACAATGCATTCGTACAAACACTGTGTGAAACACTGAGAAACCTCATAATTTAACTTGGAGGTGCATGCCTGTGGACTTGGCTGTTTACAATCAGTAATTGTAAATGCAATGTGGAATTTTCCTCAGTCTGTCGGTGACATTCCAGTTTGCTTTTTTTCCCAACCTATTATTAAATTAAAGTTCAGCTGATTGAAAGGATGCCTGTGATACAGACAGAGGCACAGGATAATTAGAGAATTCAATCTGCACAAAGCCCTGGTCTCAGTGTGGCACAGTGTGAGTTATTTCTGACCACCGCTGCTATCACTGTATTAGGCATCATGACAGCTCAAAATCACATGTAATTTTTCATTTACACACAAATGTGTCACAGTATCCCAGAACTACACATTAAATCACTGTGCTTTGGGGCACCAATGGCATCGTGGTTAAAGCGTCCGCCACGTAAATACGAGGCTGCATAGTCCTTGTTGGCAACATTGGTTCGTTTCCAGCCGGTGTCATTTTCCACATGTCATCTCCAGTCTCTCCCCCATGCTGTTTTATCTAATAAAGCCAAAAAAAAAAAAAAACCTTAAAAAAATTTACAATTTATGAGTCGGGTGGATTAATGAGTCTTAATGGTCAGTGCATAATTAGAGTTAAATGAATTGACTGAAAAGAAAATAAAGAGCTTGGCTGATAGCTCTAGTGAAGGACATTTTGTGAAAGTGGCTTTATATACATACAGCTACTAAAGCCACACAGCAAAAATACCTAATTGTGATGAGAAATTGTGATTGACTGTCAGTTAAAGGACAAACTGCAATGGAGAAACTTGAGCTACATTTGACTGTAAATGCTTAGTTAACCTTAATACTAAGGCTTCTCCGTTTAGATTTTTCGTAACACCATTCCTTTTTTTTTTTTTTTTCTTTTTTCCTTCTTGCTGTCTCAACTCTTAGCAGATAATCATAGTTGTCCCATTGATCAGTTCAAATGCAGCAACAATCGTTGCATTCCCAAAAGATGGCTCTGTGATGGAACCAATGACTGTGGTAACAATGAGGATGAGGCCAATACAACCTGTACAGGTATGTATTATACAATTTTATGTTTGAGTGCATCATTTGAATACAGAGGGATACAGAGGAACCAGCTCTTAGTCATGATATGTGTCCAGGTCAAATTGATTGTTCAAAATTTATTATTATTGTAAAGGTCTTTTTGTTTCTTGGTCTGATCACCATCTCCCAGGCAGTTGTTTTTTTGTTGCATGGTTTTAAAGTAATGAAACAGACAGCATCACTATTTTATTTTTGCGTAAAACAATATAAGCAGTGGTTCTCCCCAGGACTGTTGTAATTGCTCAGTGGTCAGGGTGAAAACATTACACCACAGCCACTTAACACATCTGCTGCTGTGAGAGAGATGGGACAACAGTTACAAAGTTTTAACACCCCAGAAGAGGAGCAGACATCAGCAAGACATCATTCAGGTGGTTTTCTATGGCCGTGCAGCCCATCAAGCAACATCTTACGTCCAGTGGCCTGTAGACCTTCCATCAGATCTCTGTGATTGAGTGATAAGGAGTGTGCGCTGGGTAGACCTACTAGTAAAAGGATGATTATTTGCTGTTGTGCACATCTTGGATTGATAAATGCACGTTTGATTGAATTAACTGTCTCCTATTTAGCCCAGCCCTGTCAGGTCGACCAGTTCTCCTGCCACAACAGACGATGTATACCTCGAGCCTGGAGCTGTGACCGGGAGGATGACTGTGGGGACATGTCTGATGAAGTATCATGCGGTGAGTCATATACTTATTTACCATGTGTCATTCTGTGTGGATTTGCTTACTTTTACTATTTGCACTGTTCGTTTAGATCTAAACATAAACTAGTCCAGCTGAGAGTGATTTGATTTTGATGGTCACAGATCAAGGCAGCAGCCTTACATTCATGTGAACTTTATATATTAGGAATGCGCCAAGAGGAAATTGGGTTGCATCTCTTCTGTTCCAAACTTTCATTTGAATTCAATGATGAACTGTCCAGATTTTGGCAGTCAAACATCAAGGCCATTATGACCCATCAAAAGTCTTTGGCTATAACCAAAGACTTTGGTTAATAATTCATACACAAAAGATTACACAATTTAAGCTAAATATCTAATAATATAAAATGAAGAAGGGATGGAATTTTATGTGAACTTCACTGACATCATTATGTTATGCAAAAAGGATTTCTAACCATTATTCAATGCTGTAACTCACAAATGGGATGATGGTGACAACCTCAAGCGATTAAATATTCCGCTGCTTTACAGAGGGCTTTGTCCACAATATTTAATTCTACTTTTACTGAGCCACAGATATGGTTGTTGATTTGAACTGAACACACTTATTGTGTCATCATTAATTTGTTTTTCTATAAGGGGTCAACATGAATGAGGGAGATTTAAAGCAACAAATGGGGAAAGATGTTGCACGTCAGGCATGGCTAGAAACATTAGGTTTTGGGGGATTTCTATCTGTTCCACTCTCATAGACTTTAAAAACTTTCATTCTGCACTCTAAATATAACTTTAATCATTATGGAGTCCACTGTGCCAGACCAACTCGTTTCTCCTTATTGAAGAGAAAAAAATTGTGTAACATAATTACATTGAAGATGTTACTTACTTTACAGAATATCCTGAAAAGCACACACACTTTTTTTTTTTTTTATTCCCACTTGACATTAAACATTTCCCATGAGGAGGGCTTTTAGTGATACATGAAAGCCAGCACATTTAACACGCCTTAAGCACTTTGTGCATATGCACATATAAACATGCCATCATTCTAAGCCTGAAGAATGACAACATCTTAAATGAAACATATTTCAATTCAGTATCAATGGCTGAATGCTGACAGTAGCATGGACCTCAATGCAGCACTGTCCCTGTGTACATACCAACAGAGCCAATCCAGTATATCAAGCCAGACCCAGCTCGAACAACTGTCAACAAAAAGTAATAGAAAAAAGGAGGTAAATCTAAAAGTAAATGCAATGACAATAAAAAGTGGCAGACTGAAGTTAATTCATGCAAGTGGTTTAAAATAAATAAATAAAAAAAAAATGTCCATGTGGGTTGGTGCATCACTTGCTGAACACTCACTATTTGAAAATAATGCTACTCACAGCTGCTTATCATTTGTGTAACTTTTATACTTTGCGAGTCTCTTCAACACACATTACTTTCTAAGTGAGTGAGTTTTTGGAATTGAATTATTGATGCTGTGTTCTTTGGACTCAGAGGTAGATGTGCTCACTAATGGCATCATCTTAGAAAGGTGCTGAGTAAACTGCATATTTTTATACAGCAGCTCACTGTTCTTAGTGGTTTCTAAGTGGTACTATAATCTGTCAGCTACTCTTGGAAAAAGTTGCAGGCTGTGTTTATTAATCTTCGTAAACATAATGGAAGAAAATACATGGCACATCATGATGGCCTGAACTTCAGGGTGTTCTTTGAAGTTGAATTTAACCTTTACAGATGGAAAAGAGTATTTGGGGCTCTAAAATGTGTTTTCAGCAGAGAATGTTGAACTGGATGAATTACCAGCACACATTTAAAAGATGGGGGTAAAGCCTTAAAGATTTCCCTTTAATCACTATTTGTAGTAAACCAGCCTTTTATAGTGATTGATGTTTGCCAAATGCTGCACTGTGCTCGCCCCAGTATCCCTTTTGTATGTCCTAAGCTGCTTCAATACACAGTCACAAACAGCCAGGGTGTAAGCAGTAATTAAAGTTGCTCATGCTCTGCTTCATTCAGTCAAAGTCAAGCTGTGCTGCAAAACATATTCTCTCCCATATTGTTGTCTGAGCTTCCTCAGGCATTACTTCTCTATAGGCACTCTACTGTGCAGCTTTGGCAGCTCACTTAGCTTCAGTGGCACTACTGTGGGTTTTAGAACACCTGAAGCTCAGTGGTGGCCGCCTTAGAGATTGATGCTAATTTGGATTTTGTTTGTCAGTAGTTTAGTAGTTGTCATGAAGTGTCTCATATTGGGCGCTCTGTTCATTTGAAGCAGTCATTATTTATGAGTGCTTGTGTTTCATTTTTAGCCAAGCTTACTGTTTCCTTGAAACTTTCATTATTTATGGATGTCTGTGCTTCATTTTTAGTGAATGTTAAATTCCAACCAGTCCCCAACACATTTGGTGGAAATGTAGAAGACTTGTAGAAGACAAGTCTGATAAAGATACAGCGTGTCTTCGTGGTAGTGCCTAAGGTTTTCCAGGCAGTAGCAATAGATGCCAACAAATCAATTCATATGAAGACTTGTATTTCATACTGAAGTCAATAAAATCCCGGACATCCAGTTAGGATATTTGAAAAGTACTCTATATACAGTATCTTAAAATCAGAAACGGGCATTTGATGGGAATACAAATGTTAATCCTAACATTGTGAGTAGACCACAAAATGCAGTAGAATTTGTAAACCATCTGTACAATATTTAATGCTTTAATATTTAGTCCATGGAGTCCCCTTCAATGCAGTAATGGATGCTAGATCATATACTGGCTACCTATACAGATGTCATTTGCCTTCATCAAATTACACTGTCAAATTAAGTTTGTCAGCTGTATATAGTTCAACATTACAAACACGTCTCAGTTGACTGGCCCAGATAAACAGTAAAAGGAAAAAAAACTCAGAAATCCTTTGCCAGGATTCACAAGTAAACAGATACAGATGAACTGAAGTGGAAAAGTAGCCATCCCTGCAGACTGACTGTAAAGTGTCAAACAAGGCCGGTTAGTTTATTACAGTATTCACTTAACATAGAAAACAAGCATTCATAAATACAGATATGTCGTTTGGATTACAGACCCTTAATACTCACCATGATGTGGCCACTGGTCTCAAATTTTACCCAAAACGTTAAATGTCATTAGCAGAATTGCAATTTCAGTATGCCTGCAAGTTGCTTTGGACACGTGTTTGATGTTTGCCTTTTTACAAACTTTTTAAGCCTTCCCAACATGTGAGCCCCTGACCCAGTTCAGCTGTTCCAATGGACGGTGTATCACGATGAAATGGCATTGTGATTCAGGTAAGGACAAGAACAGAACTGTACATTGCTGAATTGGTCTCCTCATTTATCATCAATTTATGTTTGTGCGGGTCCGGCTTTCACGAGTGTTGGTGCTCATGCAGATGATGACTGTGGAGATGGCAGCGATGAAGTGGGCTGCATCCAGTCGTGCTCCAACACCCAGTTCCGGTGCTCCAGTGGTCGTTGTATCCCGGACCGCTGGGCCTGCGATGGTGACAACGACTGTGGAGACTTCAGTGATGAGAACGCAACCTGCAGGGGCGGACCAGCATGTAAGGATGCTAGCATTACCTTTTAAAAAGCTGTAAGGCAGATTCAGAGTCAGACTCAGTGTAGGCAGACTTGCTCATCCCCTGCAGCACAGGATGAGTCTTGTTATTATTCATGTTTTACGCCAAGATATTAGTACTATAAAGAAACTACAAGAAAACTAACCGCCTTTCAAATTTCATGAAATACTGTATCTAGAAAGCAGCAGAACTGAGTGCCATAACCTTTATCAGGGTGGAGTTGCCCTGAAATCAGGTTTAGTGTGCTAATGATTTATGTGCAATTCTAATCAAGGTTGAAATGTATGTGCTGTGATTACAAGTTTAACAATTAGTCAGCTTGAGTCCAATAACTTTATTTTCACTCTTACATGTGACTAATCTTATCTAGTCTGGCTGGGGGAATGCTACCATCAGGAGTTGAATCATTTAATCTAATTACCACAGAAACCTCATGCAAGCTCCCAGAAAACTCACAGCTCACTTGCTTGTCACTGGAATGCGTAGACGATTCATCAAACCATTTCCTGATGGGAGCTCCAGGCTTCTACACTCCCCCGTGTCTGCTTCTGCTCTCACCCCATGGAGGCGGATCTGTCTTAGCTTTGCACCGGCTGTTGAGGAAATGTTTTTTGGGTTTGACTTTTGCACATCAAGCAATTGGTGAATCTGATTCAAAGCATCGTATATAATGAATGCAGATTATTTGAATGAATCTATAATGCTCTTCATTATGAAACAATGTTGATTTCTGATAGTGTTGTTTGGTTTTGAGCAACTTGATTATATATGATCAATATATACTAGGGATGTTAAGAATTAATCAGCCATTGATTAACTGTTGCTAAAAAATGTAATCAGCTAAATTTCTTGTCAAATAACTGACCATTCTCACTCCTGACGTACCTGAACACAACGCACTTGCAAGAGCACAGAAACATGACGCGATCCAAGTGGAGTGCAGTGTGGGCACATTTCAAACTGTCAAGTGATGACAGGAGCCAATCCCAGCTGGCATCTCGGGCTAAGGCAGGGTCAACTTGGACAGGTCGCCAGTCTATTGCAGGGCCAACACATCGAGATGTAGAGACCAACAACCACTCATCTTCACACGTACAGGCAATTTAGAGTCACCGAACCCAGAACCTTCTTGCTGTGGGACAACAGCTCTAACCACTCAAAATCAATGCACAATTTAGTTTGATATAACAAAAAATGCTAATTTCCACAGGCTTGTGTTTCCTTAATGATAATAAATATGGCATTCTTTTTTTTTTTTTTTTTTTTTTATATTGTAAACAATATTTTGTTTCTTATGCTTGAGATAGAAAGATTTTTACGCAGGAAAATTCAAGCTTTTAAGAAAATTGCTGCTTATGAGGCAATAAGGTGAATCAACTAACAATGAATAAATTCATTAATAACTTGCAATATATATTTAATGACTGTGATATAATAAAATATTGACAAGACATTGCAGAAAAATCCATAAGGAACCTCTGAGAGAAAGATATAGTGAACATTAAAAGAGACAGAAACATCTTAGAGACATAAAACTTAAATGCTAGAAGTGAAATAACATCCCTCTCTGGACGCTACTGTCAAGTGTCCTGCTTAGAAAAATAAATATTTGTAAACTATAAAAAAAATGTCCTGTGAAATAGTTGTATACTTTAGTTCAATACAATTGTGCCTGTGGCCATGACAGTGTGCTGCAGATACGTGACAAAGTTGTTGTAAAATGGCTTCTGTTCCAGTGCTGCCACCTGTGATTGAGTGCAGTGAGGAAGAATTCCACTGTGTCACAGATGGAACCTGCATCCCTGAGCGCTGGAGGTGTGACGGAGACAAGGACTGTGAGGATGGAAACGATGAAAAGGATTGTGAGGGCACCAAAAGGATGTGTGACCCTAAGGCCAAGTTTACCTGCAAAGATACTGGTAATAAATGCAACACACTTGAAATTTCTTCTTGGGCCCAAGAAGAAAAAAAGTATTTTGAATTATAAATAGATGGTAAAGATGATGCTTTTGCGTTACTCTAAACAGGCAGCTGATAGATAATTGACACCTGTGTAGAAAATGGCCTATGGCCTTTGTAGCATCTACTTGAAGTATAATGAAGCACAATGGAAGTGTAAAGTATAGAAGGCATGAAGGACAGTGAAGCACAACATTAGAGAGAGAGACCCCAGTTAGCTGATTGACTTGTCTCAAATTATACAGAAGATGAGATGTTATTCCACTGTGTTTGTGGGTTACATAAAGGCACAGCTCAACACAGTCATGGATTTCACCTTGGATTAAGCATCATTAATTGCACTCTCACATACAGCGATTCCTTATGAAAAACAAATGAAGTTTATCATCTTAGCCTCTCAACAAATTAAATAAAACATTATATTTCTTGAGAGAGAAAGGAAGTATCTTAATCATTTCATTAATATCCACGTTTATATGTTTGTTTGTTTTTTTTAATCAAATTTGCATTTTCAGAAATTGAGATGAAAAATAGCTTTTTCTTTTCATAAAAACTTTGTTTTGACTGACCTCCACTGTGGAGCATCATGGTGAAATTTCCATGTACAGTTCTTTTTCCAACAGTGAAGAGACACCATTTGTAGTGCGTGTTTAAACTGGCCATGTATCCAACCTCGGTGTCTGTTTTTTCAACAACCAGAGGGAGAAGGTCAGAGATTTTTTGCTTTGCTGTTTTTAGTGCTATAGCTTTCCACTCATCCCTTGACAGTATTATCAAGAATGGAGGTTATGCTGCATGGTGAAGGTTAGACCATGGTTGGTTAGACCACACAATTATTATTCACAATATTTCTGCAGTGTCACATCCCTGTTCATTGGTGCAGTTTGCTCTGTTCTCCCCAGAAGTACAAATTGCCCTTTCAAGTGATACACAAAAATGATTTATGACAAGGAGATAACTTAAGAGTTCTCATCAATTAAAGGGGCGTTTTCTTTTTTTTAATAAGAAATGATCTTTTGAGTCTAATCCAAAAAAATATACATCTTAATTTTAATTGTCAATAAACACCAGGAGGCTGGAACATCTCTGACCGTACTAGTAGAGGGAATGATCAGGCAGTAGGGTTAGGATTAAGGGAAATGAAAATCTTAAGCCAAAAGTGTTGATCTATCTAGATCTGATATTCCAGATTATTACATTTTTAATTGAAAACCTAAACCATTATGAGGTTATCTGCCTAATGTAGCAATGTTGATAATAAGCAAAGTTTCAAAAGAGTGACAGAAAAAACTCAATACAACACTGATGTTTGGTATGTTGTTTAAAAATAAATCTACCATCAAGCTAAGAGGAGGGGCAAACCTAAATAAAAAAAAAGGCACTAGCTCTGTAGGCAGTCCATCTGTGGCTATGTTGAAGTTTTGTTGAATTAAAGATGAGACTTTTAAATGTTTCAGCTTTTCTATGTTTGGAAAAAACATAAAAAATGTATTTTCTTCTCAAAATAATAACAGTTATATTTAATAAACTAACTCAGAAGTGCTTCCTCCTGCTCCTCTTCCCTGAATAATAAAATAATTTATCTTCCTTCATCTAAGTATATACGTTCTTCCACAGATTGACTGATTAAACTTGCCAAGTTAAAGATTTACTTTGCTGCATTGTTCAATCAAGCCAGGTCAGTTAAATGTTACCTTGTATTACTACAAACATGGATTTTGATGATATTTAAAATCTTCTGCCTGAAGTGTTGTTCATATTTTACACATTGACAAAGCTTTAATTTCACATAACATTTCATTTTGATTTGTGCTGCTGTGCAAGCATGATGTTAGACCTATAGAAAAACCAAGAGATGAATGTAAATGTTGTGCGACTATATTTTTGTAGGGCAACTGGAAAACTTGAAAGTGATATAAACCAAAAATGCACAGACATACCTAAACACACAAGACACACGTTCCCTCAGCAGTCACGTCAGCTTCCCACTGATCCAGCACCACCAAGCACAAACCAGTGGGATCTCAAAACCCTATGATGTACATGTAGCTTTGATGGAAAAACTGTAAATTGAAATATGCAGTGATTCATGGTTAATGCGTCACCTGGGACAGCGGAAAAATTATGATACATCCTGGTATAAGTATTGTTTCAATTGTTGCCTCCCCCAATGTTTCACCTCTTTCTAACTGGCACAGTGTGGGAATTGCAAATTACACTGTAGTGCAAGTATCAGCATAAGGACTATTGATCTTCAGTGGATTTTTTCATTAAGTTGAACAATAAGCATAGAACTGGGAGAGTTTGTATTTGATTGAGGATCTGTAATGTTTAATCTTGGGCTGTGACTAAGAAATTGAACCATGAAATGTCTAATTAAGAGTGAGGGAAAAAAATGTGACCGCTAAATTGAATTGGTAAATTTCATATAGCTATTGCAAAAATATGTATTTGTGATCTCAGTTTTTTTGGAATCATAGCATGAACTGCAGTCAAACTGCAGAATTGGTTATTCTCTAATTTTTAAAACACCTAAACAAGTGAATGTCACCTCTCATATGCCACAGGCAAATGTATTACAAAGAGCTGGGTGTGTGACGGGGACATTGACTGTGAGGACCGATCTGATGAAGAGTCCTGTGAATCAGCTGTCTGCAAGCCCCCCAAGTACCCTTGTGCAAACAACACTTATGTCTGCCTGACGCCTGATAAGATCTGCAATGGTAAAGTGGACTGTGCAGACCGATCGGATGAAGGACCCATTTGTGGTAATGTCTTCACATTTTATTTTTATTTATTTTTTTTTTGTTTTTGTTTTGCTGCATGGAGCGATAATCAGTGCACCAAATCATCCATAAAAGAACATTAATATGAAAAGAGCCATTAGTCTTCAGGGAAAGACTTTCCAAAAGATTTTGGAGGCTGGGCACTGAACTAGCTCAGTCAGGGTTACATTTCGTCCCAAGCATGTCTGATGGGGTTGAGGTCAGGAGGCTGTACAGACCAGTCAACTTGTTTCCCACTAAGCCTGATAAAAACATCCCAGCCAGCCTGTGTCTGAACTGCTAATGTGAGTGTGGGTATCAGTGACAGCAGGCTCTGCTGGACAGCCCGTACTGTACCGCAGATTCTTTTAAGTGCATTGTCATATTGAAACAATTTGACAATATCGGGAGGGGGTAGATGATAGATCAGTGAAAAGGACTAAGCAAAGTTCGAAGTTTGTTGTTGTTTTCATTCTTTTGAAATCTGTTGTTATCAAAATTCTAGCTGACCGGAAAAGCTGTTTTTCATTAGGAACTTTTTATAGCCACATTTCAAGCCCACAGGGGGTGAGTGTTTGATACTTTAAAGATTTATTTTGACTGAAAATCACTTTTAAGCGGAAGGCCCAAGAAAAAATAATGACTTCCGTGGATTTTAAGGTATTTTCGACACTGCAATGCTCCCCTTGTGTTTTATTTCTTTTGATTGCTGTTCCTTGCAAGTACTGAAATGTTAAGTTGGTGCCGTTGTTTTAAGGGAAAGTAAAGCAAATGGTGACAAATAAATATGGCATCTTTACATTGCAAATGAAAACGAAATCAAATTCCTAAGAAACTATTTATGCAGTTGTAATATTCAGTGTGCCTAAGAAATGGGAAGTGTTTCTGCACTGTCAAAGGGTGGAACATCTGACCTATCTCATGGCACCTGTGTTGAGGCCTGTCTAAGACGTTCTCTGAATGTGTGAATGCTTGTCCATCACCTTTATAGAGAGAAGAATTAGATCTTATGTGACACAGCCCACCCATCTCTATCTGTTGCTGATGTAAACACGGAGGCTTATTTACCAGGACCCTTGTTAATGTAGCTGAAAAGAGGGCTTGTGGCTCCTCATATACTATGGTGATGTGTTTTGGAAGACCTTGATGATCTGATTAATTTGCTCCCACCATTGACAACTATGACTATGAGTCTATTCCTTCCTGCTTGGAGAGTGCTCTTGCCCACAAGGCACAAATGTTTATCGCAGTGGGAAAATGGAGGCTCTTTATGCTCTTTATGCACAGTTATGCAATCTCATCTTCACTGGATTATCATACACTCTTTGACTTGATGATCTCTAGCTGTAAGTGAAGTGTAATCCTTCAGACCTTTTCTACAAACAGTTTTCTTTTTTCTCTTTTTTTTTTAAGTTAGCACCGCATAGGTACTGCAGTCTTAACAAGACATATTTTCCAAATGCAGATTTGACTCCCATTCAGTGTTTGTTCTCTCTTTACCACAGACATGTGTCTCGTAGCCAGAGGGGGCTGCAGCCACCAGTGCACTGTGGCTCCTGGGAAAGGGGTTGTGTGTTCTTGCCCCCCTGGGCTTCACCTGGACTCCAGCAACAAGACGTGTGAGGTGGTGGACTACTGCAGCCGTCACCTAAAGTGCAGCCAGGTGTGTGAACAATACAAGACCACAGTGAAGTGCTCTTGTTATCCAGGATGGATGCTCGACCCTGACGGAGACAGCTGTCACAGCACAGGTAACAGATCCCGGCTTTTTAATGTTTGTTTTATCGATGCTGTTGGTTTGTCGTGATGCTGTGTGCCCATGGGCTTGTTAGCTGTAATATTAAATTTGATCCCAGGGCATAGTTGTACATCCACATTCATTGCTTCTGAGGTAATCAATGCCATTACACTGGCTTCTTGCATTGTTTGTACCTTTTTTAATGAAAAAGATGATTTTTAAATGTTACTTTTTATAAATATTTCAAAACATTCACACCAGAGACTTGGTGGGGGGGGGGGGGGCGTAACAGAAAAACAGTCAAACTACAGAATTGAAAGGTTTTTTTTGTTAGGGCCTTTGTGCGTTGAAAGCACAGAGGGGAGTTCTGAGGAATGGTAAAACATGGTGATTGTGAATACTGTCATGTCAAATTCAATCAGTTTCAGATCTAAAGAGACATCTGTGCACTGAGTTCTGTCGCTCCCTATCTGTCCTGACGATGAGTGAAAGAAACATTCTCTTGTCCTGAACCCCTAGAGATGTGTCCTTCCACTTAGCAGTTCAGAAGTTCACCTTAGGCATAATCTCACACAACCACAAATCTTATCACATTCTAGTATCACATTATAAATTCAAACTTCCCGCTGTTCTCATTGCTGTCATTGAATAATCAGTTTGATGGAACTGCTTGAAATACAATAGTTACACACACATGCTGTAGGCTTGTCACGGTTGGATTCATGGACCTCGTTTTGACGACGCACCTCTCTATTTCACTTCAAGATTGATGGCAGTTGTAGCTCTAATCTGGCATTAACGTGGGAACAGAATACACAATTTTCTCTGCGAGCCGATCACAACTCTACAGCCTCAGCATAAATCAAATTTTGCATACAAACACAAACAATCCAGTTTCATATTGAGAGAGGTGTTATTGGATTCTTTGTGAAGTTCTGAGTACAGATCTACTCCCTGTTTTCCTTTGCTTATCTACGTAACAAAATATTTGTTTGGAGGCACAAGTACAAATTTTTTTCTCCTATAGCAATGAAGCAAGAGTAGTTACAATACTTACTATGTGTCATTGAATCAAGGACACCATTTTAATTGCATTTGTGTGCAAATTGTTCTGTTCCCTGAAGTATTGTTTAGTCTTGAGTGCTGTGAAGATAAGGTCCATATTTGAAAGCCCATGTGCATGCAAAGGGAGGGTTTCTGTGTGTTGCTGAATTAGTTTAAGTGTGTACAAGTATCATTGTGTGACTTTTAGTTTTCTCAGAAGCTGAGCTGTTCTGGAGATGGAACTGGTCTGACTGATTGAGCTAAGCCTCAGTTGGCAAGACCAGACAAGTCGAATATGTGAACACTGATGCCAGTTTTAAGCCTTGTCGCTAGATTTAGCCCCTTCTTAAAGACTGTGTGAAATCTATTTCTCAAAAGACTTCCAAATGTATCTGCTTTTTCAGAAAATGGAAGAAAGGAAATGTGTTGATTCCCAAAGTATTTGGTAACAAATTGGTTTGGCTATAACTGATGCATATAAATTTGGACTACATGGCAGCAAAGACGCCATGGATAGACAGAGAGTGAGAGAGAAGGAGAGAAGACTACGTAAAGGTCAATTGTGTCTATTCCCTGGGGATTTTACTAGATATAAGCAAACAATAGTACTCTGAGGGAAATCAACCAAGGTAGCCTGATTGAAATTAAAATGTTTTATTTTTAATAATTTCTGCATAATTATATTTTTAGCTTTTCGGCCACTTGTGTTTCTCTAAATATAAGATACATTGTTTGCAGCAGAAATTTGGACATGTCGTTACAGAAAAAGCACACGTATTGACAAAATATGTTTTTCTCTTTTATTCAGACTGATTTCTTTAAGCAGCCCTTAACTACAGATTTACTCTGATAACAGTAATCTGTAATGTGAAGCACAACTTTTAGGTTAACGAGACAATTAGATCCTTTGGTATGGCTGGGTGCATTTTAAGAGCTAGTTTAAACAGGGTTCTTGTCTTTTTCATTCAGCCTGAAATCTATTTATTTACAGAGAAAACTGTAAATCACATGTAAGCCCAATAAAAACCGATATGTAAAAGATGTGTTGGTGCTTTAACTAAAAGTCAGAATTTAAAGGTCCCAGAAAAGTTCCTGAAACTGCATACATTTCAGAATTAGTCAGCCTATTAGGCTCCTGCAAATATTTGAAGAGAGCCTTTTTGTGGATGTGTTTCTTGCTGTATGTTTGTATGGTTGCCAATATGAAGCCTGTCTCGTTATTACCAAAAATTGGATAAAGTAACCATGCTATGGTTAAAATATTCCATGACATTTCATTATGGTTTTCCTCAAAGTCTCACACACCGCTGTCAAGTAGATGATTTATATGAATTAATCAATGCATCGATCTCAGAAGAGAGAGAGACAAAATGTAGAGCTTGTTTCCCATCTCTTCCCATGACCAGATCCCTTTGAGGCTTTCATCATTTTCTCAATCCGACACGAGATAAGACGAATAGACCTTCACAAGCGGGACTACAGCCTGTTGGTGCCTGGGCTGAGGAACACCATCGCACTGGACTTTCACTTTAATCAAAGCCTGCTATACTGGACAGACGTAGTGGAGGATAAGATCTACAGGGGAAAGCTCTCTGACTCTGGTGGTATGCACAAAAACACGCACACACACACACAAAAGTTAGCAAACTTTTGTTAGAGCTCTCAAGACCACAGTGGTTTATTGGTTAAACAGAGTTCTGTTTTAGAGGTGAGAGCATTGTTTTACTGTAATGTCTTTACACATAGTCGCCTCTGATACACTCACTTGGAATTGCCTTTTCTTGTATTTTCATGCCTTTACTTACCTCCACAGAGTCTAAGGATCCCCTCTTGGTTCAGTCTTCTCTGCCTTTTTGTGATACACATAAAGCCTCAACTTCTGAAAATAATTGTTAACAGCTTGATTATAAATATTATGGAAGAACCTTTTACTGTAGAAAGCCATTTTATTTATGCAAAAGATTTACTTTTTTAAGTTTCCTCATCTGCTTTGACGTTCTCCGGAGCACTGTAAATTGACACAAACCGCTGCTGCCGGTTGAATACCTTGTGAGTTATAGCCCTTTTCCACTGCTGGATACCAGCTTATCTTAACTCTTTTTTCATTTTTTTTCATCAGGTAAATTTATGGCTAATACCTGACACGATACTTTTAAATTACCTCCTGGGGCTCCAAGTGAACTAAGCTGATGTTAAAAATTATCAGAGAGAATTGTCACCAGTGTGTCATGACTGTGTGAGACAGGATGTGATTTTTTTTTTTAAAAAGGGTTTACACTGTTCACTGCACACCACATTTTTGCTAGTTACTGTTGCATATCTTCAGTACAGCAACCAACAAAATTAAGCTGTGAGGAGTACCAGATGTTTCTCTGTTTTATATCCCTTCCATCTCTCCTTTGATCATATTTGTTACGTTGGAGGTGACATCATGATAGCTTTGTGCAGCCTCAGCATGTTCAGGGAATACTATCTGCAGGGGGGAAAAAAGAAAAGTATCTGGTAATGAAAGTGAGTAGAGAGAAAACACTTGTCAGCTCTACTTAGTCATTCCAATGTGATGTTCTGGTATATGTTGTTGTTTCAGGAGTGACAGGGATCGAGGTGGTTGTGCAGCATGGCCTGGCCACCCCTGAAGGCTTGGCTGTGGACTGGATTACAGGGAAACTGTACTGGATTGACAGCAATCTGGACCAGATTGAGGTGGCCAAACTTAATGGAGATATGCGCACAACTCTGATTGCTGGAGGCATGGAGCATCCGCGGGCCATTGCTCTCGACCCAGGGCAGGGGTATGTTATGCACTGACTCCCACATACAGAGATTGCTTGTAGCCCTGCTATCAGTCAGCCTCTGAGATTATTGGAATAAAGTAAAATTACAACCTCCTTGTGTTTCTCACTTGTGCATCTGCTTCTGCTGTGTTGAGGGCCATTAATGCAGCAGATGTAGAATACATCAATAACAATGTAGTGCTCTCCATTCCAGTAATGGGAACTGATGTAGGTAGTACCCCCCCAATCTTTCTCTCACTTCGTAAGCTTTACTTCCCTTCACTCTTGTTCCCCAGGATAGTTTTTCTTGAAAACATTTTGAGCAGGATCTTTAAATAAAATACCCAAAAATATGTTTTGTTCTTCTTTGTTCATCATTCTTCTCAGACCAATTTTCAAAATCATAGTTGTTTACCCTGTTTTCATGCATGGGAGAGAGTAGATTTATGCAAGTCTCTGAAATGGCAGTTTTTACTTTTTCTTACATTCTGTGAGGAAGTCATTAGAGGAGATGCACATGACTACATTTTGTAGAAAGTGTTATTATAATTGAATTAGTTAAATAGGCTTGTGAGTCTGCACTATCATATTGGTTCCCCTCTGTTATGTCTCACCTTAAAGAGTTTGTTTTGCACTGTATAATAGTTTAGAGCTCTGTCATCAGAACATGAAGTGACAGTAAACTGCCTTAACACAACTAAATTTAAAAAATCCTCACAACAAAGTTGAGACAAATAGAGCGAGGCAGGCCATATATGTTTATTGTGATAGCTTTTCTTATGAATTGCAAACTTTTTGCTGTAATACAGTTGTAGGGCTCTTTTCCTGTCTTCATATTAAGAATCATATTTCATTGTACAAGATAAGAAAACACGTAACATGGTACAGAGTGAGATAATTTAGGGCTGCCAATAAAAAATCTGTATTCAATGCTTGCTTCTTTGTGGGTGTTTAGGAATCACAAGTTTTTTTTTTTATTGTATTTAGTATTTATTAGAATGTAGCATCATCAGGCAAATTGTCATTATATAAAGTTGGTGTTTGTGCAAGATGATATAGTTGGTGGTGTAGTTATATGGTTTGTCGGTATTCAGAGATGAACTTTAGCTTTTCAGTTTTCTGCATATTTATGCCATATGGCAATTCAGTCTTTTAAATAGTCTCTCATAGAAATTATTCAGCCAGTGTATTTGCGCTAGCTTGGTCTATTCTGTTTTTGACAGTGTATAAAACTTTCAGAAGAATCAGAAAGAGTTTTATTGCAATTTATATATATAAATTAGAAATAGTAGAAGTATTTGTCATTTTAGTCAGAAATGGATGTGCTATACAAGGGCAAGCAGACTTTCTGAGAACAGAAACAGCATTCAGGTTGCGAGGTGAAACATTTTTCAAAAAAAGTACATGGATAATAGAATTTTTACAGATATAGGTAGGAATAAGGTATGTGTGGGCAGGGAGCAGGTGAAACAAACACGAGAAAAAAAATTAAATTGTGTAAATGAAGAATTTTATTTAATTTTTTTTCAATCAAAGTCATTTTATCAGGCTTAATTAGCTGTCATGATTTTTATGCCTTGGTGCTGGCAACAGCTGTAGCTGTGTGGCATTATGTTTTTGGACTATAATCCACTCCATGCACATATATCCATCTCTCAAACTTCTCCTTGTTACCTCAAGAACACCTTCAGGGAATTTCTACAAATAAACCACAAACATTCAGTTTGTACTATGGAGTATTTGAATGTGGTGGGCGGAGGTCAAAGTCACTGTGACCTCACAAAGCAGGTGAATGTGATTGTGAAGCCCGTGTGTGTATTGAACCTTATAGTTGGGGATCTGTGAGTGCCGGATTGGACAGCAATTTAGGGTTTGATATTTTGCACAACCCAACTATGTCATGTAGACAGGAGTTTGGGATTGAGCCAACAGCACTGACAGTCCCGGTGACTCTGTTGGGGCACAGGGAAAACAAATGTCTCAAAAGCACTGTTGCTGAATTATGAAGCATTCAGATGAAACAGACATGGACATCTGACAGGACTACAATTAAAGTACATCAGTAATAACATGTTGAACACATCACCATGAAGGGAGCACTATTGTATTTTAAGTCAGTCATTTAAAGGTGTTTGAGGTGATGTTAACAATTGGGCTGTTAAACGATTACAATTCCTAATCAGATTAGTCTCATGGCTGGTTTTTCATTTTGTGTGGGCAAAAAAAACCTCAAATACTTAGCATGTGTTTATTTCAACTAAAGGACAGATGTGGAGTCCAAATTGAAATATATAAATACAAAAAGATATATAGAAACAAATGTCCACATTAATGTGGCCCTCTTGTTCATCTTTTAGCCAGTCGCTGAGACAGACTTGTTTATCGGAAAGGAGAGCTGACTGCTTTTTATGTACAATGTTACCTGGAGTGGTGAGATATTTGCGAAGCAGTGTCTGCTTTTCATGGGCTCCTAAATGAGCTGACCACTAGTGATGGGGAGATATCTATATATCGATAGTCACACACAACTCATTGAGTATCTGCTTCTCAAATAAAGTATTGATACTAATTAATAAATGCAAAATAAAAGCACACGCACTGTTTCAGAATCTTTTATCGTAACTTGTTCCAGTGTTTGGGCCCTTTCCAAGGGACAGTCCTCCCTACTAATGCTCGGCTTTGCTTTGTACTGCCAGCCGCTATCTTGGACAGTGACTTACAGCAACTCTGCTCAGACAAACTTCATTACCGGACTGTCCGATATGAATCGCTAGAGAGGTTTTCTTTTCGGGAGGTGAGGGGGGGGTTTGAAATCTGTGAAATGCGTTAAAAAGAAATTATCAAATTATTCATGCAAATTAGTTAATTTCAATTAATGCGTTGATTTTGACAGCCCTAGTCAGAACGAAAAAAAAAAAAAAAGTTTGAAAATTATATATTTTATGCTCAACAATTAAACTCACACAAAAGTGTGCAGCCCAAGTACAATTTTAAATGATCAACAAGATATAACGAGAGTTACTTGGATGAAATGTATTTATTTAAGGAGGATAGCTGTAATTGTTCTTTCCATAAACTCAAACTAATAGTATATTCTTTGAAATTAGGTGAACATACAGAGAGAGGTCAAAGTATTTCACGCCAATTAATGTACTTTTTTGGATAAAAATTTCTTGAGGCTTTCTTTGTGGGATATTAAAAATAGAAAGTCTGAATTTTAACAGAAACATACAATGTTTTGAAATAAATTGTTTTTGTTTGACTATTCAATATTTCTTTTATATATCATGCATGTAAAAATTGTTGCCTAGCAGCAGCTGCTTTGAGTCAGAGACATGAGTTATGCAAGCGGAGAAAAGACTAAGTAAAATTTGAAGTACATCTGAGTGGTGTAGGGAAAAAAAATATTCTTATGTTCACTTACCAGTAGTTACAGTAGGTCCCCTGTCCTGGCTTTTCACCTCATCAAACACAACTGTCAGTGTTTGGAGCAAACAGGTGGTGAAGCTGAAAGATCATTTCCATGCAGCTGTGCTGTGACTCTACAGGTTGGTCCAGGAACCTTAATCCAGAAGTCAGGGCTCCAGGCAGGATGGCCAGACACTTGATGCATCTGAAACTGCCCTGCACGCAACCCAAAAATATAATGCTTTTTTTTTTTTATATATGAAATATTTAGCAGATTGTAGCATGTTTGTAATTTTTGTTCAGTGGATCATAGACCCGCATTTAATAGTGTGCATCGTGTGTGTGCGTGTGCGTGTGCGTGTGCGTGTGTGCATGCACGCACACGCCATTCAACTGCCCAACCCTACCTCCCTTGATATTCTGCTCAGAAATTATTTGGAAATAATGAAACATCTTTGGATTAGCGGTCGTCTTGTTGCTCTGCTCCTCTCCAGATGTATGCAGTTTATACTGAACTATACTTTTATGTATGGGTGAAAGCACAGATGGTGTTTAAAAAAACAAAACAAAAAGAAAAACAAGAACTCTGAGTTCACCTTGCAGGATCATCTTGGCACAAATCAATATTTCAGCAGATGCTCTCCCAATGTCTCTCAGGTATTTTGAATCAACAGCTAATTATAAGTCAGGCCTTCCCTTATGTTTGACTTACGCTCTAACCCGCCCCCCCCAAGTCATACAAAGTTCACTGCTTGGTTAAATGTTGCCCCTCTCGGTGGTCTCCTCATCAATAAACTATATACACGTATGAAAAACATATGAATGAAAACAGTTAAGAGTTTACTTTTGTCAGATTAATGACAAACTAATAAGCTGTTAACTGAAATGAGGATTGTTGGCCTTTTTCTGATAAACCACTGCACTGTTGAGAGGTTTTATACGCTCCACTTTTAATTTATTCATTCATTCATTCATTTCAAGGACCCCTTAAAAGAAAATACACAACGCAACAAATGACCGCTCCTTAAATGCTGCTGGTGAAAGATAGATAGGCCAGTGTTTATCGAGGTGGGAGTTCAGGGACCCCTGGGTGTCTTAGTCTGCAACAAAGAGGGTAATATTTATTTGCACTAAATTCCATCCGTACTTAACACAATGACAATATTTATGACTCTTGTTCATGGATGTGGAGCACTTTTTGTAGTAAAAATAATGTAGTACTTTGTTTGTAGTAAAAATTGTGTCAGACACAACAAAATAAACAAATTAGGTTTTCTCACTTAACTGAGAGCCTTGGTGTATGTGTTTTAGCTGAAGAATACACATTAGCTGGTCATTTCTAAGAGTAATAGAATATTGATTTCTCAATTTAACAAACATGCAACTCTGAGTCAACTGCAAATGATGGCAAAATATGTAACAGGAATAAGAATACATGTGCCCTCATTTAAATGAGAGTATTGCAGTAATTAACTTTTAGCATTTAGCATGTCAGGGTTTAATATTATCTTCTCTGGAGAGAAGTAGACCCGTCTTATGTGGATTAAGGTAAGTAACACACATGACAATTCTGTCCTACTCTAGATCATGTCAACAATCTGGAGCTGGTTTGTTTTCATCAATTTAATCCCTTTTCAGAAACAATATTTCATCTGTCCGTACTTTCTTATGCATTGAAACATCTTCAAGGTTAAATAATTTGAAATCTTCAATGTGGCCATCCAAGGCATCAGATTTGTCTGTATTGTTTTTAGTGCAGAGATTAACCATGCCATAGACTGCACCTGTGTCGAAGCATCTGCATTTGCTATGCTCCTGCAGTCATCATTTTTAAAGGTTTTCTCTTTTATCTTCCACCTTTAATATGGACATGCAAGTCATACAAAAAAGTTGAATAATGTTTTCTGCTGTTGGTGTGCTGCTGGTACATCTCATTAGGCGCTTACTTTGGATTAATGCTTCTAAAAATTAGCCAGTGGTTGTATACTGTGGCCAGTTTTTTATGTCAGATTAAAGCAAAACCCAGACATTCCTAAAAATCAATTTAACACTCACTTAAAAAATGAGTAATCTGCTCATGCACTCTCTCCTATGGTACTCTTTCACATTTGGGAAGATGTCTACATTTCATGGCTGTGCAGAGTAGGATTAATGGGTGCTTTTGGTGGCTAAAGACGCATTTCCATTCCAGGGCAATAATTCTAATCTAATTACTTGAATCCACTCAAAGGAGTGGGTCATTGATCAGGGAAGCCTTATCAAGTGAATACAGCTATTGATCTGGACAGGGATATTTCTTCCTGACGCTGTTTTGTTGTTGTCAGTGCGTGATTTAAGCCTGAGCACCCATTTTCTCCCATATTCTAGCTGACTTTGTGGACTAAGTCAGGAAAGAAGTGATGTGTGATGGGTTGTAAGTCAGATTCGGGATGCTGTCAATGGTCACACCAATGACAGTGTTCATTTTCAGGCCTCATTGAGCTGTGAAAAGTCATAATAAAACAGATGGGCTCCCATTTTAAGGCCCGTCACAGATGTTGAGGGTTGCACTGGATCACTGATGCTGTTCTTGGACAGTCATCACTGTCGCTGTCTGTGTTAATGCATAATGTCACAAGAGCATTAGAAATGCAAATACTGTGGTTGCTGTAGGGGAGTGATGTCAAACAAGTTGAAGCGCCTTACAAATTGCTGTCATTTTGTTTATTATTGCTTTCCCTTCCAAAAGCAAACAAATTATGATCATTAGTAACTTGCTTTTTGGGATTTCTTCAAGGATCCTGTTCTGGACTGACTGGGATGCTACTTTCCCCCGAATTGAGGCTGCATCAATGAGTGGGGGAGGTCGACACATTGTGTTTAAGGATATGGAAATAGGTGCGTGGCCTAATGGACTTACTCTGGATCACCTGGAAAAGAGGATTGTCTGGACAGATGCACGGTAAACCATCATAGTTTTAATGTATGCAGATGCATTCACACCTTTTACAATTTTTAGCACTGTAAGGTGGTATTCACTGCAAATTCAACCTTCCCTGAGTGAGAAATTTTACCTTCATGCTAACAGTATCTGTTTAATAATAGAGGGAGTATATTATTTAGTGAATTTTAGTACAGTGGCCATATTTGATTTGAAGTGGGTCTTGAACAATTTAACAGTTTCATCAATGCAGTGAGTTGCACTTTGATCTGCCTACCTCTGCTGTTCTCTCTCAATGTATTTGAAGAGCAGTTTAATCTTTGATATGACCCTCCGTGTTGATCTCTTTTGAACAGCTCCGATGCCATTTTCTCTGCACTCTATGATGGTAGTGGGGTTATTGAGATCCTCAGGGGCCATGAATACCTGTCCCATCCCTTTGCCGTATCTCTCTATGGAGGTTATGTGTACTGGACTGACTGGAGGACGAACACTTTAGCGAGAGCCAATAAGTGGACCGGGCAAAATGTCACAGTCATCCAGAAGACAAGTGCTCAGCCTTTTGACTTGCAGATCTTCCACCCCAGCAGGCAGCCCCAAGGTGAGAACACTTTTTCTTGCTTCACTGCTCGAGCTGTGACAGTCATATAAAAGGGACAATTTACTATGTTAGCTAGAGTGAGTTCTGTATACAATTGATCAATTCCACATATATAACATATTCCACGTGTTATGTAATATGGAGTGACATCTAGAAAGCACAAAGCCTTGTATGGATCACTTTAAGACAAACATTTTACATGAAATGCAACACAGTAGCCTCTTCATTTCTGTGCCCCTGTAAATTTAGTTAGGCACCACTTAGACTAATTCTGACCAGCACTGGGTAAAATTCTGAAGAATTATCAAAATAGAGCAGGAAAAGAACAATACTCATTAATTTAGGCACTTTATTATTAGCTGGTACCCGTTAAGATTTTGAAGAAATGGTCTTTGTATTTGTAACATCACATTATACTTTGTACGATAAAATAAATTACATCAAAATAAATACATTATCAATTTAAACAGAAATCAAGCTTATGTAATGATGGGAGAGAAAAAATAGCATTTCAGCTTTTGCCTCAGCTTTCACTTGGCCTGTCAATCAGTGAGCATGTGTCTAAATGAAAAAGGTACTCATGCAGATAATTAGCTTGCTCGAGTTAATGGTACCTCTGAATATGTTTTTTTTCCTCACCTTCCAAATTATTGTAATTGGTTCATACTGCACTTTTTTTTTCCTCCACTGAATGTGAATAATGAAAGATTGAGAAACACATCCACTGTTGAATAATTATGGCATATCCAATAATCTAATCAGTTAGTAGTATGAATGTTGTGTTTTGATGACAGGAAATACATGAAATAGTTCTGAAACTTCATTAATATCCCCTATTAATTTCTTTTCATTCAATGCTTCTGAATCTGTACATGTCACGGTTGAATGTGTGATCAATTTTGCAAGCAGGCAAGCAATCCAAGATTCTGACCAGAAAAAAATACATGTTGATGTTCTGTCTGACAGAGGATCTATACATGTAAGCTAATTTTATTTGCAGAGCAGCTTGTAAGATTTTGTGCCAGGCTTAAAATTAATGGCATGAAATCTTTTTTTTTTTTTTTTTTTTCAATTCACTGTTTCATGCTTTTTTCTGTGAATTGGTTGTTGAAATAGATTTTTGCCTGATTTGTTAAGCAGATTCACCAAATTAAAAGATTGGATTATGGATCATTGTGGCCATGTGTGCCAAGACCAGCTGACTGATGGTTCAGACTCTACCCCAACTGCCTTTTTCCTGCATTGCCAAGTTTGAAATGTATCCCCTTCAGCTTCTTTGTATGTGAGGCACCATCCTTAAATGGGCATTATTACAGTGGTAATCGGGTTTACATCTATTTAGTGTTTCCACTGCCTCTCCAGTGTGTCACAAGTTAATTTATTTGTTTCCTTCCTGTATCTGCATTCTTATGACTGTTCACTATAGATAAGTATGAGCAAAATGGGACCGCTTTTCCAAAGATGACAGTAAGCATGTCTAATCCGATTTAAAGGAGCTCAGCGGTGGGGTGGGTGTGGGGGTAGTATTTACACCAGGCTATTATCCATGAAGGCCTTCAAGCTGTGATGCTCCACTAGACCCCAAACTGGACCAGAGAACAAGAGAGGGGCAGATGTGATGAGGACGGGTGAACTGAACACTATTAATATGCTCCTTCTCTGAAGAGCTACTGAGGAAGTGGAGCTCTGCTCACATTTAAACTGTGGAATATTAACGTACCAGTAGTACCGCATAGCCTCATTTTACTTTTCTGACTTGTTTAACAGGAGTAAGGAACAAAAAGCAGTAAAATTCACTCTGATCTTTTTATGGTTCGAACTGTCATTATCACTGTGTACAATGCTTTCCAGAATCAATACATTGTTTATGCAATTTAGAAAATGCTGCCATTTACAGTCAGGCAAACATTCAATGTGTCAACAGTCTTATCAGGACAAATGTAACTGCACAACAAATTTAATTCTTTCAGTGGAAATAATCACATATTAAACTCTATTAGCTCTACAATGGGCATTGAATAGACTTTTTGTTTAAAATGAGCTTTTCTCCATATTTTTAGAGGATGCCACTATTTTCCACTATTCTTTACATAGAAATGTGCCAAAAACCTTGGCTCCATTGTTGCTGCCTGTCATCTCTCAAAAGCATGATTGAGGTGAATGTAGTGTTGCGATCCCTCCCTATTAACATACTGAGTCAGCTGGGTGCTGTTTCCTTCTTATAGCGATAGAGGAACATTTTCTTTCCTAAGTAAATCACATTTGTGCAATGCAATGTGGCTCTCCACTATGTCGGTTAAGGCACCCAGAAAATGAACTCCAAATGAGCTTGTTTGACATGAATCATCAAGAGTAGATGGAGAAATTGATGTGTTTGATGCATGAAATGTGATTGCAGAATAATGGAAAATAACTGAACTGTGGGTGACTTTCTTTGGTTTTGATAGTATTATTTGGTGGCTAAGGTAGACTAAGAAATTTGTGGAAGCTGACCCAAATGTGTTCCTTTTTAAATATTAGTGCTACTTATTTCAATGTATCTTGTGTACATGTAGTAGAAATATCAGGGTAACATTAACCTGTTATTGTTGGAGAAGGGTGAGAGCAAGTGACACCATCACATCCTTCATTTGTGTGAGGTGACTACAAGTAAACAAATGTATCTGTTTTTTAAAATTTGTTTTCCTCTGTTTTGCTTGTTAGATCTAACTGATCAGGACACTGCCTCAAACTTTAAGTTCCAATTCTCTCACTTGAGGCCTGTGAACTTATAAATAAATCCAATTTTTCATGCAACAAGAAACAAATATAGTTACCGTTTTCATCTATTCCCTCTTTGCCAATTTCTTACTTGCATAAAGTCTGTAAGTGTATGATCAGAATCCCCAAGTTCTCTTAGCTGTGTCATTTTTTTGTATCGTTCCTTAGACCCAGTTCAGTCTTCCTCCCTCTCTCTGACCTACCTATCATGCTGCCAATGGAAGAGTTATTACTGTCTGCCATTCCAGTGTTCATATGGAAGATTTGTCCAACTCAGCAGCACTGAGTTCTTGTATATGGCCAGTGTCTTTGAGAAGAATTTTCTCTGCACCACAAATAATTTTTACCAGACTACTGATTTGAAGTGTTAACAAAAACATTTTGAATAATCCTTGAGTCAGACCACTCATACGTTACATTCATATATGATTTTTTTTGACCCAGGCTCAATCTGTAAATCAGAATTCACTGTCTGTGAAAAGAGTCCAGCTGATATTGATGCATTGGTAAATAACTTTAATATACCCTCTGCATTCTAACTCCTTAATAAAAGCGGGATTTTAAAATTTTTACCTTGGCTTGGTGAAAGCATCTGTGAGTTTGAAAGGCAGACCAGACTCCAAGGTCAAAGTAGATAAAGAAACTTGTTAATGTAAATTATCTTATCCAACAACTAAATGCTGTTTATCAAATTTTAAGCCGTTCTGCCATTAGTTTTTTATTTCATCAGTTTAAAAAACCGACAGTATCAACTTTGATACTTCCTCCCAAAAACCTCTCCTTCCAGGAACACACCCCTTCAAACATCACATCCTCTTTTTTGGGGACAGCCTGGTGTACACTATCGTCTGTGCGACTGATGCCATTCATGCTGTTTTCTGAAGTTAAGGAAGTGTACCTGGCCACTCAGTATAACAAATTCTTACTTTTCACTGGCTGTGTCCCTAAATACTTTAAGACTGCCTGTGTTCAGCCTCTTCTCAACAAATCTGGCATTGATCCCTCTGTCTACAATAACTTAAGACCAGCTTCAGTGTACTGCCAGAATTCTAGAAAACTCTATCTCATTACAGCCCCGGAAGGCCTGTTAGACAGCAGTATTTCTGTAAGAAATCCAGTCAGGTTTTCTTAACAATCTAACAAACTTATTGTGCATCCCAGGAACCTCAGACATAAACTTGATATTCTTTGTATAGATTTAAAACCACCTCAGTAATGTCACCAAAGAGCGGTGACCTGCTGTGGGTTTCCAGACACAACCATTCATTGTGGGTATCAGTGTTTTTCATCATCTCATAAGCATCATTTTAGTCATTAGCCTATGATTCATTTCATGGCTGTACCAAAACTTTTAATTTCAGTTTATTTTCTTTGCTGTGTAAAATAACTACAAAAAACTTTACCACTAGATTACAAATTTTGCTGTTCATCGATATTTGTCCTTGCTTGGTGTTTCTCATTTTCTTTCTCTTTCCTCTCCTCCATTCAGCCTCTAACCCATGTGAAGAGAATGATGGACGTGGTCCCTGTTCACATCTGTGTCTCATCAATTACAATCGCACTGCATCCTGCACCTGTCCACACCTTATGAAACTTTCAACCAACAAACAATCCTGCTATGGTGAGTACGAATACTTTCTTACTTCGTCATGCTTCCTTCTCATTATGTCATCACAGCAGAAATGTGGGGTGATGTCTAAACGGCAAGGAGGATATTTTGATTTTGATGAGTTGGGAGTAACCATTTTGATTGACACCAGCATTTGACCATTGTTATCACATTCTCTACTGGATCAGAAGAAAAGGTCAGCAAAGAAACATTTTCTCATTTTTTTTTTTTTTTTTTTTTGTTTTGTTTTGTTTTTTTTTTTTCCTTCTCTCCCCTTTATCATCTTACCAGCAATGAAGAAATTCCTCTTGTATGTGCGTCGGTCTGAAATCCGTGGTGTGGACATTGACAACCCTTACATAAATGTCATGACTGCACTAACAGTGCCAGACATTGATGATGTCACCATGGTAGACTATGATGCTCAGGAGGAGAGGATCTACTGGGCAGACATCAAAACTCAAACCATCAAACGGGCATTCATTAATGGCACCCAGTTGGAGACAATTATTTCTGCAGGTGGGTGTATTACATATTTATACAATATGCAGTGCAAGCTGTATGTGATATGGTCCATAGTATATATAAAATATATGTGTATGTATTTTACTACATCAAATAAATATGTATGCTAAATTATGTTGGTGGGAAAGAACTTTATAATTATTAGTAACATTAATAATAATGTATTATTTTGTCTCCTTGACATCATTATACATGATAATATATGTCACAATATAAAAGTAAACACGTGTCATTTGTTGAAGCCCATACTGCTCATATCCCTTTCTTGTATGAGTTGCCAAAAATTTTATTGAGCTCATTTGCATTATAGTTTTGTAATACATGCAGGCTTAAGAGCTTTTTTTATGCTCTTCCTGACAGACATAGTGAACTGTCGCTGCCTGGCTTTAGACTGGCTTTCCAGGAACTTGTACTGGCTCAGCTCTGAAAATGACGAGTCGCAAATCAATGTGGCTCGCTTTGATGGGTCCCTGAAGACTTCCATCATCCACGGCATTGATAAGCCAAGGTGCCTCGTAGTGCACCCTGCCAAGGGGTAAGTAGATTAGAGCGAAGTGCGCACTTTGTCAGTACCTGACTCTCAATGCATAGCAGCAAGAAACCTGATGACAGACCTCACCTGTAGAAAAGAAAGATCAAGGCCTTGCTGTAAAGAGTTTATGTTTTACAAGGTTGAAATGCAGATCTTTACAAAGCCGTTGGGTGGAATGTAATCTACTTTCTTACATTCAATTTCCAGTTATAATGAACAAAACCAGAACCTTTATTGATTGTTCAGGCCTTGTAACATGTTGTACCTAACTAACTGGATTACTACCCCAAACTTTCCCACACAGGAAAATATACTGGACAGATGGAAACACCATTAACATGGCCAACATGGACGGGAGCAACGGCAAGGTGCTCCACCAGAATCAAAGGGATCCTGTAGGTCAGTAGATCCATGTACCTCTCATTGAGCTTTACCTCAAGCGTGACTAAGTGAACTTGATAGTAAATTACATTTATTTTCAAGTTTAGTAGTAACTCTGTCCCTATAAATCAAGCACACTTGATTTGCCACTGTCTGGAGGGATTTACGAAAGCCTTTTGCAAACACCACAACATCACAAAGCAAGAAATAAAACTGAAGGAATTTGTCAGTTTTGTTTCGTTATGGATTCAATTTATGGTAATTTAATTCAATTAAATTTGCCGGCATCAACAGCTGTGTCTCTGCATGCACCACTTTGCATCTGTGTTTACTTTATTCCAAATTCATTTGAAGTAATTCCCCTATTTGAACTGTAATTTGGTGACGATAACCCAATAAAGGTGTTTACCTAAAAGTTGTAATAATTTTGTTTTGCCTTAATCTGTTTATAATCTGTTTATTTCCATGCATGTACAAGCACTAACTTTACAAGCTGACTCAGATGTGATGTTTCTGCCTGCTTTGACTTTTCCCCTGTCCCTTTCTCTGTTTTGTCAAGAGTCAGAGTGAACATCCAGCCTCTTAGTGCTGTTTTTATGCCAGCAGCCACTGTCAAAAAAAAACTCTTTAAGTAAAATTGTTCAAATTGGGCTTGGCAAGGTCGTGGAGTCTACCAATGTTGGCGTTCCTTTGAACCCCAGACAAATAACAGAAGGGTAAATTGAAAATACATGTTAAACTCTGTTTACATCTTGTGTGCTCAGCAATTTGAACCACAACAAAACCATTTACATTCAAATCTAATTTTAACAGGAGTGCTCTCAATTGTCCTTCAAGCAGCTGTTGTGAAGAATTAACCTAGACAGTAGGTGTGCAATAGGTGTCTAACTGACAGGCATGTTAATTGGCAAGCAGTCTGAACAAGGAGCACTGCTTAAGGGTGCCAGTTGGGGAAGTGAGCGTATCACGTATTGTGATTTTGTTGGTGTGAGATTAAATTTCAGTGGCTCAGTTTTCCATAAACGTTTATATGACAATATTGAGGAAGTGGGCATGTTTTGGAAAATTGTTTGGTAATTATTTTTTTTAAGTTTTAGATATAGCTATCTTTAGCCTAACTTGCACACCACTGATTTTTGTGATGATGATGTTCAGCATGATTCATTCGAACCATTGATTAGTCAGAGCTGTTTGATTTGAATTCTTTTGTACTTGCCCATAATTGAAGCCTGATGAAAACAATCAGCACTCGTCTCTGGTAGCTGCGTCTGTCAGCAATTCACATAGCAGAGAGGACTGAATTTCACTGGCTTCATTTATGATTATGGGATCAACCAGGGGACACGACTAAATTAATGATGCATTGTGACTGTGAGTCTGCCAGACATAAATCCAACACATGGTGGGATACAGTGAGTTGTTCAGGGGCCCACAATTTAATTGCTATTGCTTCGCTAACCCTAGCCCACCATTAACAGGAGTATTCAATGAAAAACGGCTATGTAAACGAGGGAATGGATTTAAAAGCAGTTCTCCTTCTGTGCTCATTTGTTTACAGCTAACGGTTTTAGAGATTCCCTGCCAACATCAGATAAAGACACACATAATAGATAATAACCATCAAATTCATAGAAAATACATACAGTAAATGTACTAAACAAGTAGTTTCAAAATGTGTTTTGTTTCTTTTTCTTTCTTTGTTTTTACACAGAAATGAGAGTATTTGTTTTACCATCAAGTAGAACTTCTTCCAGGATCATCTTTTTTACTGACATCTCTAAAATTACACTTTGATGATGATTATATATACTATTTTCACTTGTATATATATATTCTGTGTCCTTTGCATGTGTTTGTATACAAGTTTCTCTGGTGATGTTAGAAATCCTGCTGTTTTGTGTTTCAATCACAAGTGGACAGTTCCAACTGTGCCTGTCTACATCTGGCATTAAAATGTGTTTTGAGTGATGATTGGATTTCTTAGATTCTCTGCTTTATATGGAAATAAGCATGTATGCATTTTTCTTTTTAGCCAAATCCAACTGTGACAGATGGCTCTGTTGTTAATTAGTTTGAGAGGGAGAAAGTGAGAAAGATAAATGGGAGAGATACAGAGACTGAGATAAAGATAGAGAAGGGTACCGGGGGGTGAGACATTTAACCATTTCAAATAATTTTTGAAACTGTCCAGGGGATGTCTGTGTCTGTCCTGGACTACATTACAGAACTGCCCACTCCTCTGTTTTGTTCATAGTACTAAAAAAAATGTGGCTGCATGTGACCCAGACCACCTTTGAATTTGATGTGAGTTTAAATTTCATCTTTACTCATGGGGGTGTCCACACATGTACCTCAAACTGTGTCCACTTAGGGTCAGATCATCTGAGATGGATGTAAATGCCGGGTCTAAATGGGGCCCAAGTGATGCCTGGCACAATGATTACTAATCAGCTGTCCTCTCTTCACTTGTATTACTCTCAGGTCTCTCAATAGACTACACTGCCAACAAGCTGTACTGGATAAGCTCGGCCAATGGCACTATCAACAGGTGCAATCTGGATGGCAGTGGGCTTGAGGTGCTGGAGGCTCTAAAGAGGGAGTTAGCCAAAGGCACAGCTCTGGCCGTGATGGGTGAGTGGAGCTTGTCACAAGTACATCAGTTTGCCATTGGGGATTAGACAGTGTGTGGAGGGTACATAGTTAACCAGCTAAGTGGCCGGGGCTATGGAAAAGAGCTGTTTACACAGTGGTGACAAAAGATAATTAAAATGCCCCACAGCACTAATTGATGATTGATTTTTTTTTTTTTTTTTTTTTTTTTTTCTGACTTTGGTAATGAAAAGGGAGGAGTCTGTTCATTATGTCTTGATTCTTGGCATCAGGGTTGAATCCAGTGAGTCCTGTTATCTATCATCTCATTTTGGTTTAGAAACCTCCTGAAATCTTAGTCACAGCTTGCTCCTACGTGGTGTGCAGGGTCAGGTTCGTCAACTGTTCATGAGCTGTTTTGTTTTTTATATACATCCAAGCTGCCGACAGCAACTTGTTATTGTAAATTAGTTCTTAACCATGAGTTCAGCCCAACCTCATTCTGACAATACACCAGCATGAAGGTGTGCAAAACTGATGAAATACCCTATATGCTATACCAACAAGCATTACAATATACTGTACTCCATTGAGTAGGGACTGCACTATTTCATTTATTCTTCTTTTTGTTTGTTTCTTATATTTATTTCCTTTCTTTTTGTTATTATTATGTTGAGTTTTGTTTGTTTGTTTGTTTTTTCAGAACCTAATTTTGATTTTAAATCATCTTACTACCACTGGGTAGCAATCGTGCAACTGGAAGCTTCCCAGTAAGCTATGCAAATGCATTGTGCTTGCCAAGATTGGTAATTAGAAGGGGGCAGACACATTGAAAAGAGCTTGTGTGCTTGTGTGTGGTTCAAAGTGTAATTTCTATTTTTTCTAATTAAGAAAAAAAAATCTATTGTGTTGTCAGGGTGATAATATGTTCTTGAAGCATGTTGTGGATCATGTCAAGTCTGTGCTTCCTTTGTGGTATCTGTCACAATGCGCAGAGAATATTAATTGGCACACTATGGGATAACACATCACCTTCACAATAGAATCCTATTTTATTGGGTAGCTCTTAGCATTCTGCAACTCTTATCTACATCGTAATAATTTTTTATTTCATATTTATAGGATTTTCTGTTCTTTCCACAACAAGCAAAAATGGTGAAATGCAGGTGTCAATGACATTTTCATGACATGTGTACGTTAGGGAAATAAACTGTAGAATGTACAGCGATGTACCATTATTATTAATTAATCATTGAAGAGAGAAATTTCATAGTGATTCAGAATATTTTGACATGCAAAGATGATAGCAACCCATGGATTTTTCTATTTAAACTTAAATTCATGCAATCATGAAAGTGTATTTAAGGTTTAGACCTATTTAATGATCTTTGTATGGTGTGATTGGATTCATCTGCCATTAAATCTATTATGTGCTGTACACACAATTATTAATTAAACTTGGTGTTCTATAGGAACTGCATTCCATATGTCTTTCATTCCTTACCAATATATGTCTAGAAAAATTAAGTTTTCATATAGTATCTGATAGCACATATCACTCTGTGTGCTACAAGTACTCACTGAACTACTACTTCACTAAATGTGTACATTTCAGACTATTTACATGAACGTGACTTAACAACATTGTCTTCTATAAATACTCTTAAAAGAAGACATTTAATTTACATTTAGCCTGACATCTGCAACCAGCATTTAAATCAAATCGAATTAAATTGGATTTATGTATATATTGCACCAAATCACAACAACGTTACAGGAAGGCACTTTACATACAGAGCAGGTCTAGACCAAACCTGGCGACAGTAGCAAGGGCGGCCATCTGCTTCGGCCGGTTGGGTAGAGGGGGGGAGAGAGAGAGAGAGAGAGGGAGATTTCGACCACCTTTGCTATAAACCATCAAGTAGATACTTGAAAATCTTACAAAATCAGCCGAAAAAAGGAGGCGTGGGAGAGGCCAGCAAGACATCAGCCAAACAGGTCATTTTCCAGTCTCGAGTTTCTTTTGCTGTTGGTAGATTAAGTAGACTGCTTAGAGAGTATTAACCCACTACAATTTTTTTTTTCTGGTCTCCATGGTAAAATGCAATTAAGTGCATCTGCAGACCATTCAGTCTATTCACCACATTTGTTTTCAACATCTCTCTGTTTGTACTTTTTCCTCCTAGGTTCAGCAAACTGTGATTATATGTGTAATACGAGTATTAGAATGACATTTTGAATGTGAAGATAGCCTAAATACATGCGCAGTCTCCTTGACTGCCAAATAACTAGTGGTTGTCATCAGGTGAGCCTACTGGGATTTAGCCAATCAATTCATTACTGAGCATTAATCTAACATTATTCCGCTCTCCCCTCTGGTGTGTGATCGGGTGGTGTTTGAAGTGGTTAAGGTCACATAAACACAAAGAAAGCTTGAGATTTTTTTTAAGACTTGTAGCTTCTTCACATCAGGAGGTAAAGGCACACAATCATGAAAGGGTTTTCCAAAGGTTATTTCTCTGCAATGAAAAAAAATGAAAAAGATATTGTGTCTCACTGAGGTGCTTGTGTTTCCTTCTAGCTTTTTCATTTTGCATGCCTGTCATCGGGATTGCTCATGCTAGTTGTGAAAAGGTATAATGAAGGCACAGTTACTGACACAAGGTCGATCCACCCGGGTTCTAGGGCTTTGTAATAATTGGATTGGCTTGAGGGAAAGGTGAGGGTTTCTATTTAGAAGGTGCGTGTGATCCATCAGACTTGACTTGCTTGGAATGAAACGAGCAGTTGAGATGGAAATTGAATATGATGTGACAAAAACCGAACAATCACCGCTAGCAAGCGGTCCCCATGGCATTAAATTAGCACAGAGTGCAAAGCTAATCTAGGTTTACGTGCCCTCCAGGGTCAAATGTTTTGTAAACTGCATGTAGACTGTCATCCTTGCACATGGGAATTTGTCTGATTGGTGGATTGATGGAAAGAAGTTAGTCCCATTGAGCCTTTTTTTTTTTTTTTTTTTGGCAGTCTGCATCAATGACGCTGTTCATACAATTATCATGTGGTTCCTGCTCCCTGGCTTTCTGCATGTTGCTTTAGAATACCATGATTACTGTTTTGTTTTTTTGTTTGTTTTATTGTTTTTTAAGTAGAATCACGTTCATCTAGCTCCCCATTTACAATGTCTGTTTTTGGATGGAGGTGGGGTTACCTGATTTTACTCCACTATATGCTTCAGTGATAAGTTGAGAGTACCAATCATATCTGTAGTGTCTGTAGCAAAGTCTATGGACTCTACAGCACTGATCTCTGCTGAGGTGGGTGTCGGAGGACAGTGTGGTCGTGGTAGCCACAGCATGAAATCTTAAGAGTTCACTGTTGCACAAATCCATGACATTTTTCTTTGTGAGGTATGAATTAAAAAAATAAAATAAAAAAATGAAGAGACGTTGCTTCAATATCACATAATGTTTAACAAAGTGAACAGACATATGACAGTAAGTCACTCAAATTGAAGTGCATGGGACAGCCTCTGTTGGTCAAGACCTTTTCCAGACATCTAAGTTTCTATGTTGTCTGGCTGCGAGATGTACACATCATCAGTGGCAAGTGGCCAGATTGGGTTATCACACTCTTTAATCTCAAATCAGACCAGAGAATGCTTAAATTATTCAGGGGTCTTACGATATACGGGTGCCAGCATTGGTAGATCAGAGTGCCAGTTGGTGCTGCACTTGGAATTGACGATGAAGGGCGGTGTTTGATTGAGCTGTCGTGTTTCTGAAGGCTTGTTAGCATAGCATTGTTGCAAATGTTGCATACATTTCACAGTGAAGACAAAATGCTGCACTAGTGGAATTTGCCCACGCATCACAATTTTACTTCCATCTACTTGTATGGCCAGATTTTGAAAGAAAGTGAAATTGATGGTTGCAGGTGGCAAACTATGGTGGGCAGATGAGGAATCAGCACAGCTGGGAACAGTTACCAAGAGAGACGGACGAAACCTGCTGATTTTGAGAAACAAAACAAGCGGGGTGGTTCATATGAAGGTGTACGACAGAGATGGTCAGAAAGGTAAGCAGGCCCACATATTAAAGCAAAAGGAAGACACACACTGCCCACATATATTGTCTTTACATTTTGCTGTTTGTCTGTAACATTCAGGAAGAAATCCGTGCCAGATAAACAATGGAGGGTGCTCACAGCTCTGTTTTCCCACTTCTGAGAACAGCCGTAGTTGCTCCTGCACAGTTGGCTACAACTTGCGAAGTGACCGCATGTCTTGCGAAGGCAAGTTTTTCAAATAATGCAGCTGCCGTTAGTGCATTTTTTTTTCAGTGTACATT
The DNA here is from genome assembly GCF_900963305.1 of Echeneis naucrates. Lineage (NCBI taxonomy): Eukaryota > Metazoa > Chordata > Actinopteri > Carangiformes > Echeneidae > Echeneis > Echeneis naucrates. The sequence goes on along the minus strand of NC_042531.1, from coordinate 15,723,863 downwards.
ATGTGATCAGTCAAAACTAAGGTCCAAGGACATTCTTATTTTGCATGCTTTGGTTCCTTTGTTGGTGGTATAATACAACATTTGTCATTCTTCAGGTGTTGACTCATTTCTGATATATTCCATCCACGAGGGTATCCGGGGAATCGCTCTTGACCCAAATGACAACAGTGAGGCCCTCATGCCCATCACAGGAACATTGTTTGCTGTGGGGGTTGACTTCCATGCAGGTATATCATCATGCATCCAGACAGAGAGGGATTTTCACTTTTTTTTTTTTTTAAGTGTTTATTTTCGGGTTAAAGACAGCAGATACTTGTCCCTCCAGGAGTTATCATGAATGATACAGTCAAATTTCCATTTTGACCCTTGTACTTTCGGATTAGAAGGAAGTTATTTAAAGGTGCTTAAAACACTTTGGTGTGTGGTTATTTGATGAACATGACCTTTAAATGTGAAAACTAACAGTTTAAATGTGGCTTTTTTAATCCAGTGATATTTCAAAGAGTTAACTTAGACGGAAAGTTTAATGTCTCACACTTTCACAAGACAGACTCACAAAGGTTAAATGCCTACTTTGGCCTTGTCAGTATATCTGCCCTATACCTTTATATAATGACTTTATTTAGTGATGTAATGGACAAAGATAATAGAAATACAAATAATGATGATAAAAGAGCCTTACAGTCAGCAGTAATGCCAACCCTACACTAGATGACAGGGTTCAAGATTTATGTTAACACAAGCCCCCCAAATTTAAATTCCTAGTCATATTTCTCAAAATCAAGCAAGAGTTTCTGAAATATACCACAGGAGCAGAGCAGTTTGAAATCATCCCATTTTCATGCGTGGTTTATGTAGCCATGCTACAAACCCTTTCTGTTCTGAATCCTAAAAATGGAGGTAAAGGTCTTTCTTTTACCTGATTGTAACACTAAGAATAATGATCTGTGGGCTTCTGACGTGTGCTGTAGATGAATGGTTAGAAAGATCACATTATAGCGGATTCTCAGGCCATGAATAAGATGAAGCTATTTCCACACAAGCCTCTGAAACAATCTTAATACAAAACAATTCCCAAGATATTATATCAACTGAATGTATCCTAACATGCACTGGAAAGCATGAAGCCAATACTTTGTTACATCCCTGCGTATGATAAAAATAATAGATTTATTGCACAGACAAATGCTATGAATACACTATAGGCTGCTAGTGTTCCATATGTGTAATAGGTTTCTACTGATAGCATGATGACAAACGCAGTGTAAAGGAAACTGCATATGCACGAAAGAAACTATATACACACAAGGTGACCATAATAAGGATATGCAGCCATTCTTCTTAGAGAAAGAAACGCAATGCCCTGTTGGGATAATTCAGCATGAATGCTCTGGGTTTCCTATGTAGGTTCACAAAAAATAAAGGTAGTAAATGTAAATTTATACAAAGGTTGCTCAAACTAATATTTCACCAAGATGACTGCCAGAGGCAGGGATCAGCAACTATTCCATCACTTGGCAGGAACTAATAGCTACAGTATGTTTTCTATTGAAGGCAAAAATATGATGCAGAACAATATTCACAACAAAGTGTCTGTGTGCGGTTGGGAGCGGCTGAACATAAGTTTAAGTTCATGACTGTTTTTGTCTTTTTGTGCATGTCTCAGGAGAGCATGAAGCCCAAATTAAATCAAATCTATTTTGTATGGCCATTAGAGGTCATTTTTCAGTCACAGTCACGTTGGTCATCCCACCATTTTGTAATATTCAAATATTTAAACAGCTAGACCCACTCTATCCTATAGTGCCATCATTAAGTCAATATTTGTCAAATGCTTATTTTACTTCTGTTCCAAACGCTATAAAGAGATGTCTGAGCTGCAGAAGTATACTTTTTATACTTTCCTTCTGGCAGCAGCCAGTGTCAGATATTATGTTTTTGGCACTTTGTCTAGCTGTTTGTCTGCCATATCTGTCCTATCTTTATTCTGTTAGAGAGATTTCTTGTCAAAAGCACAGCGTACTCTGTGCGGCCACTTGCAAATTCATATTCTAACTATGACACAAAATAAGGAATCAATTTTTTCATGTCCAGATGGTCAAATGTCATCTTGACTGTGACATAACAAAAACACTTGATCATTATTTAATTCTGTAATTCAACAACAGGTGACTATGACTATATTTGCTTTAACAAGGTTAGTATCATGTAATTCCATCATGCTAATATCTTAAACTAAAATATTATAATATTTCAGAATATCACTATAGCTACTTAAAATATTTTGGCATTCTCATTTTGAATATTGAATTGATGAATTGAGATCAAAGTGCTGGTAAAATGACTCTGGACTTTTAATCTCGTAATTCTGATGAAATGATCCTTTAAACATGAATTCAGATATATTCAAATTGTTTTAATTGCAAGTACTGTCTTCTAAATAAGTAATAAATAAATGTTTTGACTAGTCACAAAAAATACTCATAAAAACTATAAATAACCACAGTAAGTATATAAGTATATATAGTATATAATCACTCTTTGTATTTTGATCATGGAACTTTACTGGACCGGACTCTCTATGTCAACTTTTCAATTCACTGAGAGCAGGAGAACTGGTTTCTCTGTTCTCAGTTGTCATCCAGTCACTACCAAGACCACCTGAAATCTTATTTAAATCTGAACAACCTCACATCGCAATCTTTATATGCAACCTCGGCTTTTGGAAAGAGAATATAAGCCAAATCCAAGCCAAAATTAGACATTGCCAAAGTATAGAACATGATTGCCAATCATCCTGTTCTTTGTGACTGTGGGCAGGTGAACATGCAAATACATTACTAAACCCTTCCAAAGGAAGCAGTAGATAGCACACGCATAGCATTTACATGTCATTACAGACGCCAGGCTGCCAGAGCAGAACAGATGAAAGCCCTGGAGCTGTATTCTGTCATAGGTGAGCTACATGTTAAGCGTGTAAAGGCAACCGAAACAAGAACCTACAAATAAACATAAAACGCCCTCTAAACTCCTAATAACCTGTACAGAGCCCAACTGACGAGAGACACACTTAAAGACTGCACCATAAATAAATTACATACAAATGCTTATGCAACAGGGCTGTAAAATCAGAAGAGGGCCATAACAATTTTACCAACATGTTTTGCATGAAGCAATATACTACCCTGTAAAATTTGGTCAACAATCTTCTTTCCTGTTGAGGCACTGTAAGTTAGCAAAGAACTTGGGCTTAACTGTGTGGGAATTTTTGCCATCATACTTTATCGTCCCACACAACATTTGGTGAAATGGGCCGAGCTGCAGTAAAATGTGGTTTCATGAGCTACTTTGTTTGATGGTGTAAATACCTTTGTGGCATCATCCCTTTTTTTTCCTCTTGTCATTAACTGCATTGTGTGTTTTGCAGGAAATGACACTGTATATTGGACAGACATGGGCCTGAACAAAATCTCTCGTGCCAAACGCGATCAGACCTGGAGGGAGGATATCATTACGACTGGGATCAGTCGAGTGGAAGGCATTGCTGTTGACTGGATTGCTGGTTAGTGTCAGGATTCCCTTTGCCTAGAATTTAATACTGGTTATCAAAAAAAAAAAAAATCATATGAACATCTAATTTCAGCATCAAGTAGATGTTTTGTGTGTGTGGGATCATGATGCCGCCAATTTGTGCTCTTATTCTACTGAGGATCAATATACTTAATAAAACAATTTTCATATCTTACTAATGCTTCTCTCTACGCAGGAAACCTATATTGGACTGACCATGGTTTCAATTTAATTGAAATCTCAAGACTGAATGGTGCATACCGATCAGTGGTTATATCTGAAGGACTTGACCAGCCAAGGGCCATTGCCGTACATCCACAGAAGGGGTTGGAAATGTCTTTAATTTTTAATCCCCCCCCCCCCCATTCTCTCTGTGAAATGTTTATTGCAATCAGTAACATCGCTTTCAACAGTGATACAGGCTGTTAATAATACATTTGCCGAGAGAAATTGTGATGTGAAAAGAGGTAATGGCCGATCCCATAAATATTTTTGTTTTGGTGTGTTGGCAGTCATACAAACAATGTTTGGCCACTTCCTTGCTTAAGTCATTTTGACTGTTAATTTTGTTTATTTTAAAGTCATTATTCTTCACACAATATGTATTTTAATCTGAGATAATGAGGTTTAATTCCTAACTTTTAAGACTTTTGTGTTCTGTGGTGGCCAGGTATCTGTTCTGGACTGAATGGGGCCAGAATCCTTGTATTGGTCGCTCCCGTCTAGATGGCTCGGACCAGGTTACCTTGGTTAACTCAGGCATCATATGGCCCAATGGAATTTCCATAGATTATGAGGTGCAGTTTCACACAGATTCACAAACGTCGTCAACCTCATCTGCCTCCATTCGCTTCCTACACCCATGCCTTCTCCCTTATATTACTTTTTGCTGAAATATAACAATGTGTAACCAGCTCCGCATGTGATATACCTTTTAAAATTATTCTCCAGGAAAATACATTATACTGGTGTGACGCCCGCACAGATAAGATCGAGAGGATCAACCTTGAGACAGGTGAGAGCCGGGAGATTGTACTGTCAGTGGCCAACGTAGACCTCTTCTCAGTGGCTGTGTTTGGGCCTTATATCTACTGGTCTGACAGGTAATTTATAATTTTTTTTAAACTGCACACATATGTATTGCCCTACAAAGCCTACAATGCAAACCCATTAACCCTTCCCTTTACAGGTCTCAAGAAAATATTAAGAACAACAGTTATAGCGAAGGTCACTACCATTGTGAATACTCCAGGCACAATTCAGTATTATCAGCAAGCGAATCTTCTTGCTCAACCATCTGTGAAATCACACAGTTAAATTCAGTGATTCTTTATTTCCTGTCATGAAGTTTTTCTGAAGCAAAAGCATGCTGAGATGCAAAGTGCCAGTAGAGAATTGTTGTGAAGTGGATCATCCCGCCCCTCTTCTTTTGGTTTTGTTTACTTGACCTAGCCATGACTTCATAGTCAATTATCTAATTAACAACAGGGATGATGGTGAGAAGAAGCTGCTAGCTTCACTGCACTTTTATCCTCACCTTTTTTAAAAACATCTGAAGTATCAGAACTGGCTGGCCGTCTTGGATTTTTTTCATTCATGACATTATATTATCTATTTTTCTAACGAGCTATCTTTCCATTTGTTATGCTGCCAAAGTGAATCTATCGTGTAGTCCAAAGTCTATTTTATGTATATTTTTGCAAATAAAACCTATTCTTGTTTTGTTTTTTTATTTTCTGCTGATATTGTTCAGGGCACACTCAAATGGTTCAATCCGTCGTGGCTTCAAGACTGATACTAGTGAGGCTGTAACCATGAGGAGTGGACTAGGGGTTAATTTAAAGGGTGTGACAGTCTTCAATAGAGGCAGAGAAAAAGGTAGATGCATCAGTTTTACAGTCTTATTAATATTTTACTGTTGTCGTTTTTGTTGCCTGGCCTGTATTTGGTTTGGAAGAGTTCTTACAAAATACACTTTGTATTGGTTACCTGAATATTTCTTTATTCATCATCAGTATACAATTTACCACACAAAGGCAGGGAATGTTATTGCCAGTAACTGAACGTGTGTTTGGTTTTGAAGGCACCAACCCTTGTGCCAGGAGTAATGGAGGCTGCCAGCAGCTGTGCTTTCACCTGGGCAGTGGTCGCCGAACCTGCTCCTGTGCTCATGGCCGCTTGGCAGATGATGGCTTTGCCTGTGAGCGCTATGAAGGTTATTTACTCTACTCTGAGAGGGCTATACTGAAAAGTATCCATCTTTCAGATGAGAATGACCTTAATTCGCCTGTCCAGCCTTTTGAAAATCCTACATTTTTCAAGAATGTCATCGCACTGGCCTTTGACTATAGTCAGAAGACAGCTGGGGCAAACCGCATTTTTTTCAGTGATGTCCACTTTGGAAATATCCAGATGATTAATGATGACTGGACAGGAAGATCTATAATTGCAGAAAGTAAGTGAATGTTATGCTGTTATTACTAATCACATGTTTTTCATCATTAAAAAGCCTGGCAAATATTGTGACCTCTGTTCTGAGTCAGTGTGGCACAATTAAGATTATCACACCTACACTAGGATTTTTTTCTTGTTTGTTCTTGTTTTCATGGAAAAGATACATTTAGCTATTAATCTGGACTGCTATCTAAACAACTAGGCAATTACCCACTTTTTGCTTGCACCTCCTTCTGACATATATGTAACTATGCAACTGATTTTTTGATTTTTTTTTTTAATCTCCGGACTGCCAATATGCTACTAGTGTATAGTGGCACTGAAGTGGAGCAGACCCAGTGTGAACATTGATCCAAGACTGCTGACATGCTGCTGCAGATGAGCCGTCATGTAATTTTTGCTGCATTTCTTATTATATGAGAATCTTGTGACTATAACATAAACACAGCATTGATAGCGTCTTACGTTTTCTACTTTTGTCTCTTATCATTCTTTTGTAAAGACCACATATTACTAAATCACTATGGTATAATACCTATGTTTGAAAGTTTTGCTGTTACGGAGTAAATGATGGCTACAGTCCCTCTTTATTTTCTTCACCAAAGCTCAGTCAGTCTTGTCTGGATACGCATGACTGGGTTCAGATGAACAGCAAAAGCCTCTGTTCTGCTCGGCTAGCACCCGCTGCCATTCTGTGAAGTTTCCACAGGGAGCAGAGCTCAGCACCTTCCCACCTCCTCCTCACACTAGGAGGCTGGCAATGCTACTAATCCACTCCAACCCATCCCCCAACTCATCTCCCAAACCCCACTGAGTGAGCTTTCAGTTTATTTATTTATCATCTAGAACCATCTTCTGAACCATCTGTTGGGATTTGCAAGTATCCTTCACACCTTAGCACGTGTGAAATGTAAAATCAGAGTGTTATAAACAATTGCAATTAATCTCTCTTGTTCCAATTAGTCTATTTAGTGTTGAATGAAAGCAGCATGTCCTTCTAATGCATAATGTTTTGATGGAATGTACACCTTTAGGCAGTGTCTAACCTTGCACTGTATACAAAAGCAAGACTCCCTTCTCTTCTCCTCTTAAAGTTTCTGCCTGCATCTCATCATTGGGAAAAGGTGAAGATGTTAATCATCCATATTTCCCTAATTAAACTCCTTGTCCCCCATTAATTACTCTCTCGCTCCGCCAACAATTTGTGAGAAAGTCCAAGCTGCCAGACGGCCTTTATTGCAAACTATTAATTAGTGATTGGCTGACTCAGTTAAAGTCTTAAGTATTCTAGAGTATGGTTTATGGGTTTTTAGATAAGAGGATACAGCCAAATTCTGTTGCATTGGCCACAAGTTCACCATTTAGATGAAATATGGGCTGCCTTGACAGATGACAGCATGCAAAAATTCAGGAGTCACAGAACAGAGGTTCACAATATTTGCCAAATGGTGCATGCAGATGTTATGATAATAATAAGAAAATGTTAACTGTTTGTGCAATGTTTACTGTGGATGCTGTTTCTTAAACTGATAAGGTTAACACCTATGTTCTTTGATGTTTCTAAGTGTGTACATCTTGAAAGTTAATCTCTTGCTTCGTCAAGCAATGACCAAACATACTTACAGACAATTGTTGTACATGAATGAGCGCACACGAAAATCTGGTTCATGCAGGTAATCTTTCAAATACTATTATCTATTGCGTTTAAACTAGATGGTCCAGTGGCTTTGTAAAGTGCAACCTTTTTAAATGCTTATAAATAGACTGTATCAATGAATAAATATGTAACTTTGAGACATATATATGTGTGTGTGTGTGTGTGTGTGTGTGTGGATGCGTACGTGACAACTCAGCTGCACACGTGCATTTATATATATTGCTTCTTCAGATTGTGTAATATTGAAACAATGGAGTCAGTAGGTCATTTAAAAAACACTGCAAAGAAGGCTACAGTGAATGATAAAATATGAAGTTGGCCACTTTCTCTGTCTGCTATCAGTGTCTATCTAAAAGGTTCACTCCCTGTCTGCCACATTCTCACATTATTCCGAGAGGATGCAAAGGCTTTTTCATATTCTGTCTTTAGGAAATTGGTTTGCAGTAAAAACATTCAGGCACTGAGTGACTGTTGCATCAACAAATACTTTTCTGTCCAGTGTATTGAGGCATGCAGTTATTTTCCTGTCAGTCACCAAGAAAACATAATCCCAATTCCAACACAATTGGAGTCTGCCATCTGTTGCAAGCAGTCAGTATTTTTACCTAAATCTGCAGCATGTACAGTTTTTATATTACATTTGGGACACAAAAGAGGTTATCGATAAACTAAATGAACAATTTCACTCAATGAGAATGCTCTTTCTGTGTGTGCATGTCACTTTTGTCACTTAAACAACCAAGGATGGATGCCCTGTTGTAGACTAATTTGGCAGATGTATTTTTCATATGAAGGTCTTGCCAAGAGCAGCTTTAAAGATGAGTGTCCTTCTGGCAGCTCTGATTTTTCACTGAACTGAATTAGGCTTCACTGATTGCAACTGGAGCTTTGGTTCTATGTTTTTTTTTTTGTTGTTTTTTTTTCTTCTAGATGTGGGCTCAGTGGAGGGTCTCTCCTATCACCGCGCATGGGACACTTTATATTGGACCAGCTCTACCACCTCCACCATCACCAGGCAAACTGTGGACCAGAAACGAGCCGGTGCCTTTAGCAGGCAGGCTGTGGTCACTCTTTCGGAGGAAGACCATCCACATGCCCTGGCCCTGGATGAGTGTCAAAAGTCAGTGCATTCTCTCATCGTTTACCACCAGCTTTTGTATATAAATATCTGCCGTGCACTCTATAATAGTTTTAACTTATTTCATTATATTTAATGGTGCTGGTAAATATATATATTAGAGTACGTTATTTGTGTTTCTGGTTTCTGAGACAGACAAGCTTGTGCATACCTTTTTACGACTGCAAGGCATTACTCTCACATTTTCCCATTAAGGTTTTTAATGCACTTAATAGAGAAGGTCACTCCTAGAGTTATCACTCAGGGAGAATTAAAAAAAAAAAAGTCACATCACTGCTGTTCTGTGCAGTTAGGACACATTTTAAGATCTTTTTCCTTGTCTATAAATCTATTCATTGACTACACTGTTGACATGCAGCCAGATATGGCCACCGTAGAGCTCTATGCTGTGCTTTTTACTGCTCGCTGTAGCGAATGCAGTAAATCAGAGGACAGAAACATGAGTTGAGGTTTTTACAGGTTCTGATAATATGTTTTTGATTTTAGAATAAGTGGAATATAATTAGATGATAAGGGTTGGGTTTTTGTTTTTTTGTTTGGTTTTTTTTATGTGATAGTGTAAATTTAGCCTTTTAATGACCAGAGCTAAAATTTAGGCCCTTTATGTTCTCAGGAGCTACAATTTGAGACTTTATAAAGTACATTGTGTGTTTTCTACTGTATTATGTTGTGCATTTTGCAATTCTCATGTAGAAGGTGCCATCTGTTCTACTGCAAAGAAATATTAATTTAATTTAAGTGATAAGTATTGTTCTTTTTAAAATAGTGCTTTACTATTTCTATTGCAAGTTGCTCAGATTGTTTGTGACCGTTCTAAAAAGAGTATCTTGCTCCTGCTGTTGGACTAAACTAAATTAATTTCTTGACCTCAGACTATATCCTTGGTTTGCAATTTGGCACCATATCCATCCCACTCCAGAAACTCTGTCTGATAATTAGAATTCAAACTCAAATGATTAATTAGCAGTCTGTGGCTGTGACTTCTGACCAGAATTCTTATTATCACACTAGAGTGGACTTCCATGACTTCATTACAGTTCTAAGTGAAAGCCCCGGGGCTGAAGTAAAAACATCATGAATTATTTGAAAACGCATCTAGCCCTTTTTGTTCTCAATTATTTGTGTCCATACCTTTAATTTAAAACATCCGCTGTCCATCTTCTAAATTGCATGTAAACCAAGATACAAATTTTGTATTCATCTTCTGCTCTTATCATTTTTTTTTACTCATATGCTCTCAGAGAAGAATGTGATTAAAATGTTTTCATCACAAGCTGTATGCTGTGATCTGTTTTATCACACTGAACCTACACACTGCACTACAGCTACACTCTCTCACTGATGAGCTCCTTTGGGGCATACAGTCGGGTAAGCTGATGACAGACAATGGAGATCTTTGAGAGTTATCCAAGGTTGATGATAACTGACATAATAATAGATAATTTCACATTGCACCATATAGAGTTTACAACAAAGACATTAGGTGAACTAAGTAGGACCAAAATGGAAAACATGAAATAAATAAGTAAATAATTGAAAATAAAGTGCACAGAAACAATGTCTTGGGCATGATTTTTTTTTTCCCTTCATTCTTTAAATGACACCTCTGCTCTGAATTTCAGAAGCTATTATATCACCAGACACAAATATACCACAGGTTTTGATTACACCAGAATTGACCTCTTCCAGCTGCCCCACAATTCTTTCCCCATGGGTGCAATCTCACTGTTGGTTTTATCTGCACCGCACAATCCAAAGTTGCCCCAGAAATAACCACCCTCTTCAGTGCATCTATAATTTTCCTATAGTTGTTGGTACAAGCCTTCAATAAACCAGCAGTTGCTGATCTCAGTGTTTTTTGGCCTGTAGTTACTCAGGGAGTTATCATTGTGCCTTTGTCTTTGTCATGTTGTTGGAAATGAGGATACAGTACCTGTCTTTGTTGTGTTTCTTTATCGAGGGTTTAACAAAAGCAGTTTTTTTATGGATTGATCATGTTCAGGACGTGACGAGTAACACTTTTGACCACCCACTTAAATATGCCATGGCAAAGTAAAGGTCAGTAGAAGTGACTGGTGAATTTCCCCATGGTTACCTCTTTTTTGCTGATGTTTTTAACAGGTTTAGCGAGATGACCTGTGTCGACATCAGCAATCATGCTCTAATTTAAATAATTTTATTACAGAACAAAAAGCAGATGACGCAAGATTAAATTAAAGATATGTCACTTACTATTAAAAATAAATAATTAAGAATTATACCGTACTTTGCTGAATGGTAACATTTGTTTTGTTCCATAATTCTTATAGCCTGATGTTTTGGACCAACTGGAACGAACAGAGGCCGAGCGTCATGAGGTCCACCTTGGCGGGGAAGAACATGAGGATTATTATCAGCTCAGACATCCTGACACCCAATGGACTGATTATCGACCACAAAGCTGAGAAGCTCTACTTTTCAGATGGAAGCCTCGGAAAGATTGAGAGATGTGACTATGATGGATCCAACAGATATGTGAGTATGAAAATAATAGCCCCAAGTAAAATATTTGACCATGCTATCTTAAGCAATTGATTACGTTTTTATTTTTCTTTTCTTTCTGTACCTTTGAACATTCCTATAAGTCAAGGAATGTTTTTATGAAATACCCAATGAATCACCGGGTACAATCTTTTTTTTTTTTCCCTTTCAATCTCTGACTGATGAAGATATTTCATTGCAAAACATTTGAGAATTGAGGCACATATTCAGGGAAAGAATGTCAAATTGATCTACCCTTTTCTCCTGAAATGAAACAGTTTTTCTGTCTCCCGTTTAATCTCCCATGCCTATTGAGCCCCTGGAACATAATCCTCTATACAGCGAACAGGATATGAAACACCTCTTGATGTTCTTTCTGATATTTCATCTATCAAGGTACAGATGGCTTCCTTAATCACAGAAGTCATTCCGTGGAAAAGTAAAGACGCTCACTCAGGGGACTTCTCGTTTTGTCCATGAAAAGTTGCATGCATAATGTATGACATCCAAACTGGATTTATATCCTGGATTTATATTTGTATCCCATGTGTGCAGAGGATTATGGTACAAGACGGTCTTTCTTACTATAATTTCCGTTTTTGCTCAACATGACCTCTGCAGCTCATCACCTTGGTCAATTTCAATTAATTGCCCATATGTTTGCTGAGCCAGGTCATAAGGCTTAGACAATCCTCACCTTTGGGTCTTCACCTGACCTTGCTGTAGTCCTGCTAATGAAGGCTTTTCAGTGAGACTGCTCTGGGTGCAGAGTCTCCATTCCAATTAAAATGTGTAAATTAAACAGAAGTTGCTGATTGCCAGCTTCAGCACTTTCTCTCACTGTAGCTGTGAAAATCCTGAGACGATCCACTGTATATAAGACGATATCTCTGGAGAGGGCAGCTTTAGGCTACCTGTCAGTTTAAAGTCTTGTGATTGTTTCACTTTTATCCTCAGTCACATGAATGTAAACTTGGATGGCAGTGGGACGTCCTTTAGGGTATCGCTTCTCGACTCCACAGCAGTGCCGTTACATGATTCCAGTGTAGCTACTGACAAAGAAGAATAAAAGCTGTGGCACGAGCCCCCCCCTCTCCCCATCCATGCCATTTTGAGAGTGGAGACTCATGTCATTAATGAAAGCAGTGCTTCACAAAGGGCAGAGGAGTGCATGATAAGCAAAGATGTCAGTATGTTTACCCAAGAAAAGATGCCCTTTTCCCCATGGAGAGAGTAAATATGAATTGAAAGCTGTCGGCAGTTGAAGTATGATATTTGAATATTGTTGAGCAGTGAAAACGTGATAAGACTGAATGAAATATGTTCATATTTACCAAAAACATGATTTCAGCTCAAAAATAATGTGAAGCTGGCTGTAAACCTAATGTGTCCCAAATCAAATTTCCCATCAATATGTTCAATCCTAACCCATCTGTTGTTCCACACTCCATCTCTATCGCTCACTTGCCTGATGGCCAGTTGTTTCTTCCACAAGCTGGGCTCCTTTAATCAACACCTGTCCTATTAATCCCAGTATGGCATGGGGCTAATGTGATGCTGCTTACAAGTCTGTCCCACTAATGGGTTAGACTACAGAGCTGTTGGAGGCCTGATTCCCCCACAAGCTTAGAGAGTCCCGCAAGGAAGAATCTGATGGATTCCTGCCTCCCTGCCAATGACACTGTCATTTACTCCCCCAACATCTGGGTTAAGCAGTTGTGTGGGCAGAGTGGGTGTTGTTGATTGAGTCATTATTCAATCAACAATCCCAATCATTATTCATCACATTTATTCCTGGAGTTGCATGAGGAAAAAATGCAGTGAATGCTCTCTTCAGCCAGATCCTGAAAAGACGTATGATCTGTGGGTGGAGGTGTGAATATTTACAGTGTGAAATATGAGTTCATCTAATGTTATAGCAGTTTTGTGAATGCCAGCAAACACAATCATTTACATAGCCCAAGACTTGAAAAGCACATTGGAAACCAGTCCTAACACCGATCCTCTGCTCTGCAATTTTAGGTGATAGTCAAATCAGGACCTGGAAACTTCTATGGCCTTGCCATCTATGCAGATTTCATCTACTGGTCAGACTGGGCCCGCAGGTCTGTGCTGCGGTCAAACAAATACACAGGTGGTGACACCAAGGTACTTCGAGCAGATATACCCCATCAACCAATGGGAATTGTAGCTGTGGCCAGGGACACAAACAACTGTGAGTAATTAAACACCTGGAAATGAGTTTAATTTACCCTGCCGATGCGCTCATGTGTCAGTATCTGGGTGTTCATCTGATTTTATGAAGGAATATATACTGGATTTTTTTTAACTTGGGCCTGTTGATGAATGCTAGTGGGGTATAGGACAGCAGACCAAAATAAATAAATATGTAGGTGCATGCATTTTATGCTGTAGCAAAACAAGGGTGTTCGTGCTTTCGTTGCGTCATTGCTACAGTTTGGATGGAGTTTTTCTCCCACTGGCTGGATGTTTGAAAAAGTTAAAAGAAAGAAAAGAAAAAGCAAGGAAAAGATTTAAAGGTGGTCTAATTTGAATGTACAAAAACAATGACAAATGAACAAGGTCTTATTTAGGATGGCTGGAAACTTAAGTTTCAGAGGTAATTAATATAAAAAGTTGCCTATGTTGTAGAAGGAGTTTCTTCAGAGACCTATGAAGTTTATTTTCAAAGCAGGACAAAGAAAAGTGCGTGTTGGTATATCCCACTGGTTGGGGGTAGATGCAGGAAGCCACACTGTTCCTGGTTTTTCCCGTCATGAGTAATAATCACATCCCATGACCTGCAAGGGCACAGCAGCGAGAACAATAGAACAAGTCTACATCATAATGTGCAGTCTACAGCAATTTATTCTTTTGGTTTATACATTAAGTTTTTCTTTTCTTTTCTTGTTATGAATACCTTTACTATAAACAATCATACAAATGGTTTTTCATTAGCTGCCCAACGGGAGCAGTTTCCTCTCTGGTGGATAAAATAAGTAATAACAGAGAGCCCTCTTTGAGATCTGTATTTCTCTGAGCAGTTACGATTGATACTCTGCCTGTTGTCGCCTTAGCTTTTATGCATTTTTGCTCTGGAGAGGATTTAGCACTAACTTTATTTTCACAGGTTATGTCTGCATTTTGGTCATGTGGTTGAATGCAATACAGTGTTACAGAGATACTTTTGCACTTAGTACCTCAGGCACAGAAAAACCAAACATCTGTTACTGTTGTAAATTTCCTATCTACCAGCAATTCCACCTGCCTATGGTCAGTATTAGTGCAGGCCTTTGACAACAGAACTGCCATTTTAATCATACGTTGACCATTAATTTGAAACGAAATATAATTTCCATTACTTGAGGTTTTGATGCTGCCTTGAATAATGGTAAAAAAAAAAACACATCCTATCAATGGCAACAGGATGAGTAGAATCTTATTTGGCCTTTTTAGAAACTGGAATAATTGCCAATGCTTTCTCACAGCTTGTTGCATGAGGATATTTCCATCTCAAGATGGAAAGAGCACGTAATCATTTCTCTTTGCTTGTTACTGAAGGTGAGCTGTCCCCGTGCCGACACATGAATGGAGGCTGCGGTGACCTTTGTCTCCTCACCCCAGATGGGAGGGTGAATTGCACTTGCCGTGGACAGCGTGTGCTATTAGACAACAACAGATGTGTGTGTAAGTCATGAGAAACATCAGATTAAATTATACCAAGGTCAAAACTTCTAACCCTAAGAAGCTTCCCTGGTACAAGACATTGATTTGAATGGCAAGCCATATGGATTTGTTTTTTAAAAAGAATTTAGTGTCTCAATTTATATGCATAGGGTAACCTGGGTTCTTTACAAACAAGATTTTATTTGTACTGTTTACGCAAACCTTGTGACATATTTGAATTGATCATTTTGTAAATAACCACACACAAACAGGAAAGCATGACCAGCTGCTGTCTCTTCCTCTTTGTCTAAGCAGTGAATCTGTAATGATTCCAGGAGTCATTGTCAATACTGCTCAGGAAAATAAAGCTTTAACGTTGTGCTACTTTAAGTTTAGGCAGACAGTAGAGAGCACATTTGAGAGGAGTGGGATGTTTGTCACAATTACTTGCCTGAAGTCACAAGGAGAAAGAATTCCCAATTTGACACATTGCTGGTTGAATCGGAAATGCAGTGTGAGGATAGAACATAAGGTGGGAGGAGCTGTTCAAATGAGTGAATTTCGGCCAGAGTAAACATGGCAAGTGACTCAGACGAGCTGGATGGTAGCCTGGATGCCGCCGTAGAGGAGAGCAGACTTTCAGCTGCACCTTAGTTCCACTCATTACTAGAGAAAGAAGAAGCTGGGAGCTGGTCAAAGTCTGATTAGATTGTTGTGTTTTTTTTTTTTTTTGTTTTGTTTTGTTTTGTTTTTTATTATTCCTGATGACTGAAATCACTAATCAGCTCACTACTGATATTATATATACTACAAAGTGTAAAGGGCTATCAAAGGAAAAATGAAATACACTACACTACACTTTTTTCCCTCAACTTACAGTATATAGGTAATGTAATTGTCAAACACTTTTATGGATTTCGCAAATGCTAACCCAAAAGGTTAATGGAACACTATAGATTAATGTATGCAGTTTGCTAAATACACACACTTGAGTTTTGAGATTTATAAAGGAAATTGTGCCTCGTGGTCATGGTTCATCACCCTTGTTGTTTTCTTCTGCAGCAGAAAATTCCTCCTGCAACATCCACACTGAATTTGAGTGTGGTAATGGAGAGTGCATAAACTACCAGCTAACCTGTGATGGAATAGCACACTGCAAAGATAAATCAGATGAGAAGATGCAGTACTGTGGTAAGAATCATTTCAAATCTCTCTCTAAAGTACACATGCAGTCATGGCTAAAAATACTGACAACTTAATGCTTCTGTCAGATAACACATGAGTACTCCCAGAAAATTATTGCAATTTCATATGCTTTGGTATTGACATGTTCATTTATTTTGTGTGCATTAACATAACAGAAACACAGAAGAACAGAAGGAAAAAAAGCCAAATTGGATCCTGTTCCACACAAAAAAAAAAAAAAAAAAAAAATGGGAGTTGACAAAATTACTGGCACCCTCAATTTAATAGTTGGTAGCACATCCTTTAGAGAGGATAACTGATGAATTGCTTCCTGTAACCAAGAATGAGTTTCTCACACCTCTCTACCATAATTCTGGACCATTCATTTTTTGAGAACTGATCCAGGTCTTTCAGATTTGAGGGTGCTTTCTCTGCTGTGCTTAGATATCTCCACAGGTGTTATGGGATGGGTGCTATGGGATTCAGGTTTTGGCACATTGCCAGCCATTTCAGGACTCTCCAACACTTTGTCTTTAACCATTTCTGTGATTTTAAAGTATGTTTTGGGTCGTTGTCCTGCTGGAATACCCATGGCCTTTGATGGAGACTCAGCTTTTGGACACAGGGCCCTACATTACTCCACAAAATACGCTGATTATTATCCAATTTCAATGCCCCTATGAGTGTAGAGGTTTTGTTTTCCTTTTACAATGCTTTTTATAAAATATTTCATGAACATGGAGTGTAGAGTTTTATATAATGATATACCTATTGACTGAGTGATTGTCATTGACATTCCTTGCATCAAAATGGCTACTAATCTGTTGAATATATTCATACATCAATCTGTTCAGACAACAGAAGCTGTAGGAATGGTTTCAGGCCTTGCTACAACCAACGATGTGTGGCCAGCAGTCATTTCTGTGATGGGATCGATGACTGTGGGGATAACTCAGATGAAGCCTTCTGTAGCAGTGAGTCACAGCCATTTGATCTCCTTTTCAATCTGTCCTGCCTCTGAGGCAGGATCCTTCCACACTAATGCTTGCATTAATACAGCATGCTAAGCCACATGCTGTGCTAATCCTTTACTATGTAATGAGCACCAAGATCATTAAAGTGCATGAAGTTAAAATTGGGGTTCCCCACTCAACCCTAAAATGTATTTTGTCTTTTCAATTAATTGAGTATTGTAGTTCTGGGATAATCAAAATTGACACTTTTTATTAAAACCTGAACATGCAAAAGCCCGCAGAGTGACAGGAGTACTTGCTTTAAACTCTGTGCAGCACATCAATTTCAGAACTTTTACTAGAACTATGTTAAATTGCAAATTTATACAACAAAACTGAATTAATTATGAAATAATCAACTAAGGTTTTGTAGAGAAATCATATAGTTACTAAGAATTGATTGATTCCACAAGGCATAATATTATTGTCAAAATGAATGTAGACTTGGAGCTCAGCACTCAGAAAGGATTTCACATATTCACCGTGCATTTTCTTTTTAACGGGAAGTCAACAGTAACTTTTCTATTGCCATTAAAACATTTAATTATGGTGACTTCTTATATACTATGAATAAAATGCAGAGGGGTGAAACGTCGTGGAACATTGGGCAGTAGCTGGTAACTGAAGAGAACCACGATGCTTTTGCATATTAACTGTGCAGAAGGGGTGCAACTGCTCTTGCACCACACTAAGATCATTACAGTCATGACAATTCTAATAGCACAAAGAGTGCACCTGCACAGATACTGAAACTCATCACAAACCTTTTCCAGACATGCAGTTTGCAACCATGACCTGATTTTCACCTCATTCACAAAGAGGCACTAAGTAGTGTTTTGAGCTGTACCTGTGACTGTGTGTGAGTGATGCTTCTGCTGTCTTTTTGAAATGCTAATTCTCTCTTCCAGATGTCACATGTGGCTCGTCAGAATTATCATGCAGGGATGGGAGCTGCATAGCCAGCTCAGCCTGGTGTAACCAGGTCATTGACTGTGCCGATGCCTCAGATGAAAAAAACTGCAGTACGTCTCGCTGCCTTTTCTTTGCATTGCATTCACACAGAAAATGTAAACACAGACATGTAGCCCCATCAGATCAATTGGATCCAGCACCTAAAATCTGTAGTTGTCACTTGGATCACATTGAATGCTGCCTCACCTTTATCTCAACCATCACTGCCAATTATTGTGGTGCTATGTTTTGTATTCAGACCACACCGAGTGCTCTCACTTTTACAAGCTGGGGGTGAAAGAAAAAGACTTCATCAACTGCAACTCCACCTCACTGTGCATCCACCCGTCATGGATTTGTGATGGTGCAAATGACTGTGGTGACTATGCTGATGAGACCAACTGCCAGGGTGAGTACCCAACATGCATGCACACACACATTCATTTTCCCTCTGCATTCAGAGGCAGATCGAGAAAGCCAACTTCAATTAGAGAAGACTTAAGACAGATCTCATTTTCAGAGGTGATTATGACAGTGGACTAAGAGATTCTGGAGCTTATATTAAGATGATGATCTCAGTCATCAGTAATGCATAAAGGGCTGACTTAGTTTTGTTGTTTATCCCAGTTTCCCATGGACAGAAATGCGAGGAGGGCCACTTTGCTTGTCCAAGTGGGAACTGCATCTCCAGTGTGTGGCTGTGCGACGGCCAAAAAGACTGCGAGGATGGAGCGGATGAATTCCAGTGTGGTAAGCCAACAAATCTTACCTGTCATGGAAGAGCTTTTATACAATGAAATAAAATGATGTTTTGTTTTGTTTTGTTTTTTTTCTTTTCTTTTCTTTTCTTACTGCCAGCTTTGCATGATATTTGGATGCTCTAAACAACACTGTCTGTTATTGGAAGGATGTTTATTTTCCATTCATAAGACACTATTTATTGTAATGTTTTGGTGATTTGAATAGATCTGGGATAGCGACAAATATTATATAAAGTATATAAGGAAGAGACAAAAAGTCAAGAAATGATTGTTTATCAACCCAGAAGGCGATTTCTTCTGACTTTATTTGCTACCGCCTCAATGTGAGATTTCTCCTGTGTTTTGTTTCTTGTTTGAAAGTCTAATCCTAGTCCTGAATTCAGAGTGAGGCTGTTGAGGACACACGTTTTTCCCCTTTTCTCTTTGAATTATAATATACAGCACTACCAGTGTAACAATTAATTAATGAGCTGTCAGTGAGACGATTTCACTGGCGATGGAAATAGTGAATTCAATAGCAGGAGGAGACGTACTGTATGAAAGGATTACACTTTACAATGCCACTCCTCTACTTCTCTAACCAGAGGCAGCAAAAGCATTCTTACTTGCTTTAATACATGCTAATTTATGCTGAGCCCACAATGACAAAGCCACGATCTCACCAATTAAACAGGGGGACTATAATTAAGTCACGGTATGGATTAATATTATTTTCCCTCAAAACCAACATTCTTGCACACATACCCCCATGCATCTCATTGCTCTCAGCATCAAATTGACTGGATGCTTCAGTGTCCGTGGTCAGAGCAGCTGTAAGGCTTCATTACTGTCACATACAAGTAAAATATAATTAGATTTTATGAAGTAGTCCAACTGCACACTGTCAAAACACATGCTGGCTCAAAGTAAGCTGTGAGTCTTTTGCATTGTCTAACTCACCTTAAGTGTAATAAGTTAGGGAAAAGTGAAGTCCTTCCTACTTGTGAGGCTGAATGAGAGGCAATTTGGTTCAGTTTAAATTCTCATGACATTTGCAATCCACACATGCTACAGTTAATGGTTATGTGCAAAACATGAAAATTTGGATTTGTCCTGTACTTTGATTTTAACAAGTACAAGTACCTCCCCTGTGTTATTTTGTGCTTTTCATGAGACACTAAATTGGGATGGTTAACACAGTGGACATTGTATCTGAATAACATTTGCATGCTAACAGCCAGACAGGAGCTTGTGTAGCTGAAGATGATTAATTATTTTGCCTTTAAATCTAGGCTCTGGTGCTTTTGGGTTGAGAAGGAACACATTTCAGGAAATATAAATTAGAAATTAAATGCAACTTTACATTTTACATTTCTTGACCAAGATGCCACTTAACTCTTAGTTTGCCTGGCTTCTTACTTATATGTGATTAAGCAGAGCCTTTGTTTGCATTTCATAGAGCGCACAGCATTCTGAATTTCATATTCACTGGCTCTTTCTCTTATCGGCTTTATTTAAGAAATTGTCCATGAATGTTGTTCAAGAGATGCATAACACATGAATACCAATACCATTCCTTTATCAAAAAATGCCATTTGTGCCTGTGTGATAACATTCCATGCTTCAAATGTGCTTATATCAGAAAAAATATGAATTATGCCTCACTTCTTTGAGATGCTGTGAATAGTTTTTGTTGTTTTTTTTTTGCAAATAGACAACATTCCCTTCCCTCTCAGTTAATTATCATTTAAAAAGCTCCTGTCACTGATAATCAGAAATTTCAAATTCCATGATTAGACAGAAGTCTAATCTTAGTCGTTTCTCACTTCACAATACATAGAGCTTTTCTGCCATATGAAACACTACTGAAAATGAGACATGAAAGGCTCTCTTTGATACATTTAATGTGCTGTAGACCTGATATTTTGCTATACACTTGAAGCAGCTGTTCACATTTGAAGTGCAAATTTGCTACCACATACAGGAAGTCTGGATAATCACAGTTTCCAGATTTAGCTACTTTGTTTATTCCATCCTTATCTTATATCACTGTATTAGTGCAAGTAAAGCTGAGTCTGACAGGAAGTAAAGCTATGCAATGAGAAAGACGCTGCTTCCTTATTCCCCTCCCACCCTTAGGAGATCCATAATTCCTTGAGCTGCGATCTGACCTGGAGCACACTTACACCCTTCCTTTTCTCAACACATCCTCAAAGCTCTGGCAGACTTTGCCAGGACTGACATCTGAGAGAAAGAGGCCACAGAACTGCTCTCCAGAGAGAGTGGGTGGCTCAGTGACTCAAGCTCAGCACTAATTACAAACACATCCACACTTTACACAATAGCTTCTGCACAGTGATCAGCAGCATACTCTTAGTGGACATACCTTTTTATCGTGCCATCCCTATTTCTGGTATTTAATTCTGTATTGAGTTACCAGGATTTATAAAAGCATTTATAAAAAAGATCCAATAGAAATACTAAGCACGTCTTTGAGTTGCAGCAATACTCATGCGTGCCACTAAGCAGTAACTACGTTGG
Organism: Echeneis naucrates; assembly: GCF_900963305.1. Taxonomy (NCBI): domain Eukaryota; kingdom Metazoa; phylum Chordata; class Actinopteri; order Carangiformes; family Echeneidae; genus Echeneis; species Echeneis naucrates. Next base: position 15,702,428 of record NC_042531.1, on the reverse strand, counting down.
CAAAGATAGTCAAAATACTTCTTTCATTTGATAAATAGAATAAATACATAAAAACAGCAATCCTCGTTCTTCAGCTAGTCCAGATTTGTTGTTTCTTCATCGCTTTGTTTGATTTATGGTATTGAAGTTGCACTGCCTTCTGCAGACTCATCATGCTTATGGAACCAGTTTGCCTGCTCAAAAAACAAGTGCATTGCCAAGCAGTGGCTGTGCGACGGAGAGAACGATTGTGAGGATGGCCTCGATGAGAGTGTGCAGATTTGTGGTAAGTGCCCTTTCAGATGTCAGGAGGAATCTACCGTTGGTAAAAAGGTCACAGCCACTATAATGCACATTACAGCTCCATGTTCTTCTAGCAGAGATGCAAGTGAATGGAAAGAAATAGAACAATCTTAATGAGACAGCAAATGAGACCGCAGGAATTTCTGATGACTGCGGTGGGCGCTGAGGCAAACTGATTTTTTATGACTGAAACCCAAGAGAAACAGTTATTTCTATGAGCAAATGAAATGCATACATGAATACTACAGTGAAACAACAGTAAACTAACCACAATAATAAAGAGACAATAATTGCTATGAACATTGATTGGATAATTGCACTACGATGGGGTGCCAAGAAAAATACTAATGAATTGGCTCAAAGGTTTCTAAAGCACAAGTCAGAAACAATGTGCACTTTAGATGTTACCTAAGGTGCATATCTTGTTCTAAAGTGTGATATATTCTGTTATTTCAGATTTGTTATTTCAAATCTTTGACTTGTAAATGTTCACTGATAAGATGACAAAACAAAAGTTGCTTCAGTTCAGCATCTTTTGTTCCCGGTTTTTCTCTGTGGTGCATTTGACCCATTGTATCCACTGGCTTTTTAAAGCTGCTGTTTTCCTCCTAGGCTCAGTGACTTGTGCTCCAGGACTGTTCAGCTGCCCTGGGTCATATGCATGCGTTCCAAAACGATGGCTCTGTGATGGTGAAAGGGACTGCCCCGATGGGAGTGATGAACTTTCTGCAGCTGGCTGTGGTAAACTCTGTTTTTCTATTTCAAATTATCGAATTGTTCGTTGCAATTACAGAACTTCTAAGAAATCAATGCTTTCTCACAACGATAGGTCATAGATTATGAGACACACTGAGCACCTCTTGTGGATCTCTGTGCAAAGTTTATTTAAAGCAAGAAATACCTTCTGGTAATAGTGGGAAGTAAGAGGAAGCTTTTGTACAGTTGAAGATCACCTTTCTATTTAGATTAGAAAACAGAGACCAGTGGATTAGCATAATGCTGTTGATGTTACGCAAATACCGTGAGCCAAGTCTGATTAAAAATGTTTATTGAATGTCTTTTCATGGATTAGCACCAAACAACACATGTGACGACAGCTCGTTTCGCTGTCGCAACAAAGCATGCATCCCCCAGCGTTTCGTCTGTGATCATGATGATGACTGTGGAGATGGATCTGATGAATCAGTGGAATGTGGTAAGTAGGTTTGTCTTATTTTATTGTTCTTTACCCATGTCCTGTTTGAAAGGTGCAATGGAAAGCTGTGAATAAAATGTGGTAGAAGATGAAACATCAATTAAGATAAAACATTCCTACATCATGGTAATGAATCTTTATTTTAGTTTTACTATTTAATTTTTCTAAACCAAAGCTGTTTCACTGCCATACCTCAATGAAACTTGATGAAATATTGAGTTTCTTTATTTAGTCTATCGTTCCTGTGGATCTGAGGAATTCCGCTGCAGAGATGGTCGCTGTCTTCTCAGCTCTCAGTGGGAGTGTGACAGCTATGCAGACTGCCCTGACCGCTCTGATGAGCTGCCTCTCAACCTCAAATGTCTGGCTGCAGGTAAGACTGCTGTTTGGTTCTCTGCTGGATTCTCTTCCTCCATGTCACCTGCAGCGTCACTTTCCCAGGAAACTGGTGGGGACATATGGTACATACAAAAGGTGACAGAACCAGGAGAGAATTCTTGAAAGGGATTAATCTGTTGATCTGTTGTTGGTCAAAAAATTTTCCCAAGCTCTGAGGAATTCCAGAACATTTTGTGGCATGTCTTGCTGATTTTCAGGGAGCTTGTGCAATGGCTCCTTCTTCATGTGTTCGAATGGACGATGCATTTCTGAGGGGAATCTCTGCGATGGGAGAGATGACTGTGGAGACCGGTCTGATGAGAAGAACTGTAATGTAAATGAATGCTTGAACCGCCGTGTTAGTGGGTGCACACAGGACTGTCAAGACCTCACTGTTGGATACAAGGTAAGTGACTGGTGGACTGGTTCAGGTACCTAAAAATGCATTATGATCTCAGGGTGCCTAGATTTAGTCGGCTAAAGCTTAAACCAAGAAGTAGAACCATTGGAGAAATGTGGCTCTAAAACACTAGACAACCACTCACTGTTGTTTGGTGTGCAAGCAAACACCCTGAGTGAACCCACTATAGTATTCATTACCAAAAGTGAATCACAGCTATATCTTCTACTTCAGGAAGTATGGCAGCTTCATAATGTACAAGTACATTACATTACTACCACAGAGATTTTCAAGACTTCATTGCCCAATTGTTCTGAACAGTAGCATCGCTTATAATTAACTGGCACGTAAAACGTGGATAACATATCAATAATAGCGTAGACATGGATGATTAATGGACATTAATATATTAAGCCTAAGTTTCCGCATGATTAAACAGATAAAGATGGGTGAGCACATACGTATGATTAGTTTTGGTTGGTGAATAACCTTGAACACTATAAGTGGAGTATAATGATATGCCAACAAAGGAGTGAGCTCCCTGACTGTGCTGGGCGACTGTGGCAATTAATGTTAGGGTTGAATGCAGGTCAAGGCCATATTCAGCAGTTGTCACTGTAGTAGTTCAGCCTTCATCCCTGGATTTTTGCTCTCCCACTCCTACCACACAATGCTGTTCACTCCATCAGTAAAGTGACTGAAGGCTCAGAAAACCTCTCTTCCCTGTCATGACACACACAGGGCTAGACAGAGTGCACATCAACACAAAGCCTTAGACCATCCATTTGTGGCCTGAAAAGGGAGATCAGCTGAAAGGCCTTGAAGGTTGTGGCTTTGGAGAATAACGGCTTTTGGTGTGGGTCCAGAGCAGCTGATTTCTTATTTTTGGGGGGCCTGATCACTGAATTGAAATGGAGGTTTTGAGCTGCAGTACTCTGTGTGTGTATCATGGTTTTGACAACACAGTATTATATAAAGGAAAAAAATTGAAGTAGCACAAAACTTAGAACTAATTGCATTGCAATTTATTAGAATAGTTCAGTGTAAATTTCTTTACAGTGAAACTAGCGCTTATGTCCCACATTTCCTGCATGCATGATCAACACTTGTGTGTTTCTTTCATTTGTGGTATGTTTATGATTAGTGTAAATGCTGGCCTGGTTTCCACCTGAAGGATGATGGGAAGACTTGTGTGGATATTGATGAATGCTCCACTACCCTTCCTTGTAGCCAGCGCTGCATCAACACTTATGGCTCTTACAAGTGTCTGTGTGTGGATGGCTACGAAGCCTTGGAGCGCAATCCCAATACATGCAAGGCTCTGTCAGGTCAGACTGATGCGTTTGTTTTGTTTTGTTTTTTATATACAGCACAGGCCAAAGGTTTGGACACACTTTCCTATTTATTTGAATGACAAGGTGTGTCCAAACTTTTGGACTGTACTATATATATTTTAATGTTTTGGGGTTTTTTTTAATGATTGAACTGGCAGAATTTCAGTCATACTTGTCCACTAAGGCTTTGTGTTCCTTCTTTCAGTGGAAGAGCCTTTTCTCATTATGGCAGACCACCATGAGATCCGGAAGCTGAGTGTGGATGGCTCAAATTACACCATTTTGAAACAGGTATGGGATTTCATTATCACCATTAAGATGTTGCTTTGGTAATATGCTTAGCCTGTTCACCATTATCCAGTAGACATCCTCTGAGGAGGCAGCAACAGATCATCATTATTTTACCACCTTGTGCTCTTCTTTAAACTGATAACCAAACATGCCTCCTGTACCCTGTTTGCCAGATATCCAGTATATAAAGCAACTGGGTTTAATGGCCCTTGTCTACAACTTTTGAACACACAAATTGTTGAGGCCGGTCGCTAAATGTGTAGAGGAAATCAAAATGACTTAATAAAGCAATGGTTAACACAAATGTAATTTGGAATGGACTTCTTTCTGTTTCAGAACATTCATGTTAAGAAAGAATGTCATTTACAGTAGGTGCAGAGATGTTATATATTACAAAAGACATACAACATTCAAAGTTTAACATATCTTTCATGCTTTGAGAAAGACGCACTTGTGTTCAAACGTTTGCAGTCTGCCGCAGCTGATTCATTGTGTTATCATTTTTTTAGTCACTGAAGACTATGTATACTCTGAATAAAGAATGACGTTCAGAACTACTCAGTAAAACTCACCGTTGGTAGGTGAATGTACTGTATTCTTCAGTGCAGAGGCACATTTTGTGACTTAAATCTAAAAATCTGATGCCCATCATGTTTTCCCAACCCCCCATGTAGGTAAAGAAAAATGGCTGTTCTCATTGGCAAAAAGCAAAATCACCATATTTATGACTCCATGGAAAAGCTATTTCAATCATTCCTAGTTCTCACCACAGCTGCTACGGGCAATGCTTGAATCAGACTGCTGATTGCCAAAAATGGTTGGCTGTGATTCACTGTAAATCAACCAATGGGTATTCTAGCATATCGTCTCACAGACGTATTAACCTCCTGACTCAATGTGAATTTGCTGTCTATATAAACCACTCAGTAGCTACAACTCACTTTAACCACAGCATTTTGTCAGCTGCTGACCTCAAACCCTACCACTCTATTACTACCTAGTTCAGATTGGCTGTTCATGACATAATGTTAATTTCAATGGAAATGATTCGTACCAGTAATGAATTGGTCTTTTTGCATATATTTCCCCTGCCAACACAAACACAAGTGACTCATAATACTGTATCACTCCAAGAAATTATTGAAACCCATTCAGACTGTTTTAGAACATGCATTGTTCTGTTTTTTTCAGTGTACTGTAGCTAATTAAAGCTAATATTTAATTTCTGGATGTTAAAAGAAAATCCTTTACTGAGCTTTTTTCATTCCATCCATGGGCTTTCATACATTACTAAATAAGTAAATTTGGTCTACACAATTATATAACTTTGTGTTTTGGACTAATTTCTTTATTACTTAAAATTTACATGATCGGCAAATTCTAGTAAATCGAAACCATACCAGATAGTAAGATAGCAGTTCATTACTTTAGAAACAAGTCCCACTTGTAATTTGTCACAATTTGAATTAGTTGCAGCAGTATGGTGGGATAGTGGTTAGCGCTGTTTCCCCAACAGCTGGTTCAGTTCCCGGCCTGGGGCCTTTCTGTGTGGAGTTTGTATGTTCTCCCCGTGCCTGCGTGAGTTTCCTCCCAACGCCCAAAGACATCATGTTTAGGTTAACTGGTGACTCTAAATTGTCTGTAGGTCTGAGTGAGCGTGGTTGTTGGTCTCTGTCTGTCTTGTGTCTCTGTCTGTGTCGGCCCGGTGATGGACTGGTGACCTGTTCAGGGTGTACCACACCCTCACCCAGTGAGCTGGGATTGGCTCCAGCACCCCTGCCACCTGGACATGGATAAGTGGTTGAAGATGGATGGATGGATGAATGAATGAATTAGTTGCCAAATCCAAAAATCACACGCATAAGAGTTATGCAGGTTTCAGCTTGACAGCTGATGTTTGTAGTGTAGAAAAGATCCCCAGGGCTCTTTGGCACATGTCTGTAAGGGTGTTGATGATCTGATGAAGATGTCTCAAGATGCCTGTCAGATTATCTGACACCATTTCTTGGCACCCGTAGCATCAGACAACAGGATGGGGGCACTTGTTTGGTGAGCAGCTCTGTGTGACAGACACTGAGGTTGTGTGAGCATCACAAGAAACAGAAGTGATTCATTCTGCTTTCTTAAATTCTTTGTATAGTGGAAGCTGTGGGAAAAGGGGAAAACCATCCATCTATATTACTCTTGAAACAAATACATCATTGTTAGGTGTGGAATTTGATCAGTTATTATTTACAACAATAATTTAGCAAAAATGGCATCCTTGTATGCACTTATCTCTCTCTCCTTCGTTCCCAGGGCCTCAACAACATCATCCACATAGACTTTGACTACAAGAAGGAATTTATCTACTGGGTTGACTCAACTAGGCCAAGTGGCCGAAAAATCAACAGAATGCGCCTCAATGGGAGTGACCTCAAGGTACAACAGGATTCAGTTGCTGTGTTGTTGTGCCATATGGTGCCTTCTACCACCTCACCAACTATTAACTGGCTCTATTCCATTTTATTCTTGCTTCATCATTAGCTTCTCTTGCCCACGTCTTTTATTTTCAAGTGTTGTGGGGTTTTTATGTAATCATTTGCCTTAAAAAAAAAAAAAAAATCTACAACGAAGATGAGTTACTTTTGAGACTGGTTAAGTGTTTCTGCTTAAGTGGCTCATTAATACAGCAGGTGATGGGCACCCTTTATACTTTTATAGATTTAATGTGATACATTTCTTTTATAGACAGCTAACAACCTTTTAGTTTGACACCAATAAGTGCATCATGAAAATATCATACAATAGCTTTTAAACAAATGCATCAAGCGCATGATGAAAGGGTACTCGCTGTTGTCTACACAAAGATCTGTCTGGGTCATGGGATCGAAGCCCAGGCACCGGGGACTCTGGAACTTCAGCAGAGCACTTGCTGAGCCCCCATCCTACATCTCGTTAACATTGTGTTGTGGGGCATTAAGCTCATTCAGCTCAATTACTTCCATGGTCTCTATTTGAGTCAGTGCCACAGCTTAGCAAGAAGACAAACTCTGAGAAACAGATCAGGGAGACTCTCACATCAGGTTAATTTAAAGAGTCGCTGGTATCTGGTGCTATTACAACAGTCTTGCTTATTAGGAAAAAAGGATTAGGGAAAAGAAACAATTTATTTGGATTTTTTTTATACTACTATATGATTTGAATTTATTTTGCTTTTGTTTCACATTGTTTAAGACATTACATGGCTTACCTTTCTAATGCTAATATCACTTTCTTAAATCATGGTGTGTAACATCAAAAGTTATATTTCTGCCTGGCCTAACTGCTAAGCCAACATTGTGATACAAGGAGACTTGTATCAGCCCAAGGTGAAACCGTTTGCAGTCGCTGCACTGATCAAACATACTCTGCCAGTCTCTAGTTTTGATGAGCCATATTCACAATTTAACCTTCAGTTCTAAACAAGTCTTTTTTGATGAATACAAAGAGATGGATAAAGGGAATCACAGAGCTTTAAGGACAGCCTAGTCTTTTGCTATGACATATTTCTTTGTAAATAATGACAGGAAGCAACAAAACTTATACTATGGTTCTATAATTCAATAAAAAAAAAAAAAAAAAGAAAACATATTTTTAAGGGTTTGGCTCTATTTGCCAGCCGGCAAAATGATTGTTGCTATTGCAAACTCACTTCCCTGCATTGCTTCTTGATTTAGCTTGCATTACCTTGTTGTTGTTGTTTTGTTTGTTTTTTGTTTTTTGTAACCAAGTTTCTCACTAAGATTAATTCACTAAGCTGAATAAGGTTTCAATGATCTTGAATCAACATTTACACCATTCACAGACTTTGGCTACGTTACTGCAAATAAGCTGCAGTGTAATTTCGGAGCGCTTTAATGGTTGCACCTGTTTGTAATTACATTGAGGTGCAGTGTTAACACAGATAAAGTAGCTCAGTGTAATTTTGGCTATAATTTTGCATGAAACTACATTAGTGTCTTCACCTGGTCTAACCACCTATTGCTGTGCTTGCAAATGTAAAGTTTGCCACAAAAGTGCACAGGCCTCACAGTCAAACGTACAAATGTACGTCTCTACATTAAGTCTGGAAGTGCTGTAGCTTCGTGTCTCTACTGAGTTAGACTCCTTATTTTTCTGTGAATGCCAGCTACACCATACAGCAGCAGGAAGGGTTTGCACACTCCATCTGTGCGCTCTAATTTCAGAAATGTACTATACATTAATATTCAGAGGTCAAATGACATTTATGCATTCGTTAATTATGTCTGTGAATACAGCTCCTCAGTATCACACATAAACGCATTAACTTTATTTTATATCTAACCCTAACTATCACCAAACATTTGAGCTGTCAATTAAACTCAAATCATTAAAGCTAACCAGGTCCCAAGAAAAGGTATAGGTTAACATTACATTAACTAAGTAGGGTGTTAAAAACACACTAATATCTATAATGACACAAAGACATTTACAGTCGTACGTTTTACTGACAATAACTGAAATTTTTTATAAATAAATACATTTTTATAATTATAAATTTTTTATGATCGAAGTTACTGCTCTTACACAAGATTGCTGGAGCCAACGCCCTTTAGCTTCCTTTTGTTACAAAGTTCATTTGTAGTCGTCACCATGACAACACACAAGTTGACCAAAAAATCTCTTGCTCTCATGACCAGGTTGTTCATTTGAGTTTTGCATGTAAATAGGCCTGAGCCAAAAGGTGTTTGAGAAAACACACACAAAAGGATCAGAACTAAACACTGATTTTGCTCTCTCCACTTTTCCAGATAGTCCACAGAACAGCAGTGCCCAGCGCTTTAGCAGTGGATTGGATAGGAAAGAATCTGTACTGGTGTGACACAGAGAGGAAAACACTGGAAGTCTCCAAGTCCAATGGGCTTTACCCTACCATCCTGATCAGTTCGAGCCTCAAGAACCCCACAGATCTAACTCTGGATCCACAGACAGGGTAAGCATGTCGCCATTACTGTAGAATTTTAGCACTTTGGCGCTTTATTAAGAATTGGTTTGACAGCATGAGGGAGAACAGGGAGAGTTACTCTTTGAGATGCTTAACTTGGAATTAGCTGGAGTCATCTTTCATCTGAGAAATTCCTCTGTGTTCTTACTAGTTTTTATTCTCATTATGTTTGGCTGCTATCGTACATACATCTGTGAACTGTGCCGTTTTTCTCACTAGGTATGTATTCTGGGTGGACTGCTGCGAACCTCCTCACATTGGCCGTATTGGCATGGATGGCCAAGGGCAAACAGTTATCATTGACACAGAGATCTATAGCCCTACTGCCCTCACTATTGATTATACCAACAAAAGACTTTACTGGGCTGATGACAACCACATTCTCTTTGCCAACATGGATGGCACCCAAAGGCGCAAAGGTGAGTCTAATGTATTGTACATGCTAAGGAATAATTTTTCATTTCGGGAAGTTTCAGGACTCACTTTCTTTCCAGGGTTACATGAGGAAATTTCTATATCGCACTACAGGAAAATGATGTCCAAAATATTACACAAGTAGCTAACTTGATAAATGGATCTGGTGTGGTTGACTGATCAGAATGCAAAGAAAAAAAAACTTGTACTGATAGTGACACTTTGAAATTATAGCACCCTGGTTTCTAGACTACGTTAAACAGAACTT